>NC_057727.1:59838389-59898882 GCF_004010195.1 Chiloscyllium plagiosum | reverse complement strand
ACACTCCCTAGGACCTTACCATTAAGTGTATAAGTCCTGCTAAGATTTGCTTTCCCAAAATGCAGCACCTCGCATTTATCTGAATTAAACTCCATCTGCCACTTCTCAGCCCATTGGCCCATTTGGTCAAGATCCTGTTGTAATCTGAGGTAACCCTCTTCGCTGTCCACTACACCTCCAATTTTGGTACCATCTGCAAACTTACTTACCGTACCTCTCATGCTCACATCCAAATCATTTATATCTATAAATACTGTGTGGTATGATCCTATACTCCACAACCACCTGATAAAGGAGCAGTGCCCTGAAATCTAGTGCTTCCAAATGAACCTGTTGGACAGTAACCTGGTGGTGGGGGATTGAAACTTTGTCCAACCCAGTGTCCTCCACATCATAACTTCACAAGGAAGATAACAAGAGTTCAGGAACAGCATGCTCCTGCCAGTGTGAAGGGCAAAACTGGCAGAGACTAGGAACCGCTAGATAACTATGGATAGAAGCTCTGGTTAAGAAAAAGGAGGCATTTATCACAAACAGTATATACATCTGGAATCAAGTGAAGCCTTTGAGGAGTAATGGGCGGGGAGGGGGAGGTGAGAATCAATACATATGGGAATTTGAGGGGTAAAAAAGGGAATGAGATAGCACCTTCTGTGCCAAAGCTAAGAAGAATCCAAAGACATTCTACAAAGGTACATCAAGGGCAAAAGAATAATGAGAGAGAGACTAGGGCCCCCTTAAAAATCAACAAGGCCAACTACATATGGACAGAAGATGGATCATATTCTAAATGGATATTTAACTGTATTTAGCACGTAAAAAGAGGGGCTTTAAAAAATGGTTTGTATGTGGAATGAACGTCCAGAGGAAGTGGTGGATATGGGTACAGTTACATTTAAAAGACATTTGGATAACTACATAAATAAGAAATATTTGGAGGAATAGGGACCAAGCACAGGTAGGTGGGACTGGTTTAGTTTGGGATAATGGTCAGCATAGACTGGCTGGACTGAAGGGTCTGTTTCGATGCTGTATGACTCCGAGACTACATTGTGAGCAGTGAATACAGTAGACTAGATTGACTGAAGTGCAGGTAAAACACTGCTTCACCTGGAAGATGCGTCTGGATCCCAGGTCAAGAGGATCCCAAGCTGGGGTAAACTGAGTGACCACCTCTGGATGTAAGTTTGCTCACTGAATTGGAAAGTTCATTTTCAAACAATTCATTACCATACTAGGTAATGTCATCAGTAAGCCTCTGGTGAAGCACAGCTATAGCCCGCTTTTTATGTGTGTGTTTTGGGTTCCTTGGATGTGGTGATGTCATTTCCTGTGGTGATGTCATTTCCTGTTCTTTTTCTCAGGGAGTAGTAAATGGGATCCAAGTCAGTGTGTTTGTTGAGAATGCCATGCTTCTAGGAATTCTCGTGCGTGTCTTTGTTTGGCTTGTCCTAGGATGGAAGTTTGTCCCAATCGAAGTGGTATCTTTCCTGTAAGGATACTAGTGAGAATGGGTCACGTCTTTCTATGGCTAGTTGATTTACAAAATACCTTGTAAGAACTGTAACAAACACTACATTGGACAAACAGGCAGAAAACTAGCCACCAGGATACATGAGCATCAACTAGCCACAAAAAGACATGACCCACTCTCACTAGTATCTTTACATACAGATCAGGAAGGACACCACTTCAACTGGGACTATACATCCATCCTAGGACAAGCCGAACAGAGACACGTGCGAGAATTCCAAGAGGCATAGCAGCCCAACCAGAACTCTATCAACAAAGACTGACTTGAATCCCATTTACCACCCCTGAGAGAAAGAACAGGAAGTGACATTACAGGAAATGGCATTACCAATCCAAGGAACCCTAAACACAAATAAAAAGCGGGCCATATTGCCAGTGCTTCACCAGAGGCTCACTGGGACTGATGTTACCTAGTATGGTGATGAAAGGTCTGGAAATGAACCCTCTAGCTCAGCGAGCAAACTTACATCCAGAGCCTCAGCCTGAGCAACAGATCTTCTCAAAACTCATTGAACCACCTGTGCATTTCTCTATAACTGCATTGGCCAGTCATGGAAGTTCAGTTGAAACCCAGGATTAGCCACAAGCAAGCTGGTTCTCACCATCGCAACTCCAGCTCTGCTGGGTTTCTCTGCTTGTTTCAGCCATGATCCTGAAAAGTCAAATGGTCTGTCCCCACTCCTTGTCCTATTGTATTCTTGCTTAAGCTTTTTCCATAACTTCTGACAAATTCCTTTCGCAAAATGTTCAGTCTGTAGAACTCTTGATAGGAGCAGAACCTCCCAGCTGCTGGCTTAGTTGAGAAGCATTATTTGCCTAGCCACTGATCCTTATTCACCTTGAAGACCCATCGCTACTGAAACTGGCTTACTCTACAAACTTAAATACTGATCTTGCCATCTGTAAAATATACTTGCAAGTTTGAAACTTGATCCTGTTTACATGGAACAAAAAAAAACTGGTCAAAATAATAGGATTTATTTTTAAACCAGGTATGGTTGTTCCACTCAACAATGACCAACAGCACAGTTACAGTTCATAAAGGACCCAAGCATACTGCTGGAAACTAGTGTATAATTGTAAACAGACAGATGAATTCAACACTTAATCATTTGACCTACACTACCTAGCAATCATTGACTGACCCAGAGAAGGAGCTCAAACAAACCACTGTTACAAAAGTTTAAATTGAACACAAACAAACCAGTCCTGTTTTATCATCAAACCATTTTGATTAATCATTCAAGAAAAAAAAGTGATCAGGAAATCCTAAAGATAAACGTGAAATCCTCTGCGATGTCAAACACGAGTGACAAGACCATAGGATGTAGGAGAAATAGGCCATTCAGCCCGTAGAATCTGCTCTCCATGCAACAAAATCATGGTTGATCTGATAATCCATTTCACATTCCTATCTTATCGGCATAACCCTCAATTCTGTTACTCATTAAACACCTGCCTATCCACCTTGAATAACATTAATGACGGAGCCTCAACAGCCCTCTATGGTAAAGAACTCCACAGATTCACCACCCCCCTCAAAAGAAGAAATGCCTCCTAATCTCTGGTCCTATATGAATGATCCATTACTGAGATTATGCTCACTGATCCCAGTTTCCCCCAGAAATAGAAACTAGTTGTCTACATCTATCCTGTCAAGCCCCCGAGGAATCTTATGCAGAAATGAAAACAAGCCATTGCAGGGGATTCACTGATTAAAATCAATAAAGAACAGAACCAAAGTACAATCCCACCCAGTGGGACACAAGCCGAGAGGAGGTGGTCAACTGTGAGAAAAGTTGGACCGAAGGGTCTGTTTTCGTGCTGTACATCTCTCTGACTCTAAGTGTGAAGTGATGCATTATTGGAGGTCAAATGCAAGAGAAAAGTATACAGTAAATGGCAGAACCCTTAGAAGTATTTAAAGAGAGAGATCTTGGGGTGCAAGTCCATAGCTTCCTGAAAGTGGCAATACAGGTGGAGAAGGTGGTAAAGGCAAATGGCATGCTTGCCTTCATCAGTCAGGACATGGAGTATAAAAGTTGGCAAGTCATATTACATCTGTATGTTTTAATTCATTCACAACATGAGGGCACTGGTGGCTAGGCCAGCATTTATTGGTTATTCTTAACTGTATCACATTATAAAACTTTAGTTAGGCCACATTTGAAATATTGTATGCAGTTCTGGACCCCATGCTATAGGTTGGATATGGAGGCTTTAGAAGGGTGCAAGAGGCTTACCAGTGTGTTGCCTGGATTGAAGTGGAGCAGCTATAAGGAGAGATTGGACAAACACTGATTGTTTTCACAAGAGTGGAGGCGGAGGGGCGACCTGGTAGAAATATATAAAATTATGTGAGGTATGGCTAATGTGGATGGTCTGTCTTTTCCCTACGGTGGAAAAGTCAAATATTAATAGCGTATGTTAAGATGAGGAGGAAAGTTTAAAGGAGAAGTGAGAGGCAAGTTTTTTTCCCCCCAAGAGGCTGGCAGGTACCCGGACTGTCTACCAGGGGAGGTGGTAGAAGCAGATAGAATCAGAGATATCCAGGACAGAAACAGACACTTCGGTCCAACTCGTCCATACTGACCAGATATCCTAAATAAATCTAGTCCCATTTGCCAGCATTTGGGTATATGAATAGGTAGGGTTTAGGGGGATATGGGTAATCTAGATATATCAAAATAGCAATGTTTAAGAGGCATTTAGAGAGGCATGTGAACAGGGAATAAAAGGATACAGACCATGTGCAGGTAAGTGGTATTAGATTAGAATGACATCATGGTTGGCACAGAAATGGTAAGGTGTGTCCCTGTGCTGTATCATTCTACGTTCTAAAGCTGAATATTACTGAAACTAACAGCATCCAAAGAGCTTTATGATGGAGTTGGAGCAGCAGAATGGGACTAAATTAATTGCTTTACAGAGAGTCAATATAGCATGTGAGAATGGTAAAGCATGAGGATTCTAGATGGCAGGAGTGCAACTCACCTCTGTAGTCTCCACAGCCTGTCCAGCATCTAGCAAACACAAGTGAGGAATGTGGTGGAAATATCTGTTTGCCTGGATGGGTGCAGCTCCAAAAATACTCAAAGCTCAGTACCAGGCACCTCAACATGCAGTCCCTCCACCAACACAGGGACATGTATACCATCTCTAGGAGATGCACTGCAGTACGTCATCAAGACCTAGGAGGCCAGGGCAGCAATTACATGCTAACACCACTACCTGCAAGGTATATCCAAGTCACACACCATCCTGACTTCAAATTATAATCATTGCAATTTCACATGAAAAATAAATGGAGACATCTTGAAAAATGTCCATATTATAGGAGGTGGTGGTGCAGTATGTCTTGAAATGCATAAAAGTAGATAAATCCCCAGGACCTGATCAGTACTTTAGATATCCGTGGGAAGCTAGGAAAGTGATTGTTGGGCCTCTTACTGAGATATTTGTATCATCGATAGTCACAGGTGAGATGATAGAAGACTGGAGGTTGGCTAACGTGGTGCCACTGTTTAAGAAAGGCGGTAAGGACAAGCCAGAGAACTATAGACCGGTGAACCTGACATCAGTGGTGGGGGCAAGTTGTTTGACGGAATCCAGAGGGACAGGATTTACATGTATTTTGAAAGGTAAGGACTGATTAAGGATAGTCAGCATGGCTTTGTGCCTAACAAGTCATGTCTCACAAACTTGATTGAATTTTTTGAAGTAGCAAAGAGAATTGATGAGGGCAGAGCAGTAGATGTGAGCTATGTGGACTTCAGTAAGGCTTTCGACAAGGTTCCTCACAGGAGACTGGTGAGCAAGGTTAGATCTCATGGAATACAGGGAGAACTAGCCATTTGAATATAGAACTGGCTTGAAAGTAAAAGAGAGGGGATGGTGCTGGAGGGTTGTTTTTCAGACTGGAGGCCTATGACTAGTGGAGTGCCACAAGGATCAGTGTTGGGTCCACTGCTTTTTGTCATTTATGATTTGGATGTGAATGTAGATATTGTAAGTTTGCAGATGACACCAAAATTGCAAGTGTAATGCACAGTGAAGAAGGTTACCTCAGATGGGCCAATGGGCTGAGGAGTGGCAGTTGGAGTTTAAATTTAGATGAATGTGAGGTGCTGCATTTTGGAAAAGCAAATCAGAGCAGGACTTATACATTTAATGGTAAGGTCCTGGGGCTATACAGGACATCGGTTAGGCCACTTTTGGAATATTGCATGCAATTTTGGTCTCCTTCCGAGTGAAAGGATGTTGTGAAACTTGAAAGGGCTCAGAAAAGATTTACATGGATGCTGCCAAGGTTGAGCTGTAGGTAGAGACTCAATAGGCTGGGGCTGTTTTTCCTGGAGCATCGGAGGCTGAGGGGTGACCTTATAGAGGTTTATAAAATCATGAGGAGCATGGTCAAGGTCTTTTCCCTGGGATAGAGGAGTCCAGAACTAGAGGACGTCGGTTTAGGGTGAGTGGAAAATGATATAAAAGGGACCTAAAAGGACAATGTTTTCACGCAGAGGGTGGTGCATGTATGGAATGAGCTCAAAGGAAGTGGCGGGGGCTGGTACAATTACAGCATTTAAGAGGCATTTGGATGGGTACATGATTGAAGGGTTGACATAGAATGTTACATCGCAGTACAGGCCCTTCGGCCCTTGATTTGCGCCAACCTCCAAAAATAATCTGATGCTCATCTTACACCATTCCATTATTATCCACATGTATGTCCAATGCCCATTTAAATGCCCTTAACGTTGGAGAGTCTATTGCTATTACAATCATGCCCCTACTACCCTGAGCGAAGAAACTACCCCTAATATCTGTCTTAAATCTGCCACCCCTCAATTTAAAGCTATGTCCCCCGTGTTAGCCTTCACCAGCCGAGGAAAAAGGCTCTTACTGTACACCCTAACATTGATTATCTTATATGTTTCGATTAGATCACCTCTCAACCTTATCTCGAATGAAAACAGCCTCAGTTTCCTCAGCCTTTCCTCGTCAGCCTTTCCTCGTAAGACCTTCCTTCCATACCAGGCAACATCCTAGTAAATCTCCTCTGAACCCATTCCAAAGCTTCCACATATTTCCTATAACACATGCAGTTCCGGTCACTGTAATACTCCAGGTGTGGCTTTACCAGCCCTTCCTGAAAAAGGGCTCATGCCAGAAACGTCGATTCTCCTGCTCCTTGGATGCTGCCTGACCTGCTGCGCTTTTCCAGCAACACATTTTCAGCTCTGATCTCCAGCATCTGCAGTCCTCACTTTCTCCTCGTGGCTTTACCAGTGTCTTGTATAGCTGCAGCATGACCTTGTGGCTCTGAAACTCAATCCTCCTACCAATAAACACCAACACACCATATGCCTTAACAACTCTTGGTAACTTTCAGGGATTTATGCACCAGGACACAGATCTCGCTGTTCATCTATACTGCCAAGAATTTTACCATTAGTCCAGTATTCTGCATTCCTGTTACTTCTTCCAAAGTGAACTACCTCACACTTTTAGAGGGATATGGGCCAAGTGCTGGCAAATGGATCTAGATTAGGTTAGGATATCTGGTCAGCATGGACAAGTTGGACCGAAGGGTCTGTTTCTGTTCTGTATAATCGCTATGACTCTAAAAAGGGTAAAGTACCTGAAAAAAGGAAAAATTAAATGCAACATTTCCAAATTTGCTCATACAAAATTGGATGGGAGTGAGAATGGTGAGGAGCATGTGAAAAGGCTTTGTGGCACTTGCCTGAGTGGCAAATACAGATGCAGTATAAAGTAGTTAAGAGTGAAGTTTCTATTTTGACGGGTTAGTACTTAAATTGTGTTAAACTGGAAAACGTTGATTTACAAAGGGACCTGTGTATCCTTGTACCCCAGTCTTGAAAATGATCACTGTGAAAAGTGTAGCATCTAAAAGTGTGCACAATATTCAGCTGAGGTCCAACCAGTGACGTGTACAGGTTCAGTGTAGCTTACCTGTTCTTGTGCTCTTTGGCCCCATTAATGAAGGCTAGAATACTGTATATTTTATTAACAGCTCTATCGGTCCCACCACCTTTAATGACACAGATAGCCAGGTCCTCTCTGCTCCTGCACCTCCTTAATAGGCAGAGCTGCAGTTCAAGTGAGACCAGAGACTATTTGACAGGTGGTGCCAGAGCATGCTGCTGAAAGTATTTCCTTGGAAATAAAGATTGAAGTATCATGCTAAAATTAATTGCTGACAATGAACAGTGGGATAATTGGAAGTTATCATTGAGAAGCACCGGAAAAATGGACTTCAGTCTGGACTCTGTAGCTGAAAAACCAGTAACACAATCACAAGCTCAAGAGTTAACAGTGGCAGGGAGAATAAGCTATAAGAAAGAAGTGGTTTTGTAATAAATTAACCAGCTGGATAAATGATCAGAAACACAGCAGTTGGTATGGAGCAGTGGAGAAGCACAGTCTAGATACATAGGGATTTAAGCAAAATAAAATGGTAAGATGGGCAGTGAGCCCAGCTTCCATTTAAAGCTAGTTAACTTGCATTTAGCATCAAAACACATTCATAATTTGAGCCAGGAAACAAATTTGTTGCAAGAGGATATTGATGGAGAAAGGATAATTATGACAACAGATGGCCAAGGCAGAGCAGTTCAATAAAGGTTTAAACGGGCAAAGTTGCACCAAGATAAACATCAGCAGAATAACCAAAGAGAATAGAATTTGTATATCATTTCATCAGAGGCTTGTCTTTTGTTGGTCCTCCCGCTTGTAGGCCATGATTTTCACCGAGTGAAGAATTTTCACCTTCTGGTTGATTCACCTGGCACAGTTCAAACTACCATCATGTCCCAATGCTGATGATGGTGCATTAAGAATATATATCATAAAACCATAACATAGAGCAGAAGAATTAGGCCATATGGCCCATTGGGTCTACTCCACCATTCAATCAAGACTGGTACATTTCTCCTGCCTTCATGATGTAACCTCTGATCCATCTACTAATTAAGAACCTGTGTCTCAATATCACTCAATGATTGGCCTCCACAGTCCTCTGCAGCAACAAATTCCAGATTCATCACCCACTGGCTGAAGAAATTCCTCCTCATCTCAGTTCCAAATGGTCATTCCTTCACTCCGAGGCTGTGCTCTCAGGTCCTAGTTCCTCCCACTAGTGGAAACATCTTCTCCCCGTCCTCTCTATCCAGGCCTGTCAGTATTCTGAGAGCTTGAATGGAGATTCCTCATCATGATTCCAAATTGAGTACTTAACGAAAATCCTCAAATACGTCTTAAATGACATGACATTATTGATGAGTAAGTCTCAACCAGTTAATCAACTATTTTAAAGAGAGCTGTAGGCAGGTCTAGTTCACAAATTCACAGCACAAAACTACATCAATCCACCCATTTTGCTGTAGTGAAAAACAGAAAGGTCACGTTTGTCCACTTTGGATGGGGGAAAGCAAAAGTAAAAGCTATAGATCATCCTCAATTACCATGGTTTCTCCATAGTAGTTTTTATATTACTTTCCATCATTCCAAAGACAAGTGGCCGATTTATGGCAATGTGATTTTTACCACACTTGCACCAGCGTGAAGGAATAAATGCATTTAAAATAAAAAATCCATATTCCTGGGCAATTTTCTGTTCGTTCAGCTCATTTTGGCCATTGTCTGCATCAGTAAAGGTTGGGTAAATACTACCACCCACCCCAAAGGACACTCAAACCACCACCTCCAAAGCAAAAAAGAGCAGCCAGATGATCCTTAACTTTCAGAGCAGCATCTAAGTCAGAAGAACCACAGCCTTACACCCCCAATAAACCGTCTTGGAAAAGAGGCAAGAAATGTTAAAAATTCTTTTTTGCATACTTTCATATCTAGTTTGGTGTTTGATATCAACATTGCCTTGTCTTCTATACTAGTTTGATTCTCTTGAAATGTATCCCAAACATTTCGATGTGTTTAGATTAGATTCCCTACAGTGTGGAAACAGGCCCTTCGGCCCAACCAGTTCACACCGACCCTCTGAAGACTAACCCATCCAGACCCATTTTCCTCTGATTAATACACCTGACTCTATGGGCAATTTAGCATGGCCAATTCACCTGACCTGCACATCTTTGGACTGTGGGAGGAAACCGGAGGAAACCCACACAGACACGGGCAGAATGTGCAAACTCCACACAGACAGGCGCCTCAGGCTGGAATAGAACCTGGGACCCCTAGTGCTGTGAGGCAGCAGTGCTAACCACTGAGCCACCGTGCTGCCCCCGTGTTTCTCCAGTAAAAAGTGTTTTGAACATGCGATTGCAATTAACCTAGTGATTTTCATGATTTGTAACTACTGCAGTAATCGAGGTTTACCTGTATTAAGTTATTGGAGTAAGATATTGCTGAGGCAGGTATACTGGGTTAGTTCTACTGACAACAATGTATCAGCTGCAGCAGAAAATATCCAGATGTTCCTGAAACTCTGAATTTCAACAAGAAATGCACGAAGATTATGAACTAATTTCTGAATTTGTGGCAGCATGAATCACAAAATCAGAATTGGATTTTCTGATTTAGTGGCAACTTAGAGAAGATGACCATTCAACTAAAAGGAGGCAAGATTGATACATTAAACCGACAAAGAAAACAGAGAACAAAAGTTAAATGATGGAACATTACATGGAGTCCATACGAGAGATTGTTGAGGGACAAAACCCTAAATATACATATAATTTTCTACAAACTTATTGCTTTTTTAGAAAAGCATTTAATCGCATTTAACTTTATTCAAAATACTTGAAACTGTATCACAAGAGTAAAATAAGCAAAAAGAACATTGTACAATGTTTTTAACTCTTCCCTTTTAATTTAAAAAAATTACAGAACCCACCTTGGTCTCGACACCCTCTCCATGCAGACTGAGAGATGGTGACATGTTTCAAGAGCTAGACCTAGGAAAACCAGAAATGAGGACACACTTTGAAAGTGATACTGAATTATTCTTGGAAGCTAAGGTTATTGGTTCATCTGCTTACTGCTGCTCTTCATAAATCTCCAAATACAGGATCAGACATCAGGCCACATGATTTGTCAGTGAAGTGACTGAAGGGGCTCATGGAGATTAGCATGTCATGATACAGCGGCTTCCTGCTACAAGGAGATGGGATTGGAATGGGGTGGAAAGAGATATGGTAAAGAGAGGAAAGAGGAATTGCCCCAGACAACACTCAATCTCCTAGTAACTGTTGTGACAAATGAAGGACTAGGATCAGATGATTCACATGCTTGGAAAGGACTGGTATGTGGGCAGGAGTGTGTTTTTGCAAGGGCAGAAACAAAACAGAATACTCAGAAAACAAATCTCCTTTGAAGTGTCTCTGACCAGCAGTAATAAGTTAGATACAAAAACAAAGGTGGATAGCTATCCTCTCAGCCAGGAATGCTGGGATATTAAATGAAAGTTCTAGTGATTTGGGAAGTTTCAAGAGCTTTAAAGGTAATTATAATATAAAGAATTACTTAGTAATACAAATAATTCAATGTAATTTCTGTAAGTTTGAGATGGATGAAATTGGGAACTCCAGAGTACGGCAGTGAGCAACTTTTCCTGTTCCACGTCCTATTATCAGACCTGAAACTGCATAAGGTGTTATCTCTTCAGCACCTGATCTATTACTCCTTATTCCTGGCAGTTAGTGACAATGCCTCAATGCTTGTTGTATTCACTCTTAGCTCTGTTTTAAGATGATTGATTCCATTTAAAACTAAGATAATTCAATTGAGGCAAGAAAACTATATAACAGCCTTGCAAAGCACTGATTAGATAACATCTGGAGCACTGTCAGTTCTGGAATAATATGGGAAGGATATATTGTCCTTGGAGGGGGTGCGGTGCAGATTCACTGGAATTATATCAGTTAAGGGTGAAATTATTAGAACATATTGCATAGCCTAGGCTTCTATTCATTTGCGTATGGGAAGTTAGGATGATTTAACTGATGACATATAATTACAGCAGTTTGCAGTTTCTTTACCAGCTCTATTTCCTCTGGTGGAGCAGACCAGAATAAGAATTAGGGAATACATCTTCAAATTAGAGCCAGGCCATTCAGGAGTCAAAGTGGGAGGGAATTCTGGAACATTCTCCAACCCTAGAAAAACATTATGGTTGTAGATGATAGATGCTTTGGTCAACTGAATTTGAAAACGGAGACCAATAGGCATTTTACAGAAAGGGCATTAAACAAAACCAAGGCAAGAAAATGCAGTTGAGGCACAGATGATCTATGATGTAATTAAATGATGGAGCATGCTCTTCTTCCTGTTGCTGTGTTCTTTCACAGCAGTGTGCCAGGTTGTGAGATGGAAAGGAGCATTTATCATAATAGTCTGCACAGGAATGCCCCGCAGCTGTCCAGGATAAAATCTAATAAAGGAATGTGGAGGAAATGTTGCCCAAGATAACAGCAACTCCTTTGCTTGAGTAGATCATGAATTTAGAAAGATAAAATTAGCCCCAAAATATTGCTGGAAATGTTGCTGGAAAAGCACAGCAAGTCAGGCAGCAAAGGAGAAGGAGAATCGACGAAGAAGGGCTTATGCCCAAAACATCGATTCTCCTGTTCCTTTGATGCTGCCTGACCTGCTGCACAGTTCAAGTTAGATTGAAACTGGGATTAAAGGGTTGAAAGTTCCAACAAGCCAGCTGTATCCTTACTGAATGCAGTTACTTTTGATAAAGTCACAGAAAGTTCCTTAGGATCACAATTGTTTAAACAGACAAGATTTTTAACAACCCAAAATATAAAACTACATACAGGCTGAGAGCATGTACCTGGAGCTATGCTGGCAAGTGAAGAATGGCAATCAGTTGCAGATGCTCCCACTGAACTAAATAGAAACATAGTGGACATTCGCAGTTGAGTTTGCTGGGCTTGATACAATAAATACTAGCAAAAAGGTGTGTTGAATAATTTGATCAGAAAGTTGCTAATTGATATTTGCATATAATAGTCAGAATAACCAGGACAGAGGAACAGATTGTCTCATTTCCAAACCCACTTTCATTACAACTGTTGTTACTAACTTCAACTCAACCCTTTTAATATCGCACACATCACAATCTCAACAGCTATACTTTCCATATAAAGCCGAATAAATTCAGAATAGGAAATAATCTGCAATGCAAACATTTATACAGAAGAGAGAGGCAGATGTAAATAGCCATTGCTTTGTCCCAGTTAGGGCTGATTGCTCAGGGAATATGCTGTTACAAGAGCAGCTCCTTTATCAAATAACCTCAATTTAAAAAATAGTTTGAGCTAGCCTATCATCCTCCAAAATACAATGTGCAGAACCATAATTCTTTTTAAAGCTGAAAGCACCACTTTCTTAAAAAACCTTATATTTGATTTAGAGACTTATTTTCACAAAACATGAATGAAAATTACATTGCTGTGAATTAACAGCATTAATTTAGTCAGCAGAGGGGGGCAGGAGAGAGGCAGGTTAAAGAAACACTCATGGAACAGTACGTTGGAAATATGTTCCACAGATCCAATCAGGGTACCAGTAAGACCTCTGTGCCTCACTGCAGCACAGCACATGTTTCCTGGTAATAAGTACACTAGTTGTGTAGATCCTGACTCCCTGATTGGCAATCACCATCCACTCTGGTAATGTAGATGCTCAGGAAGCATCAGAAGGCACTCAGATTGCCAGATTGAAGGGGAACCAGCAGGGATACCCCTAACCTCTCAGAGCTCTTAATCTGATGCACATACCCAAACTAATTGACAGAAGGTGTTGCTGGATAGGTACAGTATTACTATAGATGACCAAATCTTACATTTAAGTATTAAAACCATAATCTAAATTGTTGCCTTGCTTGACTAAACAAACTCGCCTTCTGCTAGAATCTGAGCATGCAGTGATTCCAAGAACAAAACAACTAAGAAAAACAAGATTTCAGCTCCATATTAAAGCATTCAATCTAAAGCGTGTTTTTCAGAACATAAACTGAAACGTGGATCATATAGCATTCAGTATTTCCAAAATACTCTAATGCCTAAAACTAGATCAGATAAGCCTTGTTTTAGTTCAAACCACTAAAGAACATCATGACAGTTTGTTTCCTACATTGAGTTATGTTCAACAAGATCAGTTTCACAGTATTGGCAGATAAAGATCGCAATTTAACTTTACAACCCTGTACAGAATTGGGAAACAGCAAATTTGGGATCATGTGACACTCGAAATATTGCAATATAGTAATAACAAATCATCTCCTTTCTAGCAAAAAAAGTATAAAATCAATTTTTTTCCCAAAATAAAGTCACTGTATCTTTACACCATGACTGTGATATTTAAGTATCACAACAAATACAGTACCAGGATTAATGCCAAATTACCAGGTCATAATGTTACAGCATCCTCAGGTATCAATAGTGCCTTAGCCTAAATATGGCAGTAATGAAGAGAAGCATCAAGTGGACTAAAAGTGATGATTGGAAAGTAGTGGAAATTATTTGACCTGACAAGTGACTTCATTTCACTTTGAAAAGTTTAGCAAACAGTATACTGCCAGCTGACTAATGAGTGTACTGTACACAGGAAACAAGTACAAGATGGCTCCTCCCTCTTCCCCAATGTGTGTACTTCATTTTGCGACAATGAAAATCTCTTTGCATAATCCTAGGCTGAAAGAGTTACTTGCTGTGTTGTACAGACTATTAGAACAGAAACACAGAGAAACAGAAAGGTCTCTTTATAATGGTACACGAGTATATTACAATAATTTCTCTGTGCACTGTGCCTGGAGTCAAGGCCTCTGCACAAGGCCAGATGTGTGAAATGTCTTCAGTTCTAGTCACTGTCTAAAAACATCATTTTTTTTTTTTTAAGTACTGAAAAACTTGTTAATTTTATAAACCTTCATCAGTTTCTCATTCGCCCTTTCATGTCCAATTCCTTTCAGTGGAGGCCCAGTCAAAGCCAGCAATTGGTAGAAATGTTATAACAAGCCTGTCTTACACCAATCACATGAGGTGTTCCCCGAGGGTTCTGACATTCCTTGCGACGGGAGTTCATGACAGGGTTTCCAGATGTCGACAGGATTTTCTGCATCCAACAAAATGCTGCTATGGGTTCAAAACAAAAAAAAACAAATTGCCCACTGAGAAAAGTAATTGCCAGATTCCTTGTATCTGGTATTGAAACCCGATTAAACTATATTATCTGCAGATACACATCTGATGATATTTTCCTGAAACTTCCAAAAGACTCTGTTGAAGCTGCACTAATCTGTGGCAGATGAATCTGTGTTGCCGCAGTACACAAGGTGCATTTAGTTCCTTGGTTTACATCCAGGGTTTAGTGCAGGTTCGCAGCAGCTATGGCAAAAGCTTCCTGGATTTCCCGCACTGTCAGAATCCGAGTCAACATTTGTTCCATGTGCTCCTTATTGATGGGTTGGGTGGAGTACCAGATCGGGCTGTTTGGGGCCACCACAGGCTCAGGCGTCAGGTAGAAGGTGTCATTTCTGCCCTTCACACTCTGGGGACTAAACAAACATTTTTGCTGGTTATTTGGGAAAAACAGAATTCTTCCCACATCTCTCAACACAAACCTTCCTCCTAGGTTACTGCACTACTGCATTCTATGCAATAAGAGCTTTTCCTCAGTGGAGTCAAAGTACAAAAAATAGATTTACAAGTGTAGTGCCAGAAAGGGGAGATCATAAGTATCAAGATTAGGGGATAAAATGGTAGTGTATGGCGGTGTCACTGGCGTAGTTATCCAGGAGCCAAGGCTAATGTTCTCATGAGAGAAAGTGAGGGCTGCAGATGCTGGAGATCAGAGCTGAAAATGTGTGGTTGGAAAAGCGCAGCAGGTCAGGCAGCATCCAAGGAGCAGGAGAATCGACGTTTCGGGTCCTGAAGAAGGACTCATGCCCGAAACATCGATTCTCCTGCTCCTTGGATGCTGCCTGACCTGCTGCGCTTTTCCAGCAACACATTTTCAGCTCAGTAATGTTCTCATGACATGGGTTCAAATGGCACAGAGCTAAGTATGTATTCAATAAAAGATCCAGATAAAAAGCTAACCTAAAGGCAACAATTAAAAAACCCATTTGATTTTCATGCCCTTTCGGGAAGGAAATACACCATCAACCTGGTTTGGCCGAAATGTGACTCCAATCTGTGGTCGGCTCTTAGCTGTCCTTTGGAATGGGGAGGGATGGACAATAAAGGCTACCCCAGCCAGTGATACCCTCACCTGATGAACAAATATTTAAAAAAATTTATCAGTAAGTTCAGTAAATGTGAGCGTTAGATGAAATGGGGGAAGAGAGAGGTTTTTCTTTTTTGCGGCTGTATTGTTTTCCTAACTCCATTCACAGATCAGTGGGGGCAGGAGCAAACCAAGGCCCAAGAGCTGTAAGATATGAAGGGGTAAACTCCAAAACACCAGAGATAAATAAAAATCAGACAATAGCGAAAGAGACTAAAGTTAAAAGGGAGTATCTTTAACGTTAAGTAATTAGAAAATTTAGCAACTGAGACCAAGTAAATTCAAATTTTAGTCAGAGTCATACACAAAAGGTTGTAAATATCTGGATTACTCCCAATGCCACTTGCTAGTGACTATAAAATAGGAGAAAAGGGCAGCTGAATGAATGGCTCAAGAGTTGGTGCAGGAGAGGGGCTTTGAGATTCCTGAATCACTGGGACAGTTTCTGGAGGTGGTGGAACCTGTATAAGCAGGATGGTCTGCACCGGATCCAGAATGGGACCAACATCATTGTGGGTGGGTTTGGTCGTGCTGCTGGAAGAATTTAAACAAGTTCAGCAGGGGCAGGGGACACTGTTAGTACAATCGATACTCAGAGTACTTTAGTAAAGAACCAAGGCAGAGGGAATCCAACCATGTTGAGTTTCCAGGAAGCAAGGCAAGGCTTGATGACCTCTATTTTGATAGTAGGAATATTAGAAGACAGACAGATGAGTTAAGGGTGTGGACTGACAAATGAAGCTTCAATGTTGTCGTCATGACAGAGACGTGGTTGAGGGAGGGGCAGCACTGACAAATCAACATTCTGAGGTATTGGATCTTCAGGCTGGACAGGGGAGGCTATAAAAGGGGATGCTACTTAAGGGATGATGGTAGAAAAGTAATGGCAAAAGTAAGAGCGCATGGGTGAACTGCAATAATTGTTCATTCCTGTCTGGTGCAAATAAAACTGCAGTTCTACTTCAGACATCACTAATTTGTGGAAGGACACATTTGAGACATCTGTACCTGTATGAGCTAGCAGGTTTATCACCTGAGCCAGCCAGACTCTAGTCATATGAGAGTAATCCTTATACTCTAGTAAAGAGAGTAATCCAGGAGAGTAATCCTCATACTCCAATATAGCAACAGCAAGGGTCACTTCTTCAATTACTGGGTTTCACTACACTTACCCAGATATTTGATTGGTAAAAGAATATTTATTAGTGATGAAATATTCATTTATTGGACTGATTTGCGATACCAAACAAGGAATGATAGAAGGCCAGAAGAATAACAGGACAGATTAATAGATCTGATCCAATTTAAAGTCACAAGCAGCAATAAGCATTGGATTGTGGCAACTTACAGAAAACATATCCTGAAACATTAATCAGAATGCAAATATTCTCACCATTTAAAGAGGTAGAAGTCATAGAGTTTGATGGGACACCGCAATGGGTTTTCTGGATTCTCTGACTGCTCTGCATACATATCGTCTGTAACTGAAACAATTGGAAACAAGATATTGCAGATTACACATTACTACAGAGTCACAGAAATGTAGCACAGGTGACCATGTAACTCAGTCTGTGCCTGCTCCTCCTAGTTAGTCCCATTCCCCTGCACTTTTGCCATCACCTTGCAACTGTTCCAAGTTTTTTCCAATTCCATTTTAGCTTGCATCTGCAACTATCAGGTAATGGATTCCAAACCTAATCTCCCAGTGTATAGAAGCTTTTAGTTGAAAATGTGTTGCTGGAAAAGCACAGCAGGTCAGGCAGCATCCAAGGAGCAGGAGAATCGACGTTCCGGGCATGAGCCCTTCTTCAGGAAACATCAGGACATGTTCCTGAAGGGCTCATGCTCGAAACGTCAATTCTCCTGCTCCTTGGATGCTGCACTTTTCCAGCAACACATTTTCAGCTCTGATCTCCAACATCTGCAGTCCTCACTTTCTCCTATAGAAGTTTTTACTCAGACTCAGTCATACAGCATAGAAACCAGACTCTTCGGTCCAACGGGTCTGCACCGACCAGACATCCCAATCCGACCAAGTCCCATTTGCCAGTATTTGGCCCAAATCCCTCTAAACCCTTCCTATTCATATGCCCATCAAGATGACTTTTAAATGTTGTAATTGTATCAGCCTTTACCACTTCCTCATTCCATAGACGCACCACCCTCAGTATCAAAATGTCACCCCTTCGTTCCCCTCTCACCTTAAACCTATGCCCTCTAGTTTTGGACTCCCCCACCCTAGGAAAAAAGACCCTTGTCTATTCACGAAATCTGTGTTCTCATTATTTTACAAACCTCTATAAAGGTCACCCCCTCAGCCTCCGTCGCACCAGGGAAAAAAAAAGCTCCAGCCTACTCAGCCTCTCTCTATAGCTCATATCCTCCAATCGTGGCAAAATTCTTGTAAATCCTTTCTGCACCCTCTCTTGTTTAACAGTATCTTTCCTGTAGAAGGGTGACAAGAATTGTCTGCAGTATTCCAGAAGTGGTCTCATCGATGTCCTGTACAGTTGCAACATGACATCCCAACTCCTATACTCAATGTTCTGACCAATGAAGGCAAACATGCCAACACCTTCTTCACCACCCTGTCCAATTGTGATCCCACTTTCAGGAACTATGCTCTTGGTATGTTGCCACTAGTTCTTTTATCTATCACCTTTAATAGGTGACCCCTAATTAGTAACCCAATCGCTACTGAGAAATAGCTTCACTATTTAGTTTATTTAACCATGAGATTTTACATAGCTCTATCAAGCCTGCTGTCTGATTGCAGCCAGAGTTCAGTGGGTGGCACTCCCACCTCAAGTCACAAGATTTGGTTAAAGTCTCACACTTGGTCTCGAGCTGAGTTTTTAGCTGGCGTGCTCAGATGGAAGTAAAATATCCCTGGGCAATAATTCAAAAGTTCAGGGTGCTATTTTTCTGGCCATCTATTTCTTGGAGGTGTATGTATCCTTTAAAGTTTTCCATGGTTTAGAGCAGTGATTCTCAACTGTTTTTGGGCCAAGGCCCCCCTAGGAATTCTTAGCTTCCAGGGCCTCTCTTTCAAACATGAATAAAACATGAACAGAGAGACAAAATCATTTATTATTGAACACCAGGAAAACACGAACATTTCGACATACCAGACAAAACTTTTTAAAAAATGACTATGAAATTAAACATCCATCAGGCCTAATGCGATCCTGGAGCTTGGTGCTTTTCTGCAAGTTTCATGATATCAGTCTCCAAATTAGGTTAGGCTTGGGTATTTCATTGGTTCAGTTACCAGGGCCTCCATAAACCCTTGGGGCTCTCCTTCCCCTTCAGTCTGTGGCCCCCTTCAAATGTACTAGGGCACCTAACAGGGTCATATGGCCCCTGTTCAGAATGGCTGGATTAGAGCATGCACCCTCTAGTCTAGTGAGTTTGGTAGAGTGAACAAGAATTTCTGCATCCCTGTAAACATCTACACATTATAATAGGTTCTGCATTACTGTAAAAACTGTTGGGAAGACCTGGCCATTGGTGTCTCATAAGATCCTACTTGACTCGCTCATTAAATCCTCAGATCACCACCATAGCAGGTGGTGCTATTGCCCTCAATCAGCTATTAATCTTTTCAGATCCAACACTGGGAACATCTCAATCTCCTAGTCAACATTCATTCTTCAATGAACATCACCAAAGATTTTCTAAGCTGGCTGAGATTTATTCTCCCAAATTTCTGCCACATATCTATCTGCTGTGAAGTGCTTTGTGATGTCTTGAAGTTGCAAAATGTTCTCTATAAATGCAAGTCTCTTGCCATTCTCTACAATTAACAGACCACCAATAGTTTCCCAACTCTGGAAGCAGAGATAGGTGATCTGTTGTGGTTACATTCTAACAAATTTCTTCTGTAATCTGTCCAGAGTCCTTCAGTCCCCAGTGCCATATCTACTTCTGGGCATAGTATTTTAAGTAGCTAAACTTGTTGCAAACAATGTATATACTAGAATAGAAGTCAATGTAAAAGTTGACCCCTTTTTTTGGCCAAAAATTCTGGAATTTTCACATTAAAAATTGATTTCATTTAAATGCCTACCCTAGTTATAAAGTCAGAGTCATAGACATGTACAGCACAGGAACAGACCCTTTGGTCAAACTCATCCATGCTGACCTGATGTCCTAACCTAATCTAGTCCCATTTGCCAACACTTGGCCCATACCCCTCTTAAAATCTCTTCCTATTCATATACGCCATCCTGTTGCCTTTTAAATGCTGTAATTGTACCAGCCTCCACCACTTCCTCTGGCAGCTCTTTCCATACATGCACCACCCTCTGCGTGAAAACGTTGCCCCATAGGTCTCTTTATATCTTCCTCTCTCACTCTAAACTTATGTCCTCTAGTTCTGGACTCTCCCATCCCAGAGAAAAGACCTTGTCTATTTATCCTATGATTTTATAAACCTCTAAGGTCACCCCCTCAGCCTCCGATGCTCCAGGGAAAACAGCCCCAGCCTATTCAACCTCTCCCCATAGCTCAAATCCTCCAACCCTGGCAACATCGTTATAAATCTATTCTGAACCCGTTCAAGTTTCAAAGCATCTTTCAGATTGGAAGGAGACCAGAATTGCACCCAACATTCCAACAGTGGCCTAACCAATGTCCTGTACAGCCACAACATGTCCTCCAAACTCCTATACTCAATGGTTTGACTAATAAAGGAAAGCATCCCAAACACCTTCACTGTCCTATCTACCTGCGACTCTATTTTCAAGGAGCTATGAACCTGCACTCCAAGGTTTTTGTCCATCATCACTCCCTATGACCTTACCATCAACTGTACAAGTTCTGCTAAGATTTGCTTTTCCAAAATGCAGCACCTCACATTTATCTAAATTAAACTCTATCTGCCACTTCTCAGCCCATTGGCCCATCTGATCAAGATCATGTTATACTCTGAGGTAACCTTCTTTGCTGTCCATGACACTTCCAATTTTGGTGCCATCTGCAAACTTACTAACTACACCTCCTATGTTCACATCCAAATCATTTATATAAATGACAAAAAGCAGTGGACCCAGCACCGATCCTTATGGCACACCACAGGCCTCCAATCAAAAACAAACCTCCACCACCACCCTCTGTCTTCTACCTGTGAACCAGTTCTGTATCCAAACGGCTCATTCTCCCTCTATTCCATGAGATCTAAACTTGCGAACCAGTCTCCCATGAGGAACTTTGTCAAACACCTTACTGAAGTCCACACAGATCACGTCCACCACTCTGCCCTCAATAATCCTCTGTTACTTCTTTAAAAAACTCAATCAAGTTTGTGAGACATATTTTCCCACGCACAAAGTCATGCTGACTATCCCTAATCAGTCCTTGCCTTTCCAAATAAATGTAAATCCTGTCCCTCAGGATTCCCTCCAACAACTTGCCCACCACCGATGTCAGGCTCACTGGTCTATAATTCCCTGGCCTTTCCTTACCTCCTTTCTTAAATAGGAGCACCACGTTAGCCAACCTCCAGTTATCTGTCACCTCACTTCTGACTATCGATGATACAAATATCTCAGCAAGGGGCAAGCTATCACTTCCCTAGCTTCCCACATAACTCTATGGTACACCTGATCAGATCCTGGGGATTTGTCCACTTTTATACGTTTCAAGACATTCAGCACCTCCTCCTCTGTCATATGGACATTTTTCAAGATGTCACCATTTATTTCCCCACATTCTATGTCTTCCATGTCCTTTTCCACAGTAAATACTGATGCAAAATACACATTTAGTATTTCCCCTATCCCATGCAGCTCCACGCACAAGCCATCTTGCTGATCTTTGAGGGGCCCTATTCTCTCCTGAGTTACCCTTTTGTCCTTAATATATTTATAAAATCCCTTTGGATTCTCTTCAACCTTATTTGCCAAAGCTATCCCATGTCCCCTTTTTGCCCTCCTGATTTCCCTCTTAAGAATATTCCTACTACCTTTATAGTCTAAGGATTCCTCGATCTCTCCTGGTTGTACTTGACATATACTTTTTTTTAAAAAATCAAACCCTCAATTTCTTTTGTCATCTAGCATTCCCTATACCTACTAGCCTTTCCTTTCACCCTAACAGGAATAGTGTGTCTTTGGACTCATCGCATTTCTGAAGGCTTCCCATTTTCCAGCCGTCCCTTTCCCTGCGAACATCTGTCCCCAATACCGACAAAATTAGCTTTCCTCCAATTTAGAACTTTAACTTTTAGATCTGGTCTCTCCTTTTCCATCACTATTTTAAAACTAATACAATTATGGACGCTGGCCCCAAAGTGCTCCCCCATTGACACCTCAGTCACCTGCCCTGCCTTATTTCTGAAGAGTAGGTCAAGTTTTGCACCTTCTCTAGTAGGAATATCTACATATTGAATCAGAAAATTTTCTTGTACACATACGTTCCTCTCCATGACAGTCCCAATATATGTTTGGGAAGTTAAAACCGCCTACCGTAACCACTCTGTTATTCTTACAGATAACTGAAATCACCTTACAAATTTGTTTCTCAATTTCCCGTTGACTATTACGCATCTATAATACAATCCCAATCAGGAGATCATTCCTTTCTTATTTTTCAGTTCCACACAAATAACTTACCTGGATGTATCCCCAGGAATATCCTGCCAAGTACAGCAGTTCACAGATAATAGATCAATGTTTGTGAATCAAGGCATTATCCTATATATGATTTGGAGCTGCCAGTGCTGGACTGGGGTGTACAAATTTAAAAGTCACACCACACCAGGTTATAGTCCAACAGGTTTAATCAGAAGCACGAGCTTTCAGAGCGCCGCTCCTTCATTAATGTTGTATTTGTAACTTTGTACACCCCAGTCCAAAACCGGCATCTCCAAATCTTGACTACTATCGACATCACTAACCGCCGGCTTAAAGTGGAGAGGATCTACCAAGAAGATCGCTCATGTCGACACAGACATCATGTTTCTACAGAAATGCAGGCAAGCAGAAAAGACAATCACCTGAAGGAGCGGCGCTCAGAAACCCTAGTGCTTCCAATTAAACCTGTTGGACTATAACCTGGTGTTGTGATTTTTAAACTTTGTACACCCCAATCCAACATCGGCATCTCCAAATTACGACTACTATCGATACCACTAACTGCCAGCTTAAAGTGGAGAGGATCTCCAAGAAGATCGCTCATATCAACACAGGCATCAAGTTTCTCAGAAATGCAGGCAAGCAGACAACCACCTGATGAAGGAGCGGCGCTCCAAAAGCTAGTGCTTCCAATTAAACCTGTTGGACTGTAACCTGGTGTTGTGATTTTTAACTTTGTACATCCTATACATAAATGTTATGACGAGGAAATAATTTTTTTTGTGCTATTATGTGTTTTGATGTATAATTCATACCAATGTTAGGCTATGGATTTCTTAAGTTCATTCTTGAACAAGCACTATAATTAGTCTGATTAGTTTATTACACCATTTCCTATATTAGACCAAATGCATTTACTTCACTATGTAGCTGCTGACAATTTCTCAGTGATTGGTGAGACTGGCGAGAGTGAAACCTGATAATTTTTTTAAAATCAGAAATAAAAGCTTAAAATGTTAGTTTGAAAAACTAAAACAACATTAGAGGATAGAAAATGGAGGGAAATGGAAGAATGTAAGAAACTTTAAGATGCATCAGGTCAGTCAGGTAACAACCTTCCTTTGTGTGCCGCTCAGCTAAACTCAGTTCCCCATAGCACTCATGGAATTACTAATTCATTGTGCATAAATTTCTATCCTCAAAAGTAGTATTCATGTGATAGTCGATCCCGTAAACTTAACCTTTAAAAATTAGTCTAAAAATTTTGACTTTTACACGCGTATAAACGATGTGCTGTTTGGCCTCTGATGTATGGCACCTCAGTACAATTTTTAAAATTCATCCATGGGATGACGACATCACTGGGTAAGCCAGCATTTATTGCCCATCCCTAATAGCCCAGTGGGCAGTTAAGAGTCAACCATAGTGCTGTGGTTCTGGAGTCACATTTACACCAGACCGGGTAAGGATGGCAGTTTCCCCCTCGAAAAGGACATTAATGAACCAGGTGGGTTTTTTCTGACAATCAACAACAGAGTCATGGTCATCTATACACTCATAATTCCAGATACTTATTGAATTCAAATTCTACAATCCTGTGGCAGGATTTGAACCTAAAGCCCCAGATTAACAGTCCAGTGATAATACCACTAAGGTTGTTGTCTCCCCAGATGTTGTTGACTCACATCATCCTTCAGCCCTGTGGGGCTGCCAAGTGCAATAGCAAGTTTCTTGAAGGTGAAGGTGGGAGTGGTATAAAGGGAACAAAAAACCCTTTCACTCTCCTAGCAAGCTAAATTTCCAGTTTTGAAGATGCCAACGTTTGGAGATACTTCCACCTGCACAACTGTGCGTAAGTTACAAAAAGTATATGGATGGACTGAGTAGACAAACTGACAGCTGGGAGTTCCTTGTCTGGAATAACAAATTCATTTGCTTTGGGTCCAAGAAAAACAAATCAGAACATGTGCATAAATGTGATAAACCATGTATAGCAGAGTTTAAAAATCACACAACACCAGGTTATGGTCCAACAGGTTTAATTGGAAGCACACGGCACGGTGGCACAGTGTGACACCACATTTCCCGCCTCAGGCGACTGACTGTGTGGAGTTTGCACGTTCTCCCCGTGTCTGCGTGGGTTTCCTCCAGGTGCTCCGGTTTCCTCCCACAGTCCAAAGATGTGCAGGTCAGGTGAACTGGCCATGCTAAATTCCCCGTAGTGTTAGGTCAGGGGTAAATGTAGGGGTATGGGTGGGTTGCGCTTCGGCGGGTCGGTGTGGACTTGTTGGGCCGAAGGGCCTGTTTCCACACTAATGTTATCTAATGTAATAATCTAATCTCACACTAGCTTTCGGAGTGACGCTCCTTCATCAGGTGATTGTGATTCATCAATCACCTGATGAAGGAGCGTCGCTCCGAAAGCTAGTGTGCTTCCAATTAAACCTGTTGGACTATAACCTGGTGTTGTGATTTTTAACTTTGTACACCCCAGTCCAACACCGGCATCTCCGAATCATGTATAGCAGAGTTGCAAAGTGATTGAGACTTAAGTATTTGATGTTAGTGCACAAACAGAAGGAAATTAAGCAGGGTAATGAATGTTGGCGTTTGGTATGGGGGACTAGAAGTCAAAATGAATAAGCGCTGCATCAGTTGTACGGAGTCATAGTCGGGAATCTATCTGTAGGCTGTTCAGTTTGGGACACCACATTTCAAAGGATATATTGGTTATGGAAGAGGTAAAGCAGGCATACTAAATTGACCGGTTTAAAGGGTTACATTTACAGAGAAGTTTGCAGAAACATGGCGCGTGTTCTCAAACCTGGAACACTCAGGCCCATTGACCATTGCAGAGTGACTGCCGCTTGGTTTTTTTGAAGTGTCAGATCAAAGAGAGCAATGGCTTCACTTGTTGACCCTACATCACAACCTCCTAGTTCCTCCAAAAATCAATTCTCATAACCTCTCCCTCCCCACTGCCATTCGCTCAGATCCCAATGCTATATTTATTTATTTCATCTGCTTGGGACATCAGAAATACTGCATTGCCTGCAAGATGCTTTGGGAAATGAAATTACTTATGTAATGTAAAAAATACTGCAGCCATTTTGCACACAACAAGCTTCCACAAATATTAACATGGTATTGATCAGATAAAATGCAATAATACTGAAGGGGGGAAAAATATTGGTTAAAATATACGGGACAGTCCCTCAGCTCTTTAAAAATCAAATCATGGGATCTTTTAGATCCAAATGGAGGATGCAGCAGCCTCAGCTTAACGACTTATCATTCAGAACCTCTGACAGTGCAGCAATCACTCAGCACTGCACTGGGATGCCAGCCTGAATTTTCCTGCTAAAATCCCTGGATTTGAACTTTCAGAGGCAAGTGTATGATGCACTAGGCTTCCCATAATGTCCATAGCAGCATTATATAATTAGAATCATTACAGGATAGGAGGCTGCCATTGATCAATCAAATCAACATCAGCGCTCTGTAGAATAATTCAGCAAATGCCAATGCCCTACAAGTTCCTTCTAAAACCATTAACTGTCTCCACTACCACGCTCCTAAAAGACGAGAGAGATCCAGGCACTGATAGGACTAGCACCAAATAAAGGATGGATTAAGAAAGTGTTAAAGAGAAGTTTTTAAAAGAGTGCCTTAAAGGTGGGAGGAAATTCCAGAAGATCAGGTTCAGGAAATGGCAGGCCTAATTACCATTAGTGGAATGATCAAATTTGGAGATACATATGGCCAGAATTAGAGTGGTAGGGCTGGAGGAAAGGACATTACATAGGCTGGGCATAGAAGATCATGCAAGATTTTACCAAAGAGGAAAGTTTTAAAATTGAGGTTTATTGTATAGGAAGGCAAACCACAGGGGTGAAGGAACAGTACAGAAAAGGCACAGTATAAAAGGAGGCTGTTTGACTCACAGTAGCTACGTCCACTCTTTTAAACTGAATACATTACCATTGCAAGGACTTCATATCCATTTATCCAAATCCCTTTGAAAGTTATTACTGAACCTGCTTCCACCATGCTTTCATATAATTCATTTATAAATCTACGACCTCCACCACTTCCCCTACCATCACCTCCCTCCATTCTTGAAATCTGCACTCGTGTTTGGAATCTTCAGACTTGACTATTGTGATGTTCCTCTAGCCTACTTGCATCACCTGACCACCTTAATCTAAAAACAAGCCCACTGACTATTCTTTCTTCAATATTTATGCTAAAAGCATCAGTTAGCATGTGCGCTTGAACCAACATAATTGACTATTCCAAGTCAATAGCTCATACAACACTGCCCTGGAAGGATGCTTGCTACATTTTTACACAAGAGAATGCAGAATTAAACTGGAATGTCTTCAGTCTAGCATGCTTCTGCACGTTATTTGAATATTCGAAATCTAGTTTTGAACCTGAAACACATGAATAAAGTTCACTCTAAAATGCCATTTATAGGACAGCAGAAACATTTTGAAATTTTATTAAAATTAATAGTTGTCTAATGAGGAAAGGTTAGACAGTCTAGGCTTGTATCCCCTGGAGTAAGAGACAACTCAAAGTATAAGATCCTGAGGGGTCTCAGCAGAGTGAGATGAGATGACATTTCTTTCCCTCACAGGGTCATGAGTATTCAGAACTTTCTTCCTCAAAATGTAGTGGAAGCACATTAAAATGTGAACCCTTGCCCCTCATTCCAGCTCCTTAGCCATGTATTGATCTGCTGTATCCTCCTCATCCTCTCTCTAGCACATGGTACCAGGAGTAATTCAGATATTACTACTCTCAAGGACCTACTTTTTAATCTAATTTCCTATATTCTCTCTAAAGAACCTCATCGCTTTCTCTGCTCATGACTTTGGTACTAACATGTACAACGACCTCCAACTGGTCACTCTCCTCTTTCAGAATATTCTGCACCTGCTCAGGGACATCCTTAACCTTGGCACCAGGGAGGCAACACACTATTAAGATGTCTCGCTGACATCCACAGAAATGCCTGCCTCATCACAAGCAATCGCATCAAAACTGATATACCCCTCTATAGTAGAGCCATTCATGGTACCAGAAATCTAACTATCAGTGCTACATTCTGCTGAAAGGCCATAATCCCTCCAGTAACTAAATCAGCATACTAGTTTGCGATGGGGATAGCCACAGGAGACTCCAGCACTACCTGCGTACCTCTCCTATCTTTCCTAGTGGTAACCCAGCAATCTGACTTTCTTTCCTACCTTCCAGAAACTGCTATTCATCACATCCCCTGGCTCCTGTAAATTCCTTGTTGCCTCTAACTGCCACACCAACCAATCTATGCAATGCAATAGGATGTGCATCTAAACACACTTCCTGCAGACATGGTCTCCAGGAACACTGAAATGCTCTCTCAACACCCACAACCTATAGGAAGAATATATCACTAACAAAAGTCATCTCTGCCCTTTAAACAATCTATAAACCCAGAAAATACCTAACAAAAAAACAACACACTTTGCTCAAAAACTAATTTACTGCGCAAAACTAATTGCTCAAAACATTGCCCCGGCATAACTTAATACCTAACTTTCATATTTAAATTCAATCAAGAGACAGATCTCAATAGTACATTATAAAACCCATCATCTTACTCATTATTATAGATTTGCAAAAGAAAAAAATTATTGCTTAACACTAAATTGCCCTGAAAGGTAGTGATGATGAGGGACCTCTACATTACAATGATGTTGGAAAAGCACAGTAGGTCAGGCAGATTTTATCTCTCCACCCTGGAGGGTCCCTGCCTTCAGTCCTGATGAAGGGCTTTTGCCCGAAATCTTGATTCTCCCGCTCCTCGGATGCTGCCTTACCTGCTGTACTTTTCCAGCAACACTCTAATCTAGACTTTGATTTCCGGCATCTGCAGTCTCACTTTTGCCACCTTGATGAGGGACCTCCTTGAGCTAGAGCAGTCTTTTCAATGTGGATTGCAGTGCTGAGGGGAAAGTAGCACCAGGGTTTTGACCCTGTGCCAGGGTGAAAGGTTATCAGAGATAAATGGAGTAAATCTCATCCACCATAATCTTACTGGAAAGCAGATCAGGGTCAAGGGTCAGCTGGCCTATTCCTGCTCAGAATTCATACGTTTGAAAGATGGCAGAACCTAGATAATTCCCCTTCATATGAAGCATATTAAATAGTGTGCAGTTTCCATACCGGTCAGTGATGCAAAAGAAAGAAATTTTAATTCATACATGGGACATGTGCTTTGTTGTTGGCTGGGCCAGCATTTATTGTTCGTCCCTAGTTGCCCTTGAGGTGGTCGTGGCGAGCTGCATTCTTGAACCACCACAGCTGATGTGGTGCAGGTAGACCCACAATGCCGTTAGGGAATAAGTTCCAGGATAGTGACCCAGTGATACTAAAATGATTGGTAATATATTTCAAGGTTAGGAATGCAAGTGGCTTAGAGGGAAACTTTCAGAGGCCGGTTGGGGGAGGTTCCCATGTATTTGCTGCCATTGTCCTTCCAGATGGAAATAGTTGTGGGTTTGCCATCCAAGAAGCATCAATGAATTTCTGCAGTGCACACCGTTGCTACTGAGCACTGGTGGTTGAGGGCGTGAACGTTTGTGAATGTGGCGCCTATCAAGGGGGCTGCTTTATCCCGGATGTTGATTGTTGCAGCAGCTGCACCATCCGGGCAAGTGGGAAGTATTCCATCAGACTCCAGACCGGTGCCTTGGAAATGGTGAGCAGGTTTTGTGAAATCACAATGTAGGCTACACGGTGACTATTAATCCAGAAAGTCTGGTTATGATCGGAGGGTCTGGGTTCAAATCTGCCATGGCAGATGGTAAAATTTTGACTCAATTAAAAATCTGGAAATAATAGTTCAATGAAAGCCCTGAAATCAAATGTTGATTGTCAGGAAAAACCCATCTGGTTCGCTACTATCCTTTAAGGAAGGGACTCTGCCATCCTTACCTGGCCTAGCCTACACTCCAGATGCACAACACTGTGGTTGAATCTTAACTGCCCTCTGGACAATTGGACATGGCCAATAAATGCTGGCCTAACCAGTGATGCCCACATGCCATGCATGAATATAAAGAAAATCCTCTGATATCCTCTCAAAGCCACTGTATTTACATCGCCAGTTCAGCTTCTAGAACATAGAACATTACTGCGCAGTACAGGCCCTTCAGCCCTCAATGTGGCGTCGACCTGTGGAACCAATCTGAAGCCTACTTATCTTACACTATTTCATTTTCATGCATTGTTTGTCCAATGACCATTTAAATGCCCTTAATGTTGGTGAGTCTACTGCTGTTGCAAGCAGTGCATTCCACACCTTACTACGGAGTAAAGAAACTACCTCTGACATCTGTCCTATATCTATCACCCCTTGTGCTAGCCATCACCATCTGAGGTAAAAGGCTCTCACTGTCCACCCTATTTAAGCCTCCAATTACCTTTATATGTCTCAATTAAGTCACCACTCAACCTTCTCTCTAACGAAAACAGACTCAAGTCATGCAGCCTTTCCTCATAAGACCTTCCCTTCATACCAGGCAACATCCTAGTAAATCTCCTATGTACCCTTTCCAAAGCTTCCACATCCTTCCTATATTGTGATGACCAGAACTGTATGCAACACTCCAGGTGCAGTTGCACCAGAGTTTTGTACAGTTGCCGCATGACCTCATGGTTCTGAAACTCAATCCATCTACCAATAAAAGCTAACAAACCATATGCCTTCTTAACAACTATCAACCTGGGTGGCAACTTTCAGGGATTTATGTACATGGACACAGATGTCTCATGTCCATCTATACTACTAAGAATCTTACCATTAGCATACTACTCTACTTCTGTTGCTCATTCCAAAGAGAATCATCTCTCACTTTTCCACATTAAACTCCATTTGCCACCTCTCAGCCCAGGTCTGCAGCTTATCTATATCTCTCTGTAACCTTCAGCACTATCGACAACTCCACCAACCTTAGTGTCATCCGCAAATTTACTAACCCATCCTGCCACGCCCTCATCCAGGTCATTTATAAAAATGACAACCAGCAATGACCCCAAAACAGATCCTTGCACTCTACCACTAGTCACTGAACTCCAGGATGAACATTTCCCATCAACCACCACCTTCTGTCTTCTTTCAGCTTGCCAATTTCTGATCCAAACTGACAAACCACCCTCAATCCCATGCCTCTGTATTTTGTGCAATAGCTAACTGTTGTGAATCTTATCAAACGCCTTACTGAAATCCATATACACATCAACCACTTTACCCTCATCCACCTGTCTGGTCACCTTCTCAAAGAACTCTAAGATTTGTGAGGCACGACCTACCCTTCACAAAACCGTGTTGACTATCTCTCATCAACTTATTTCTCTCTCGATTATAAATCCTATTTCATATAACCTTTTCCAACACTTTACCCACAACCAAAAGTGAGGCTCTGTGGTCTACAATTACCAGGGTTGCCTCTACTCCCTTTCTTGACATTTGCTGTCCTCCAGTCTTCCAGCACTATTCCTGTAGACAATGACGACAAAGATCAAAGCCAAAGGCTCTGCAATCTCCTCCCTGGTTTCCCAGAGAATCGGAGGATAAATCCCATCTGGCCCTGGGGACTTCTCTAGTTTCACACTTTCCAGAATTGCAACATCTCCTCGTGAACCTCGATCCTGTCTAGTCTAGCAGCCTGGATCTCAGTACTCTCCTCAACGACTTTGGCTTTTTCCAGTGTGAATATTGATGAAAAATATTCATTTAGCGCTTCCCCATCTCCTCTGACTCCACACACAACTTCTTATTACTATCCTTGATTTGCCCTAATCTTACTCTTGTCATTCTTTTATTCCTGATATACCTATAGAAAGCTTTAAGGATTTCCTTGATCCTATCTGCCAACGACTTCTCATGTCCCCTCCTGGGTCCTCTTAGCTCTCTTTCGGTCTTTTCTGGCTAACTTGTAACTCTGTTTGTCCAATGTGTGCAGGAGGGTTTCCTGACACAATATGTAGATAGGCCAACAAGATGTGAGGCCATACTGGATTTGGTTCTGGGTAAGGAACCAGGCCAGGTGTTAGAATTAGAGATAGGTGAGCATTTTGGGGACAGTGACCACAATTCGGTGACTTTTACTCTAGTGATGGAGAGGGATAAGTGTGCACTGCAGGGCAAGAATTATAGCTGGGGGCAGGGAAATTATGATGCGGTGAGGCATGACTTAGGATGTGTGGCTTGGAAAAGTAAGCTTCAAGGCAAGGGCGTAATTGATATTTGGAGCTTGTTCAAGGAGCAACTATTGATTGTCCTTGATAAGTATGTACCCGTCAGGCAGGGAGGAAAGGGTCGTGTGAGGGAGCCGTAGTTTAATAAGGAATTGGAATCCCTTGTTAAATGGCTACCCGCCCTTAATTTAAAGCTATGCCCCCTTGTAATACCCGACTCAATACGCGGGAGAAGGTTCATACTGTCGGCCCTATCTAACCCCCTAATCATCTTGTACACCTCATTCAAGTCACCCCTAAACCTTCTTTTCTCTAGTGAAAACAGCCCCAAGTGCCTCAGTCTTTCCTCATACGATTTTCCTTCCATACCAGGCAACATCCTGGTAAACCTCCTCTGCACCCGTTCCAGTGCCTCCACATCCTTCCTATAGTATGGCGACCAAAACTGCACACAATATTCCAGATGCGGCCGTACCAGGGTCTTATACAACTGCATCATGACCTCAGGACTCCGGAACTCAATTCCTCTACCAATAAAAGCCAGTACGCCATATGCTTTCCTCACCGCACTATTTACCTGGGTGGCAACTTTCAGGGGTCTGTGTACATGGACACCAAGATCCCTCTGCTCATCCACACTACCAAGTATCCGACCATTAGACAAGTACCCCATCTTGTTCATAGGATGAGGGCACTGTTGGTCCGGCCAGCATTTATTGCCCATCCCAAGGAACTCTTAAGAGTCAACCACATTTGCTGTGGGTCTGGAGTCACATATAGGCCAGACCAGGTAAGTATGGCAGATTCCTTCCCTAAAGGACGTGAGTGAACCAAATGGGTTTTTCCAACAATCAGCAACGGATTCATGACCACCATTAGACCATCATTTTCATTGAATTCAAATCCCACCATCTGCCATGGCAGGATTCAAACCCAGGCCCCCAGAAACATTCCCTGAGTCTCTGGTTCAATAGCCCAGCAATAACACCACTAAGCCATCGCCTCCCCCCAGTTTACTTTTGCTGATGCTCCTATCTTGCTGTGAGGGTAGACAAGAGTCTCGGTTTGACACTTTGTCTAAAAGGTGGTGCCTCAGACAGTGCAGTGCTCCCTCAGTGTTGCACTGGAGCCTTTGACACTTTGCATTCATATCTCAGTAACGCAGTCTGGCAAGTAAAGGTTAATTTCTAACTAGTCAGCATGGTTTTGTGAAGGGCAGGTCGTGCCTCACAAACCTTATTGAATTCTTTGAAAAGGTGACGAAGGAGGTTGATGAGGGGAAAGTGGTAGATGTGGTATATATGGATTTTAGTAAGGCGTTTGATAAGGTTCCCCATGGTAGTCTACTGCAAAAAATACGGAGGTGTGGCATTGAGGGTGGGTTGGAGGTTTGGATTAGGAATTGGTTGGATGGAAGAAGACAGAGGGTAGTAGTTGATGGCAAATGTTCATCTTGGAGTGCCGTCACTAGCGGTGTTCCGCAAGGATCTGTTTTGGGACCATTGCTGTTTGTCATTTTTATAAATGACCTGGAAGAGGGGTTAGAAGGTTGGGTGAGCAAGTTTGCGGATGATACGAAAGTCGGAGGAGTTGTTGTCAGTGAGGAAGCATGTGGCAGGTTACAGCAGGATATAGAGAGGCTGCAGAGCTGGGCAGAAAGGTGGCAAATGGAGTTCAATGTAGCTCAGTGTGAGGTGATTCACTTTGGTAAGAGTAACAAAAGGATGGGGTACTGGGCTAATGGTCGGATACTTGGTAGTGTGGATGAGCAGAGGGGTCTTGGTGTCCATGTACACAAATCTTTGAAAGTTGCCACCCAGGTAAATAGTGCGGTGTGGAAGGCATATGGCGTACTGGCTTTTATTGGTAGAGGAATTGAGTTCCGGAGTACTGAGGTCATGTTGCAGTTGTATAAGACTCTGGAGTATTGTGTGCAGTTTTGGTCGCCATACTATAGGAAGGTTGTGGAGGCACTGGAACGGGTGCAGAGGATGTTTACCAGGATGTTGCCTGGTATGGTAGGAAGATCGTATGAGGAAAGGCTGAGGCACTTGGGGTTGTTTTTATTGGAGAAAAGAAGGTTTAGGGGTGACTTGATAGAGGTGTATAAGATGATTAGGGGTTTAGATAGGGTCGACAGTGAGAATCTTTTTCCACGTATGGAGTCAGTTATTACAAGGGGGCATAGCTTTAAATTAAGTGGGGGGGTAGGTATAGGACAGATGTTAGGTGTAGGTTCTTTACTCAGCGAGTCGTGAGTTCATGGAATGCCCTGCCAGTAGCAGTGGTGGACTCTCCCTCATTATGGGCATTTAAGCGGGCATTGGATAGGCATATGGAGGATAGTGGGCTAATGTAGGTTAGGTGGGCTTGGATCGGCGCAACATCGAGGGCCGAAGGGCCTGTACTGCGCTGTATTCTTCTATTCTATTCTCAAGTGCCCTAACTCAGCCTTTTTCATCCTCTTGACAAGAGATTCAACTTCTTTAGCAAACCACGGTTCCCTCGCTCAACCACTTCCTCCCTGCCTGACAGTTACATACTTATCAAGGACACGCAGTAACTGTCCTTGAACAAGCTCATTTCAATTGCACCCATTTCCTGCAGTTTCCTTCCCCAACCTATGCATCCTAAATCTTTCCAAATCACAATTATCTTGCCCCCAGCAATAACCCTTGCACAGCATTATATACCTATCTCTTTCCATTTGAAAGTAAACATAACTGAATTGTGGTCACCATCACCAAAATACTCACTTACCTACAAATCTAACACCTGGCCAAGTTCATTACCCAGTACCACATCCAACGTGTCCTCAACCCCTTGTTGGCCTGTCTACATACTGTGTCAGGAAACCCTCCTGCACACTTTGAACAAAAACTGGCCCATCTGAAGTATTCTAACTATTGTATTTCCATTCAATACTTGCAAAGTTAAAGCCCCCATAACAACTACCCTGTTACTCTCACTCCTATCCAGAATTATCTTTGTTACCTTTTCCTCTACATCTCTGGAACTATTCAGAGGCTTATAGAAAACTCTCAAGAGGGGTGACCTCTCCTTTCCTGTTTCTAACCTCAGCCCTTACTACCTCAGGAGACAAGTCCTCAAACGGCGAAAGTGATGTCTGCAGATGCTGGAGATTACAGTTGAGTGTGGGGTGCTGGAAAAGTCTTCCAGTGATCCCTAACATTACAGATACCCAATCTTCAGCCAATTCATTTCACTCCACATGATATGAAGAAACAGCTAGAAGCACTGGATACTGTAAAGGCTATGGGCCATAACAATATTCCAGCAGTAGTACTGGAGATGTGTGCTCCAGAACTTTTTGCTCCCCTAACCAAGCAGTTCCAGTGCAGTTTCTACACTGGCATCTACCCAACAATATTACCAATTGCCCATCTATGTCCTGTACACAAAAAGCAGGACAATTCCAATCTGGCCAGTTACAGTCAGATCAGTCTACTCTCAATCATCAGTAAAGCGATTCCTGATTAACAGCTTATGCGCGAAATGTCAATTCTCATGCTCCTCAGATACTGCCTGACCGGCTGTGCTTTTCCAGTACATCACTTTACTGATGACTGAAAGTAGACTGATGGGGCCATAACTGGCCAGATTGGATTAGTCCTGCTTCTTATGTAAAGGACATAGATGGGCAATTGAGAGAGGCTGTTATATGGTAAATCTGCAGGTTTCCTTGCCCATGTTTGACCTGATGCCAAAATAGAAGACTCCTATGCAACATCCCCCCACCACCCCACTCCCTGACCATGTTGCATCAGCACCTCTACAAGGTCAGTTTTCTGTCCTGACAGGGAAGCTGCTGCGCCAGGAACTGAACCCAGATCCCTAGAGCATTTGCTGGGTTGCTGGATTACTAGTCTAGCAATAATACCTCTACACCCATAATCATCCCACACAAAAAAAAGCCACTTGTATTTCTTCTCACACAATTTGACACTGGCATTATTCAGTTTCGTACTACTCTTCACAGTATAGGATCAGGCTAATCAGGCTAATTACTCAGCAAATCTTTATGAATTTCACAATACTCTGCAAATCTTTAGCAATGAGGTAGCAAAGGATCAGTGTTTCTCTGATTAATGTTTGGGCAGAGATTGCAGGCATGAAATGAAGTACAAAACAAAGTTCTTGTAATTGAGCAATTGAAACAGGTTAGTGTTTTACACAGGAACAGAAAACCAGGAGTAGAAATAGGCCATTTGGGCCTTCGAGCCTGCTGTGCCACACAATGATCATGGCTGATCACCCAACTCACTACCCTGCCCCTGCTTTCCAACAGATCCTTTGATCCCTTCAGCCCAAGAAATGTGTCTATCTCCTTCTTGAAAACATTGCATTTTGGCTTCAACCACTTTCTGTGGCACAGAATTCCACAGGCTCATCACTCTCTGGGTGAAGATATTTCTTGTTGTTGTGGTTCTGTTCGCCGAGCTGGGAATTTATGTTGCAGACGTTTCATTCCCTGTCTTGACATCCTCAGTGCTTGGGAGCCTCCTGTGAAGTGCTTCTGTGATGTTTCCTCTGGCATTTATAGTGGTTTGAATCTGCCGCTTCCGGTTGTCAGTTCCAGCTGTCCGTTGCAGTGGTCGGTATATTGGGTCCAGGTCGATGTGCTTATTGATTGAATCTGTGGATGAGTGCCATGCCTCTAGGAATTCCCTGGCTGTTCTCTGTTTGGCTTGTCCTATAATAGTAGTGTTGTCCCAGTCGAATTTGTGTTGCTTGTCATCTGCGTGTGTGCCTAAGAATAGCTGGTCGTGTCTTTTCGTGGCTAGTTGGTGTTCATGGATGCGGATCGTTAGCTGTCTTCCTGTTTGTCCTATGTAGTGTTTTGTGCAGTCCTTGCATGGGATTTTGTACACTACATTGGTTTTGCTCACAACACAAATGTAGTGTACAAAATCCCATGCAAGGACTGCACAAAACACTACATAGGACAAACAGGAAGACAGCTAACGATCCGCATCCATAAACACCAAACTAGCCACGAAACGACACGACCAGCTATCCTTAGTAGCCACACACGCAGATGACAAGCAACATGGAAGCTTGTGTGGGCTAATGGCCGGATACTTGGTAGTGTGGATGAGCAGAGGGATCTTGGTGTCTATGTACACAGATCTCTGAAAGTTGCCACCCAGGTAAATAGTGCGGTGAGGAAGGCATATGGCGTACTGGCTTTTATTGGTAGAGGAATCTGGACCCAATATACCGACCACTGCAACGGACAGCTGGAACTGACAACCGGAAGCGGCAGATTCAAACCACTACAAATGCCGGAGGAAAGATCACAGCAGTGCTTCACAGGAGGCTCCCAAGCACTGAGGATGTCACCTAGACAGGGGATGAAACGTCTGCAACACAAATTCCCAGCTTGGCGAACAGAACCACAACAACGAGCACCCGAGCTACAAATCTTCTCACAAACTTTGAAGATATTTCTCATTTCTGTGCTAAAAGGCCTATCCTTTATCCTTAAGACTATGATTACTTATTCTAAACTCCCTGGTCATGGAGAATATCATTCCTGTTTTGCCAAAGGTTTCATCTGCAATGCTAATCTGCCTTTCTCAGCGCTGGCAGACACACTACATGCTCAATGAGTTTACAGATATCTCAAATATTTTGCTTTTATATACTTTAGACCCAAGAAGGTGCAAATATTTTCTTCAATTCGTTTTCTGCTGCTCTGTTATATGGTTAACAGCTTAAAGTCAGAAGACACTGACCTTTCTGTCCTGTTTGGTGTAAGCCCAATGCTTTCAGGTAGCGAATACTTGTGCTTTTATCCTTGGGATTCAGAGGGTTTTTCTTTGTTTGTCGCACCACTTTTGAGAACGCCAGTTTCATGTGTTGTTCTACAGTCTTCAACAGGAAGTACCTTAATGGAAAGAGAGAGTCAGGCTCCGTTAAAACAAAAAATTCCTAATTCTGGTCCCAAACAGTTTGCAAGAAACAGACCATTTGCTTCCCAAACACAAACTAGTCATGCACCAAAGTTAACCTCTAAGCTAAGGTGGAGATGAAATCAACATTCTACTCACGGGAGGAGAATAACATTGTCTAATTACTGTTTATGCTACACCATGTATTAAAACAAAAGATTGAAGACTAAAATCTATAGTTGGTACAGTCCTGATGGTACAGGAAACTGGTTATATTTCAGAATTCCATAAATGTTTCTTGTTTACAAACAACAGCACTGATGACATAAGCAGCTTTTCTGGTTCACAGTAAGTATCATTCTTGTATGAAATGTACCTATAAAATGACAATGATTCTCAGATTTTCAGGAACTCGCTACGCAGCAGTTCATCTAGCATTCCCTAAACTAGTGGATTTAGGAACCCTGTTGGACCTTGTTTGGACAATAAGAATTAATGAGCCTTTCATAGAAAAAGTCAACACATTTCTAGTGAAGTTGATGTAGAAATATAAAATCAGCTAAAGATAAAAAGGTTCTTTCTTTGCACATTTATTTGAAACTAAAATATGCAGATATTGGTTTTATTTAAATCAAAAATTAAGTGTCACGCAGAAACTCCTACTAAGGAAGCAGTTTGGATCATTAACCCCATTGTTCTACTTCTTACCATTGGTGCCTAAGGGATGCTATCTTTTCTTACAGGAGGACGTTTACTTTCAATTATAAAAGGCATTGTTATGCGCTATCAAACTAAGCAGCAATCCGTGCAGTGCCTGGTTTTAAAACAGTTCTTTCCTCATTTCAATCCAGAATCTCAACTGCATCTAGGGACGAACAATAAATGCTGGCTCAGCCAGCGACACCCACATCCCACAAAAACATTTTTTACAGTAATAAAATGCTAAAATCATCAATAGTTCATAACATCGGAGAGAAAACCAGGAAACTTTCCACACAGGCACTTCACACCTGAAGTAAATAAATAATGAGGTATTTCAGGGTTAAATAACTTAAAGGGAACTCACTTGGTGTTGAAGAACATGAGAGTTGTAAGGAGGGTGGAAGGTGAATGAGCACCAAGTTGCTTGCATTCCCACAACATCTCCTCTGTGATGTGGCTAGGGATCATGTAACCTGTTAAGCATATGATACAATACTCACAGATTTGACAAACTATTTGGCATGAACACTAAACTCCCAGATATGCTGCAAATGTCAAATGCTACCCTAAATGTTTGATTAACATTCTTATTCCAGACAGAATTCAGTCAGTTCTCAATCCAGTTGTTGAATTAACAGTTACAACACAGAACAAAAGTGCCACTGTGAAGTTGAAATAAAAGGCATTTTTTAAGAAACAAATTATCTTCAAAAGGAACACAAATACAAATTGCTGAAAAATCAGCCAGTTTGGCAACATCTGTGAAGAGAAATCAGAGCTAATGTTTCCGGTCCAGTGACCCTTCAGAAGTCCTTCTTCAATGTTCTGAAAAAGGGTCACTTGACTTGAAATGTTAACTCTGATTACTCTACACAGATGCTGCCAGACCTGTTGAGATTTTCCAGCAATCTGACAGCTCATTCTATACACGTACCACCCTCTGCGTGAAAAAGCTGCCCCTTATGTCTCTTTTATATCTTTCCCCTCTCACCCAAAACCTATGCCCTCTAGTTCTGGACTCCCCCAACCCAGGGAAAAGACTTGGTCTATTTATTTTATCCATGCCCCTCATACTTTTGTGAACCTTGATAAGGTCACCCCTCAGCCTCCGACACTCCAGGAAAAACAGACCCATCCTATTCATCCTCTCCCCATAGCTCAAATCCTCCAACCCTGGCAACATCCTTGTCAATCTTTTCTGAACTCTTTCAAGTTTCACAACACCTTTCTGATAGGAAGGAGACCAGAATTGCACGCAATATTCCAACAGTGGCCTAACCAATGTCCTGTACAGCTGCAACATGACCTCCCAACTCCTGTACTCAATTCTCTGACCAATAAAGGAAAGCATACCAAACGCCTTCTTCACTATCCTATCTACCTGCAACTCTACATTCAAGGAGCTATGAACCTGCACTCCAAGGTCTCTTTGTTCAGCAACACTCCCTAGGACCTTATCATTAAGTGTACAAGTCCTGCTAAGATTTGCTTTCCCAAAATGCAGCAACTCAAATTTATCTAAATTAAACTTCATCTGCCACTTCTCAGCCCATTGGCCCACCTGGTCAAGATCCTGTTGTAGTTTGAGGAAGCGTTGTTCGCTGTCCACTACACTTCCAATTTTCATGTCATCTGAAAACTTACTAACCTGTATCTCTTATGCTCACATCCAAATCATTTATGCAAATGACAAAATGTAGAGGCCCCAGCACTGATCCTTGTGGCACTCCACTGGTCACAGACATCCAATCTGAAAAACAACCCTCCACCACCACCCTCTGTCTTCTACCTTTGAGCCAGTTCTGTATCCAAATGTCTTGTTCTCCCTCTATTCCGTGAGATCTAACCTTGCTAACCAGTCTCCCATGGGGAACCTTGTCGAAAGCCTTACTGAAGTCCATATAGATCACATCTACTGCTCTGCCCTCATCAATCTTCTTTGTTACTTCAAAAAAACTCAGTCAAGTTTGTGAGAAGACATGATTTCCCACACAAAAAGCCACGTTGACTATCCCTAATTAGTCCTTGCCTTTCCAAATACACGTACATCCTGTCTCTCAGGATTCCCTCCAACAACTTGCCCACCATTGACGTCAGACTCACTGGTCTATAGTTCCCTGGCTTGTCCTTACCACCCTTTTTAAACAGCATACTTCTTTCTCAAGTCTATATGCACATTCAAAATGCAGTTAGCGCATTCAAGAGATAAGCTCTCAATCTTACCCCTGATCCAAACATGTTGTGCTGAAATGTAGACTATAGTCTACCCGGGTGATTGCACATGAAAACCTGCCAAAACGCCACTTGAACATGTCTTTCACAGAACAGAAACATACAGCACAGAACAGGTCCTTCGGCCCACGATGTTGTGCTGAGGTTTAATCCTAATGTAAAAATATAACAACTTAACCTAGGCACCCCTCAACTCACTGCTATCCACGTGCATGTCCAGCAGTCACTTAAATGTCCCCAATGACTCTGCTTCCACCACCACAGGTGACAACGCATTCCATGCATTCACAACTCTCTGCGTAAAGAACCTACCTTCCTCTTAATATCTTCAAACTATGACTCCTCATACCAGTCAATCCTGCCGTGGGGAAAAGTCACTGGCTATTGATTCTATCTATTCCACTCATTATTTTGTACACCTCTATCAGGTCTCCTCTCTTCCTCCTTCTCTCCAAAGAGAAAAGTCCGAGTTTATTCAACCTTTCTTCATAAGACAAGCCCTCCAGTCCAAGCAGCATCCTGGTAAACCTTCTTTGCACAGTTTCCAAAGCCCCTGCATCTTTCCTAGAGTAGAACTGGACATAATATTCCAAGTGTGGTCTCACCAGGGACTTGTAGAGCTGTAGCAAAACCTCGCAGCTCTTAAACTCTATCCCCTTGTTAATGAAAGCCAAACCACCATGTGCTTTCTTAACAATCCTATCCACTTGGGTGGCAACTTTGAGGGATCTATGCACTTGAACACCCAGATCCCTCTGTTCCTCCACACTGCCAAGACTCCTGTCTTTAATCCTATATTCAGCATTCAAGTTTGACCTTCCAAAATGCATCACTGCACATCTATCCAGGTTGAACTCCATGTGCCATTTCTCAGCCCACCTCTGCATCCTGTCTATGTCGCGCTGCAGCCTGCAGTAGCCCTCTATACTATCGATGACACCTCCAACCTTGGCGTCATTGGTAAATTTACTAACCCACCCCTCAACCTCCTCATCCAAGTCATTTATAAAAACTACAAAGAGCAGAGGCCCAAGAACAGAGCCCTGCAGGATCCCACTCAACACTGACCTCCAGGCAGAATACTTTCCATCCACAACCACTCTCTGCCTTCTGTCAGCCAGCCAATTCTGAATCCAGATAGCCAAATCTCCCTGTATCCCATACTTCCTGACTTTATGAATGAGCCGACCATGGGGAACCTTATCAAATGCCTTACTGAAGTCCATATACACCACATCCACTGTCTCAACACCTCCTCAAAGAACTCAATAAGATTTGTGAGGCACGACCTGCCCTCACAAAGCCATGCTGACTGCCTTTAATCACACTATGCTTTGCCAAATAGTTAAACATCCTATCCCTCAGAGTTCTTTCCAAAATTTTGCTGACCACAGACGTAAGACGGACTGGTCTGTAATTGCCAGGGACTTCCCTATTACCTTTCTTGAAAAGAAACAACATTTGCCTCCTTCCAATCCTCCAGTACAACTCCTGTGGAGAGGGAGGAGGCAAAGATCCTCGCCAGTGGCTTAGCAACCTCCTTTCTCGCTTCCTTGAAGAGCCTAGGATAAATCTGGTCTGGCCCTGGGACTTATCAATCTTAATGTTTTCCAAAATTTCTAGCACATCAACTTCCTCAATCTTGATCTGGTCAAGACTACATCACAGCTCCTCTAAGTTTTCATTTACAACAAGTTCCCTTTCCTTGGTGAAAACCGAACCAAAAAACTCATTTAGGGCTTCCCCTATCTGCTCAGACTCCATGCACAAGTTCCCTCCGCTATCCCTGATCGGCCCTACCTTCTCCCTGATCATTCTCATATTCCTCATGTATGAGTAAAATGTCTTTCACTGATTTATTTTTTCAGTAAATACTCTTTTAAGAAACAAAAACTACAATTATATTGCCTAAAAGGTTGGCCATATCCATTTGTGTTCCGACAGAAATACACATGTAGGCATTCACTTACCCAGAGAGCTGACCTGAGGTTGCCAATCTTTCAACACCTCCTGTAGCCTCTCTGTAAACTTTGTATAATAGATATCTGAAAATATATCATCCACCCTGCCATTTTCAAATAGATACTGAAAAATAAAATATAAACAGTGAAATAAATGAGATATTTTCAATAAAATGGCAGTACATGCATGTAATACTTCTGTTATCTGTACATGTGCATAAACCAACCTGGCTAAATAATGTCTTTCAGGGAAAGAAATCTGCCACCCTCACCTGGTATGGCCTAGACAGGACTCCAGACTCTCAGTAATGAGGCTGACTCTTAACTGCTCTTTGAAATGGCCAAGCAGGCCACTTGGATGTATCAATCGCGAGAGAGTCTTAGAAAATCTAAACCGGATGGATCACCTGGCAATGACCTTGGTATGGGAAAAAACAACAGCTGAGACAGGCCTGTTGCCCTTGCAAAGTTTCCTCACAATAACGTGGAGGTTAGCGCCAACATTGGAAGAACTCTCTCACAGACTAGTCAAGCAACAGCCTGACATAGTCTGAAAGGTATGATTTTATGAGTATGACTGTGTCCCAGACACCAACATCCTGGATATGTTCTGCCCCACTTGCAGGACAGACCCAACAGAGCTGGCGGCACAGTGGGATACAGTCAGGAGAGCGCTGTTCTGGGAACTTTTTTTTTTTTAATTTCACTCATGGAAATCGCTGGCTAAGCCAGCACCTATTGCCTACACCTAGTTGTCCTTGACAAGGCAGTAGTGAGCTGCCTTCTTGAAGCACTGCAATCCAACTGCAATAAGTTGACCAATAATGCCCTTGGGAACTGTATTCCAGGATTTTGACCCAGCAAGAGCGAATGAACAGCAATATATTTCCAAGTGAGGATGGTGAGTGGCTTGGAGGGGAATTTGAAGATGATGATATTTCACATATCTGCTGTCCTTGTCAGTCCAAATAAACTGGTTGTGGGTTTGAGGAGTTTCTGCAGCTCATCTGTTAACTAATACGCACTGCTGCTATCGAGAGTTGGTGTGGTGAGCTATAGGGAGAGACTGAATAGACTGGGGCTCTTTTCCCTGGAGTATCGAAGGCTGAAGGGTGACCTTATAGAAGTTTATAAAATCATGAGGGGCATGGATAGGGTAAGTAGTCCAGGTGTTTTCCCTGGCATCAGGGAGTTCAGAGCTAGAGGGCATAGGTTTAGTGAGAGGGGACAAATTTAAAAAGGGACCTAAGGGGCAACTTTATCATGCATAGGATAAGTGCCAGAGGTAGTGATGGAGGCTGGTACATTTACAACATTTAAAAGACATTGGGGTGGGTACATGAATCAGAAGGGTTTAGAGGGATATGGGCCGCATGCTGGAAAGTGGGATGAGATTTGTTTAAGATATCTGGTCGGCGTGGACAAGTTGGACCGAAGGATCGGTTTCTGTGCTGTACATCTCTATGACTCTAAGTGGTCTATTTTGTCCTGGATAGTGTCAAGCTTCTTGAGTGTTGCTGGAGCTGCACCCATCCAGGCAAGTGGGGAGTATTCCATCACACTCCTGACTTGTGCCTTATAGATAGTGGACAGTCAGAAGATGAATTACTTGCTACAGTACTCCTAGCCTCTGTCCTGCCACTGTGTTTATGTGGTGAGCCCAGCTGAGTCTTTGGTAACCCCAAGGACGTTGATAGTGAGGGATTCAGTGATGGCAACACGATTGAATGTCAAGGGCACAAAGGTTAGTGATTAGATTATGTCTTACTCGAGATGATCATTGCCTCGCGTTTGTGTAGCGAGATGCAATCTTAAGTATTCTTCCTTTACTCCCTCTCCTTGCAGAATTTATGGTTACCTCCTTTCATTTCCTCTTCCAGCCACTAGGGGCCGAGCTTCACTATCGAGGATATGAGTAACATCCCGGAAGCAACAATAAATCAGGAAATGGAAGGGACTCTGGAAAATCAGAGTCACCAGAGAACTGGTGCTGAGTATACGATATTTTGGCTCAGTGGTTAGCACTGCTGCCTCACATCACCAGTGACTCAAATTCAATTCCAGCCTCAGGTGGCTGTCTGTGGGGAATTTTCATATTCTCCCTGTTTCTACATGGGTTTCCAGCAGATGCTCTGGCTTCCTCCTCAAATTCAAAGATGTGCAGGCTAGATGGATAGCTTATAGATCAGGGTCTCGGTATGCTCTTTGGAGGGTTGATGGGCCAAATGGTCTCTTTCTGTAGTGATTCTATAATTTGATGGTGAGAATATGGAATTTTCTACCACAGGCAATAATATGGATGACATTTAGAATGTTTGGGTAATGCAGCACAGGACGAGGCCATTTACTCATTAAGTGAGGCCATTTACAGAACATGGAGGCAGACCCATTTGTCCAACCAGTCCATGCCAACAATAATCTCAAACTAAACTAGTCCCACTTGCCTATGCTTGGCCCATATCCTTCCAGTGCAATTATGACAGGATGCTGGATAGACATGAAATGGAAAGATGCTGCTGACAGTAAAAGCTGAGGTAAATTGTACAAAAGGTTAATTTGCAGCAGGAACATTGACAAAGCAGGAGGGCTAGAAAATTATAGGTCAATTAGCCTAACCTCTGTTGTACTTAAAATTCTAGAATCCATCGTTAAGGATGAGATTTCTAAATTCTTGGAAGTGCAGGATTGAATTAGAACAAGTCAGCATGGATTTAGTATGGGGAGATCATGCCTGACAAACCTGTTAGAATTCTTTGAAGAGGTAACAAGTAGGTTAGACCAGGGAAACCCAGTGGATGTTATCTACCTAGACTTCCAAAAGGCTTTTGATAAGGTGCCTCACGGGATGCTGCTGAGTAAGGTGAGGGCCCATGGTGTTTGAGGTGAGCTACTGGCATGGATTAGGGATTGGCTGTTTGACAGAAGGCAGATAGTTGGGATAAAAAGGTTCTTTTTCGGAATGGCAGCTAGTGACAAGTGGTGTCCCGCAGGGTTCAGTGCTGGGGTCGCAGCTATTAATTTCATACATAAATGAACTGGATGAAGGGACTGGGGGCATTCTGGCGAAGTTTGCCAATGATACGAAGTTAGATGGACAGGCAGGTAGGACTGAGGAGGTGGGGAGGCTGCAGAAAGATTTAGACAGTTTAAGAGAGTGGTCCAAGAAATGGCTGATGAAATTCAATGTGAGCAAATGCCAGGTCTTGCACTTTGGATAAAGAACACAGGCATGGACTATTTTCTAAACAGTGAGAAAACTCTTAAAGCCAAAGTACAAAGGGATCTGGGAGAGCTAGTACAGGATTCTCTAAAGGTTGCCTTGCAGGTTGAGTCCGTAGTTAAGAAAGCAAATACAATGTTGTCATTTATTTCAAGAGGGTTGGAATGTAAAAACAGTGAGGTGCTACTGAGACTTTAGAAAGCTCTGGTTAGGCCCCATTTAGAATACGGTGTCCAGTTTTAGGCCCCAAATCTCAGGAAGGACATACTGGCACTGGAACATGACCAGCAGAGATTCACACTGATGATCCCTGGAATGGTAGGCCTAACATACGATGAACAGCTAAGAATCCTAGGATTGTATGCATTAGAGTTTAGAAGGTTGAGGGGAGATCTAATAGAAACTTAGAAGATAACGCATGGCTGAGAAAGGGTGGACGCTGGGAAATTGTTTCAGCCAGGCAGGGATTCTAGGACTTGAGGGCATAGCCTTAGAATTAGAGGGGGTAAATTCAGAACGGAAATGAGGAGACATTTCTTCAGCCAGAGAGTGGTGGGCCTATGGAATTCACTGCCACAGAGCACAGCGGAGGCCAGGACGTTAAATGTCTTCAAGGCAGAGATTGATAAATTCTTAATCTCACAAGGAATTAAGGGATACGGTGGGAGTGCGGTTAAGTGGCATTGAAATGCCCATCAGCCATGATTGAAAGGTGGAGTGGACTCGATGGGCCGAATGGCCTTACTTCCATTCCTATTTATTATGGTCTTACGAATGGCCAGTTTGTTTGGGTGTATGCGAGCACAACGGGGGTACAGCGCATGCGAGATGGCCATGTGATGCATCTGAGCAAGTTAGACCACAGGGAAAAATCTAAGTGCAACATTAGTTTGATGAAGGTAGCTATGTGCAAAGAGCAAGAGTTGTCCTTTTAAGTGCAGCTTCCAGAATCCAGGGCAACAGAACCAAGGAAAGGAGGGTGACCACCCAAAATATGAGCAAACCATCACTGAGTAGCTTTTGAAGGCACTAAGACGCCAGTTCATCAAAAGTGAAGACTCAATCTCAATACTTAATAAGACTTCATGACCTGTGTCATCAACATCTGGAGGGATATGGAGAAATATTTGCTAATTCCCACATGTGATTAATATATTTGATGTGCCTTAAAAAAGGTGTTCGATCCCAGTTTGTTACCCATGTTTGCCTCATGTTAATTCTTGATGTTAGAATATCTATATAAAAATATATACATAGCACATTACACAAGAGCAGAAGTTGCTGTAAAAGCTCAGCAGGTCCAACAGCAGCTGTGAAGAGAGATCAAAGTTAACATTTCGGGTCTGATCCATCCTCAGAACAAAGAATGAAAATGCTAACTTTGATTTCTCTTCACAGATGCTGCCAGACCAGCTGAGCTTTTCCAGCAATTTCTGTTTTTGTTTCTGATTTACAGCTTCCGCAGTTCTCTCAGTTTTTACATATCACATTATATTGCTGTTCCAACTTTATTATACAAAGTTTAATATTTGTTCTAAAAGGTGGAATTTTGTGGTTTCATTCTTTAAATATGTAGCCGGATCTCACACTTTAATTACCTTTAAAGAATAGTAACTAACCAGATTGTAATAGAAATATGATGGTCCAGTCCAGGAGCATAATATATACATTGGGAACATCAGTCATGTGAAAACAACTACTGTAATCTAATCGTAAAATTGGCATCCTCTATCCTTTCCCATTCAAAAATAGATACATACAAATGGACCATTCTGACAATCAAATCTTACTGAATGGCAGAGATTGAAAATTCAGGGTTTCAACGGCCATATTCAGACAACAAGTTGTACCTTTTGTATGCAGAGACATATGTAGTACACCATGTCAGGGCTGTATGCCTCACCCTCTGGATTTCGTGCTTCTTTTAGCATAAGACACAGCCCATAATTCAGTTCTGCTACAGCTGATGACAGGAGATCTTCCTGGAAGCGCAACGGCTGACGTCCTCGGAGGGGAAGAAAATGGCATTATTAGCCAGCACATTTGTGACTACAGAAGTCAGTGAGTCAGAGTGCTGAAATCACTTGACACACAACTGAGATAGATGTGCAGGGTACACTGGTAATGGTTCTTCTTTACAGAAATTAAACAGAACAAATACATGAATTCGTTTTACATCTCACCAAATGCTGGTTCTTCTAAAGGTGGAATCTATACCATCCAAAAGGGAGAAAAAGTCAGGTCAACATTTTGGCAGGAAGGTTTGTTTTCCCCAAAACAGTGGCCACAAAAAAAAAAGGACCAAATGGTCTTCACTCACATACTAACGTTTTCTCTTTGCAAACACTGTCAGCAGGACTTTTTTTTTCTCGATTTCAATTAATTCTAATCAAAGTCGCGAGCAAAGATTGAAGAAGCAGTGTGCACGCAAGATTTCTTATACAGTCTGGGTTTATAGCAATTTTTAAAAATGTAAAACATTGCAAGGAAGCTGTAACTGCTTTCAACTTTATAGTTCAGGACTGTGCCCCATGTAAACCACAAGGCAAAACAATATACCAATTATCTAAAGATTAAATAGTGGAAAATAAAAAGGTAAGCCAGAGTTCTATGAAGGAGAGAGCAGTTAGCTGTTTTCATCAGGAAAAACAAGAACAAAATTAACCTAAGAATGCACAACCATAGACTTCCAGCGAGCTTGGCAGGAAGATATCGGTCTGTGTCTTCCATATACATTCAATATCAACACAACTGAGACACTACTATTCTGAATTTCCCAATTGATTTGTCCTTTTAAAGGAAACAATTCAACACTGAACTCTTCAATAACCACAGCTAGAGCTTTGGAAATACATAAAATTAAACACCCACGGTTGGAAACAAATTTTTATATTTCTCTACTTTTGAGAAATGTCATCAAGATAGTCTGCTCATATAAAATCCCTTCATGTGTTAACAAAATAATCATCTATGTTAGCGCAGTGAGCAAATCCAAAAGCGCATCTTGAGGCCAACAGCCATGTAACAAGTCAGAATGTATAGCACACACAGGAATGCTGAGTCTTTTGAAGCACTTTTAGCCATGCTGCTACCCCATAGGGATTGTGGGTAGGGAGTTTGTTCTCTCGTCATCTTACAGAGCTCTAAGCAACCAGTTGAGAAAGGCAGGAAGATATTTGGTGGCAGGTCTAAACCATAACAGGCTCAAGTGGACAGGGATTGAAACTTTGACCAGAGTTTGAAGTTTTCCCTTTAGACTTAACTCCAGAATTCCAAAGTCTCACTCCCCAACCTGAAACACTGTTGCACTTCACCGCTCGACAACATTCTTTGGTGTTATTTCAGGTGTGATGCTACTTACTACCAATGGGAGCGGGCCTGTTTTCAGACTCCTTCTCAAACTCCGCATTCTTGGTCTCTGCCCAACTTTTCCAGACGCCAAGGCCTTCCTCCGGTTTCAAGGTATTTGGGAGAAGTACCTCTGGAGGTGGCGGAGGTGGAGATTCCACCTCAGCCACCTGCACTGACTGGGGCTAGGGACAAAAAAAAAATGCTTTCAGGAAGAATCCAAAACCACAGTAAATTATGAAACATTCATTTCACTTGAACAATAATGATAGAAAATTGGAAGAGATTAATCAAATGTTTGCTACATATTTCAAGCTGCTTTAATTTCTAAGCACTGAATACATCAGGCCCTAGGAAGCATTTATTTATTTGAGTTTCACTCTTTTTTTCCAACTTTGCTCCATTAGAATTTTGGATTTTAAAGTAGAACTCTTTTCTTGGATATAGATCTTGAATATATAAACTGCTCTTGTAGAGTGAAGACACCTGGTGTTTAGCAGCTAGCTTACTAACAAACTTAAAAATGATATATTTTGCACTCAGTTAAAATTGGAAGGCACTATGGCTTTGCAAGGGACAGCCACTAAAATGGATAGTTGGAGATATTAAAAATTACTTGGCAAAGCACTAGTGCATGAAACAAGCAGGAAAGGAGTTGCACAGAAGAACTGTTTCTGAATAAAAGGAGATTGGTTTGTCAATAAGTTCCAATTCCTGGCAAGACAGAGCTGGTAATTGTTTTTTCAACATATTAATAATCTGCACCTTTGTGCACAGGGCATAATTTCAAACTGTGAATGAAACTAAACTTGGAAGCATTGTAAACTGTGAAGAGGACAGCATAAAATTTCAAAAGGACAGATGTTCTGGACGAATGGGCGAATATATACCAGATGAAGTGAAATGTAGGGTGATACACTTACCAATGAAGCATATAATGAGTTAGTTCAAATCAAAAAGGGTAAACTCTAAAGAGGGTGTCGGAGCAGAGGAACCTGGGTGTGTATTGGCATAGGTTATTGAAGACAGTAGGACAGATTGAGAGGACAGTTAATAAAACAATAGTATACGAGGCTTTATTAACGAGGCACAAGAAACAAGAGCAAGGTGGTGATGTTGAACTGGTAAAAAGACACTAGTTTAGCCTGTGCTGGAGTGCTGTATAGAATTACAGGCACCACACTGAATGAAGGATGTGAAAATATTGGAAAGAGTGACGACGATTACGAGAATGGTTACAGGAGTGAGACACTCTGGTACTGTTTTCCTCGGAAAGGAGACTGGATATTCAAAATCAGGAGAGGTCTGGACAGAATAAATATGGATAAACTTTCCAACCCGTAAAAACGATCAAAAGTGCAAGAACACAAATTTAAATTAACTATTAAAAGGGACAAGAAGAAAAACATTAAGTGCTTAGGGTCTGGAGTGTACTGCCTGATGGTACAGCGGAGACATTCAAAAGGGAAATAGATAGTTATTTCCCTCACGTTTACAGAGCCATGCTGACCTGTTATCACCATGATTTTGCAAGTTTTTTTCCACTCAAGGGAATGTTTGAAATCCTATAGTAGTATGTTATTACTTTTCAAAATTAGAAAAGCCACAAAATACGAATCTCATACTTTCATTATATACAGGTACAAACACAATGACAAGATGTAATCTAAGGCACAGTAAAAGGCCCTTTAGCCCATTGAGTCTACACCAGTCAAAGACAAGCGCCTAACTATTCTAATCCCAATTTCCAGCACTTGGTCCACAGCCTTGTAAGATGATGATATAGTGGAAACGTCGCTAGACTTACAATGTAGAGTTTAAGGAAAATGCTCTATTAAATTAACAAATCTAGAAAAGCGATTGTGAAGCCATCATTACTTGTTATAAAAATGCACTAATTATTCACTAATGCCCTTTCGGGAAGGAAACCTATCATCCTTGCTTTCTTTCGTCTATATGTAACTTAAGACTCACAACAATGTTTTAAAAAATAAATGCTGGCAATCAGAAGCAAAAACAGAAATAGCTGGAAAAACTCAGCAGGTCTGACAGCATCTATGGAGAGGCTGGGTGGGAGGTGAATGTTCTGAAGAAGTGTCACTGGAACCGAAGAGTTAACTCTAGTTTCTCTCCACATATGCTGCCTGACCTGTTGAGACATTTTTCAGCAATTTCTGATTTTGTTTAACGCAAAGGGCACATTGGTCTCCACAGTGAGAGGCTTTGAGGACAGGAACAGGGGATGCCTTGCTGTAGGGAAGGCCCTAAGGTCTTGGTGAGACCACACCTGGAATTTGTGCTCTTATCTTCAGGCTGTGGAGGAAATGCATTCAGACTGATTCCTTGAAGGGCAAGACTGACACAGAGAGACTGAATCATTTAGGACTATATTCATGGGTGTTTAGAAGAATGAGAAAGGAATGTCATAGTAATCTATAATATTCCAAAGCTCTAGTCAGAGTAAATACAGGAAGCATGCTCCTGACGACCAGGGAATCCAGAACTAGGGGTCACAATTTAGGATTGAAATGAAGAGAAATTTCTTCACCCAGGGAGTAGTGAGCCTGTCACAGAAAGTGATTGATGACAAACTGCTGAATGCTTTCAAGAAGGTGTTATGTATAGATCCCATGGCTAAGGAGATCCAAGGTTATGGTGAGAAAGCAGGAACAAAGTACGGAGTTGGATGATCAGCTATGATCACATTGAATAGTGGGGCAGGCCCAAATGGTGGAATTCTCAAATTTTCTGTTCCAAAATAAATTGTTGGCAGGGGAATTGGACTCAGGGTAGGGACCACACCAATCTTCTCCTTGCCCAACATCCATAGGTACAGACTTTCAAGTGAAAGTCACTCACTAGAAACCATAGGAAAAGAAATCCATTTTATTTCCTGCATATTCTTTAATCAGAAGACATTTAACATTCACTCCTGCTCGAGTCAGTTCGGTATTGTCTATGGTGGAACTGATGACTATCCTGAGCAAACAAATGATGCACTGTTGGTAGATCACAGCTGCTGTGCTTTTTCAAAATGTAAAAGCAAACTGCCCATCTCTCTTACCTGTAATTGTTGTTGTTGTTGTTGTGGCTGATGTTGCTGCTGGGGATCCCACAGCTGCATTGACTGTGCCTGTGTCTGGTATGGACCTCCCACTGCTTGTACTGCCACTGGAATATGAATGTTGCCATTCATGAACTGTGCTGGAAAGATGGTATTGGCCAATGTATGAACCACCTCTTCATGAGAGTTCTTCATCACAGATCCAGAGGTCACCAATTTATCTTTATCATCCTCCAATTTCACAGCTGTTACAGCTGTAGGTGAACTGCCAACTTGCACTACGTTATAGGCCTCCTGAGGGATGGTCACATGTGTGGCAGTTTGCTGCTGAATATCAGTACAAGGTTGTGTAGAATAAACTGGTATAGCCCATGTTTCCCCACTAGGGCTGGTAATTGTACCAGCTGCTGTTGTGTAGAGGTGACCGCTGTCCACTGTCAAAAGGTCAGGTCTTAGAGACACATACCCTTGTTGCTGCCCCTGTGGAATAGCTAGCACTGTGGCTACAGGCTGCCCAGTAATAGTGTACGAAACAGTGATTGGCATGTCCACCTTGCGCTTTTTGACTGGCTGGAGTACGTTTGATGTACTGGACCGTCGTTCCCCTTCACGGGGGGATCCTTGTTGTTGAGTGGGAGAAAGCGAGCTCACTGTTTGAATCTGAATTTGTTGAGTTTGGCCAGAGACGAGCTGAGCTTGAATATGCTGGTGCTGAATGTGTTCATCAGAGATTTCTGAGGTTTGCATTTGCTGGGAAGGCTGAATGTGCTGCACAGAGATCTGAGTGGCCTGAAGCTGCTGAGCTGTGGTAGGACTATGCATGGCCTGAATTTGTGAAGACTGCTGCTGTTGGGCAGTGACCGGTTGTGACTGTACCTGTACCTGAATCTGATCAGATGATGGATGGAGCTGGGGAGACAGCTGTTGTGTGGTGACGTGCTGGGGTGATTGCTGCACCTGAACCTGAACCTGGAAACAAAACAAGACAAGCACATTCATTTGGCAAAAGGGTTCAAAATTCTATCCTTTAAAACATCCTAGCCATTTAAAAACATGAACTGAGATCAAGAGTAGCAAGTTTAATATATAGTGAAATTTTACCTAAAATGGATTCTACAATGAACTTGAACAACCGTGAAAGCTTTTGCTGAATAATTAGTGATTTTTAGGTTAACTTCCCTCACTTTATTTAAAAAGATATATGCCTTTTCTACTTAAAGATGTTTAATGCATTGTGTAAAAAAAAATTACAGGAAAGTAAAACAATACAATTCCAACCAATCTAATGCACAGCCTCAGAATTAACTAGACAAGAGGTATATCTATAAACACTCAATGCCAACTGCTTTGACTGTCCAAGAAGCCAGTCTGTAAGGCACAATGAAAGCTACAAAAAAAAATGACAATTGCTTTCTTTCACTCTCTTTTACCAAACGATCAGTGACGCCTAGGAGGCTATGCTAAACATTGGCAACCTGTAAATGGGGAACATTGTAGCCAAATCTAATGCTGAAACCCACCTAAAGTGAGTTTCCTCTATACACGAAAATGTTGGGCAGGAAAAGGAGTGACCCATTAAGCTGAGTGATTGTGGACCACTGTGACTCAACACTTCCTATTCCTCTGGTCATATAGCAAGATTTTTAAAAACCCATGACCAATAACTGGAAACAATATCTGGAAAAATTCTCTCCCACCCAAAGGATTTAAACTTGTTTATGAGATCAGACAGACCAACTGTTATTCCTAAACCCACTAAACTCCCATGTTGCAATTTTTGCCTCAGTAACTTCTTGTGGCAGGGAATGGGAATGCATGACAGTTCAACTATTCCTATTTTATCTGAAAATACATGCTGCTCCACACACAATCAAGACATGTTGCTGAGGCTCTTCATTATTTCATAAATTGAGTTGACCAAATCTGTACTAAAGAAAAATTGAAAGAGTTCTAACGGCTTATTGAATGGCATGCAGCAGCTTACTCCTGCTCCTAATTCATTCATTTGTCTCTCCTTGGTTAAGATCTCTTAGAAAGTTTAACAAAAAAACTGAATTTTAACATCAAAATACTTGATGTCTTTTAGCACTTCTAATATTTGTTCTGTGCATTTGTGTACTGTTAGATAACAGAAGCCATTGAGGTTATTCCTTTGGCCATTTGCTATATGAAATTATATATGGAAGGCTACCAGATTCTGTGCCATTGGACAGCTTTCCATCTGCTCCATCAACAGATATAGGTTAGAATTTTTATAAGTCTTGTCTTTATTGATTACCACTGGTATGTCTTAGTTGATGTATGGGAAGATGATACAAAAGGTACAATTCTGATTCTTTGAGTGCAGTGAATTCTTATAACTTTTGAACATTCCAGTTGTTATTTCCACTCCCCAATCACTAGCTGGTGTGTATACTATCTGTAGGATGCAGTAATTTGCGAGGGCTACTTTTGTAACGTATCGGAGTCCTGTAACCGCCATCATTTATAAGGGTAGCAGACACATGGGAATCTCCTCTCCAGGTCATACATCATTCTGACTTGGATATATGTTGCTAGGACTGTTGAGTAAATTTTGTCGTTGTGTAGAATGCCAGATTTTTGCACATGTGGAATCTTGCGGTTTGTTTTGAATGGGTACGGCACCTGGGACCTTTTCTCTAAATGTTACTCACTTGGCTTAATCTGAGAGCACAATGAAAAAAGATACAGCTTTGGAATAGTTCATATGTGTGTTCAGGCACAGTTTATTGATCTTTGCAATATTTAAAATTCTTAAAGTAGTGTGTTTTTTTTTCAGGAAAGTTGCCTTAAATAGCACACATTTTGGAGTTACTTTGGCATAGCAGCCATTGTGAACTCCAAGTGTCTTAACTTCTGAATTTGTAGTTGAAGTTAGCTACAGATTTAACAGCAGACTTTAAATATTCTAACAATTTCAGAGAAATCATTATGACCCTGAAGTTTGGGATTTTCAAAGATAAGTAAAGCAAATTTTCCTTCTCCCTTTTTTGTACACACAGTTCCTTTCCTAAAGGATGTGACTTATTCAGGGATACAGTTCATGTATGTATCCCTGTACAGTGAATATCAGTAAGCTATGTAACTTATTAGAAAGTTAGATAGGGAGGACAGTGTGAGCCTTTTTCCTCAGATGGTGATGGCTCGCATGAGGGAACATTGCTTTAAATCAAGGGGTGATCAATATAGGACAGATGTCAGAGGTAGTTTCTTTACTCAGTAGTAGGGGCGTGGAACAGCCTCCCTGCAACAGTAGTAGACTCGCTAACTTTAAGGACATTTAAATGGTCATTGGATAGACAAATGGATGAAAATAGAATAGTGTAGGTTAGATGGGCTTCAGATTGGTTTCACAGGTGGGCACAACATCGAGGGCCAAAGGGGCCTGTACTGCGATGGAATGTTCTATGTTCTAATTGCTTCAACTTGAGACATTCCAATGTTCAGATGTGAACTTAAGGCCCTTCCCCCAACTCACTATGTGGAGTGATCAAAACACAATGCCTGTCTCCAGATGAGTTCTAATTAGTAGCCTGTTGAATGACAGTGACGACCTTTGTTTTACACTGAAAGGTCTGATTAATACAAACCAATATCATGAACATTATTTGCAGCTTTTAGCACAAGTGCCAAACTATCAGATGATTTGCACTCAATATTTCAACCTGTTCTTCTCAAATTGTTTCTGTATTGTTTCCCACACACATCCTGCGTTGTTCTTACCAACATTCTTCTCATTCTAAACATTTAGGTTTAATACCATCTGCCAAAGTGTGGCAGATTTGCCCAATTTATCTAAACTTATCAAATGGCATTTCTCTGCAAACTTAATCATTAATAATGGTCGGGCAGGCAGTAAGAATATAAAGTCCCTTTGATGCTGGTTCAAAATCTAAGAACTGCTTAGCATGGCAGTGTGCATGTCCCAAAACTATACAACTGTAGCAGTTCAAAGCAGAGGCTCACCATCACTTTCTCCAGGGCAATAATCGTTGCCCTTACCAGGGGCTTCCATACCCATGAATGAATTGTCAATGGGTCTTAAACCAATCCCTGCAAGATGGTAACACGCACGAGAATAAGAATACGAATAAAGAATAAAGAATAAAGAATAAAGAATAAAGAATAAAGAATAAAGAATAAAGAATAAGAATAATAAGAATAATAAGAATAATAAGAATAATAAGGGATGTTAGCATCACGTGCTATGCAGTATTTATTGCCCATCACTAACTGCCCGGAGAAGGTGGTGGTGAACTACATACAACACCCACAGCAGTCCGTATGGTGTGGCTACACCCAACCAACTCTTAGGAAGGGAGCTCCAAGACTTTGACCCAGCACCACTGAAGAAACAGTGATAGATGTCAGGATAGTGTGGGGAACTTTCAAGCGTGGTGACGCTCCTTGCACAGGCTGGTCCTGTTCTTCTGAGTGGTAGAGGGTACAGACTTGGGAGATGCTATCAAAAGGAACCTTGGAGTTCCTACAGTGCAACGTGAATCTGGTACACATAGCTGCTACTATGCACCAATGGTAGAGGAAGTGAGTGGAAGGAAGTGGAAGTGGTGTTAGTCAATTGGGATGCTTTGACCTGGATGGTATTGAGTTTCTGGAGTATTGTTAAAACTACACATCCAGGCAAATGGAGAGCATGCCATCACACTCCTGACTAGACTGATACAAGTGGTGCATAGACTTGGGGGAAATCAGGGAATAGTCACAAAATTTCCAGCTGTTGTTATGCTGGTGGATTAGATCCAGCAGTTGGATATCTGAAACAGTTAACATTTTACAAAAAAGTACAGGTCTATGAAAAAAAACTGTCCCAAAAAATCTGAACTAAAAATTGAAAGCAGTCAATTACTTGAAATCATTTTCCTCCAGAAACATTTCATTCTCACTTGTCTCAGCTAAACAAGTAAGGCGTCAAAGCTTGTCTCCTTTTCTATTCTGAAATACTTCAGAACTTAAAAACACATTAATATAGCTTTCAAAAATGCAGTTAGGTGAATAATTAATCACTGTGTAAAGAGCATTTTCTAAACCTTAACTAAACAGACGATTAGCCTTTGTTAAATTATAAAAAAAATACACAATTACTCCTATAATAAGGAGCCATATTTCGACTCCAGAGAGGTTGTAGCATTTCACTGAAAACGAACATTGGCAAAATGGGAAGTTTAGTCAGTTAGTGGTTCTGCTCTCAATGAAATATGTCAACTTGTCTCAGAGGACCCAAGTTGAAAGATTGCAAATTCCACACACATTGTATGAGTAACTAAAAATCCAACAACTATTGGCATGTAGCGCAGGAAAGAATGATTATCCAAAGTCACCTAACATGTTGAGAAGCATGGACATAAGAAATTGTCAAGTGGATAAAAGATTTTGCGGCACTACTTATCCTGACCAATACGCCTTGCTCAACATCACCAGTAAATGCAGATCATTTGGTTATTTGTGTACTTGTTGCCTACTGAGGGTTTGCTCAGAATAAATTACTGACAAGAGCTATTCACAGGGTATAGAATACAGACATATTGCACACAAAAGATATGAAAGGAGGAAAAGTTTGGGTTTCTATCAGGCCCAAAGTTGTTTTGCAAACACTTCAGTGAGGCTTACAATGACTGCTTGCGTGATTTGATCATAACCAATGATTTCCTAAACATTTTTAGAAGGTTCATGTTGGGCGAGGAAATGGTCAGCTGATGGAAGCCACAGTTTTATAAATACGATAATAGGTAACATGTCAAAAAAAAATTACTGAAATGTATTCCAGTTAGTGGCCGTGATGTCAGGCCGCCAGAATTGAACCCACTATTTCACAACTAATTTTGCAACTAAATCTACCCAACCAGTTCCTCATGCAAGCTTTGATTCCTTTCCATGCCTTTACTTTCTCCTATGCCACCATAACCCAGTAGAGACGTTCAAAGTCAGCAAATAACTTTTTCTGTTTGATATGGGAAAATGGCTCAGAGTATAAGGACAGACTCCTTGCTTTCAAACAATACCATGGTCAGAGAGATTTACTGAGTTTAGTGGCCAAAGTACAAAGGGATCTGGGAGTGCTAGTTGAGGATTCTCTAAAGGTAAACATGCAGGTTGAGTCCGTGATTAAGAAAGCGAATGCAATGTTGTCATTTATCTCAAGAGGGTTGGAATATAAATGCACTGTTGTGCTACTGAGACTTTATAAAGCTCTGGTTAGGCCCCATTTGGAGTACTGTGTCCAGCTTTGGTCCCCACACTTCAGGAAGGACATACTGGCACTGGAGCATGTCCAGCGGAGATTCACACGGATGAGCCCTGGAATGGTAGGTCTAACATACGAGGAACGGCTGAGGATCCTGGGTTTGTATTCATTGGAGTTTAGAAGGTTAAGGGGAGATCTAATAGAAACTTACAAGATAATACATGGCTTGGAAAGGGTGGACGCTAGGAAATTGTTTCCGTTAGGCGAGGAGACTAGGACCCGTGGACACAGCCTTAGAATTAGAGGGGGTAAATTCAGAACAGAAATGCAGAGACATTTCTTCAGCCAGAGAGTGGTGGGTCTGTGGAGTTCATGGCCGCAGAGTGCAGTGGAGGCCGGGACGCTAAATGTCTTCAAGGCAGAGATTGTTAAATTCTTGATGTCACAAGGAATTAAGGGCGACAGGGAGAATGCAGGTAAGTGGAGTTGAAATCCCCATCAGCCATGATTGAATGGCAGAGTGGACTCGATGGGCCGAATGGCCTTACTTCCGCTCCTATGTCTTATGGTCTTAATTGCATTACCAAACTGCTTCTGTTTAACTGAGTTTACAGTGTGGGTACACTTACGGTGCAGTCATCCACTGAAGCAATTCAGTAACCTAAATGGATCATGTTTGAAATAGAATGGTCAAAAGAACCAATGTTCAAATTGAGAAATTGGCCAGGGATTCTCTACTGCTAGCTATAATCAATCTAATGTAAATGGTCCCACTCCTCAGGTACTGTGCTTTGCCATGTTCAAGACTGCTTTCAATCCCTTTTCAATAACCTACCCCAGCCACTTCAAGTTTTCTCCCAAAAGGCCTAGCCTCTGTTGACCAGTGAAGTACACCTTGGCTTGGTTCTATTTTTGTCTGTTCGATCATCGGCAAATCTCCAGAAAGAGTTTTGGCTCCCATTTTTTAAGACTTATTTCTGAAGTGCCCCTCAACCCCAACCAGATCTATACTTGTGAATACCCACTTTATTTATCTGCTGTCACTTGGTGGCATCTGCAAACACTTGAAAAATTCCCATGTGCACATTTACCACACAACAGACAGACAAGGAAACATGAGCCTGACCTGCAGCCGCAGTTTTAAAGCTAGTTATTTTTAACAATTTTTAAATTCAATTTCCCACTATAACAACCAAATATATAGTATAAAAATCTTAGTATATTGCACTCATACCTGGATTTGCTGTGCCTGTTGCTGGATCTGATGCTCCTGCTGTTGTACAGTTGATGTTACAGGACATGCAAGCTCAAGCAGGGAGCCAGCCACCTCGGTGCTGTCTGTGTAGATACAGTTGCCACCCTGCTGGTACACAGTCATGGTGGCCTGCTGGAATTCCTGTAGTGCCTCTGGTCCTTTGGCAGCTAGTGATTCCAGGAATTCTTTCATTCGATGTTGGGGTATAGTACGTGCTTTCAATCGAATATATTCCTCAAATGACATAGTGTTATCCAACGAGTTATTCATGGTTACAGTTTCCCTGGATTCCTAGATAAAGGTTTAGAAAAACAAAAACATATTTAATTTTTAAAGAATGATTTCAACTTGAAGTTGTCCTAAACCACAACTATGGAAGAGAGCAAGGTGTTTCCAGTACTGACAAATCAGCACAGCAGTATCAGTCAGTCAGTATTGATGGGCACAAATTTGAACCTTATTAACAAGAATTTTCCCTCAAAATCCACCACAAAACCTAAACTTCTCAATTAAAATGGATTAAGTATTTTAAAAAGTTAACATTTTGATTAGAACTGGTCTATTCGGTATCATAGATACAATCAGATGCCATGGTTTGAGTCAGAGTCAGATGTATAGCATGGAAACAGACCCTTCTGTCCAACTCATCCATGCAATTTCCACTGGAGTCAGCTGTGGGGCTACCAAGTTTGCAATGTTCACCTCAGCAGAGGCTTAATGTGCAAACAGGCTATTGGATTAATTAAACACTCTGATATTATTACCCAGAAGTATTTTTAAAAATTCTTTGAAGGAATGTCCAACATTTTTTTTATATAGATATTTTTATTAGAAATTTAACATTTTTACAAGTTTACAAAAATAAACAAAACTCTCAGATATAAACATTGATATACAATTAGCCCAAATATACAATAGCCAAAATTTGACAAAAAAAAA
>NC_057727.1:59833414-59838053 GCF_004010195.1 Chiloscyllium plagiosum | reverse complement strand
GGTCACATTGGAGATGCTCCTGCCTTAAATTTTGCCAATCGAATCGGTGCTATATGGGCCCTATGAAGTATCTTCAGCTGGATAGCCTGGGTTCTGTTACAAATAGTAATTCTTCTAGCGTTTTCCCAGATATCATTCCACGTTTCTGTGGAGATTTCTAGTCCCAGATCCTGATCCCATGTTTTAAGCAGATTATCCATATCTCCCGATACTTCATCATGTAGCAAATGATAAATATTACTGACGGAAGATACTCCCACTGGTCGTAGGACACTACATTCTCTATCGGATTTATAAAGACTATCTAATAACGTAGTCTTCTTCTGTATAAAATCTCGAATTTGGAAGTATCGAAAGAGGTCTCCATTGGGTAATCCGAATTTCTGACGCAGCTGTCCGAAAGACATCAGGACCCCATCTTTAAATAAATCCCCGAGACATGAGATACCCCTGGCTCTCCAGAGTTTAAAAGTGGAATGTCCAACATTTATTGCCCGTACTCAACTGCCCCCGAGAATGGGACGGTGAGTTGCCTTGAACTACTGTAGGCCATGGTGTGTAAGTAAACCCACACTTGCAGGGTTTTGACTCTAACTTGGAAATAAATCACATTCATTCACTGTCAGAGTGGTAGAGCTGGAGGAGAATTTACATTGGAATAGAAGTGAACCATTCATTCAGACCTTCAGCACCACACTGCGATTCAATTAGATCATGACTGAGCTTCTACCTCAATGCCAGTCTCCATCTCCCTCATGTTTCACACCTACTCAATGACTGAGCTTCCACAACTCTGAGGTACAGAAATACAGATTCAAACTTCCCTTCCAATGAAGAGATTCCTCATTTCAGCGTTTAAGAGAATGCCCCTTAGTTTGGTATTATGTCGCTGGCTTTTAGCCAGGGAAAACACTTCATCTACCATGTCATGCACATAAGAATTTTTAAAGTTTCAATGACAACATCTCTCTCTCCCTGAAACTCAGCTTCTTTAATCTCTTTTCATAAATCCCACTCTACCAGGGATTAAATTTGGAAAACTTCTGATGCACTCCCTCAAAAGCCTATCATAAATATATACCCCCTAACAATACAACACAGGTTTAGGCTCTTTGGTCCACCAAGCCTGTCAATTCCTAATCCTTACTTAGACCTGCTACCGATTGCCTCTGTGTGGTTTCTGTCCCTCTGTTTGTCGCCTCTTCATGTGTCAATCAAAATACACCTTAGACATTACTAACCTGCCAGCTTCCATCACCTCTTTGGCAGTGCATTTCAGGTACTCACAACCCTGTGTGTGAAAATTTTCTCTCCTTAACTTCCCCCTCTCGCCTTGAACCTGTGCACTCTTCAGTTAACTTTTCAACCCAGGGGTAAATGGTTCACTTAAAGAAGACCTCTGACTTATCAATTAAAAGTCATAGTTTACAACAATCGCTGAAGGAAAGATGAACACGCTTAAAATGGCTTTTTCCTACATTGTGTGGGATAAATTAGAACACTCAAAGAAAGATTCTAAGGGAAAGCCTCACCATACATTGTTAACTAAGGAAGTTATGGGTAATAAAAAGTGAAAGATAAGCATTTTAATTCAACAAAAGTGCATCAGAAAATTGAACAAAATATAAAATAACAAAATGATGAAAAGATTATGGAGGGAGAAATTACAGTATAAGGGAAAGCTGGCTAGAAATATGAACTAGATCAGTTTCTGTAAGCATCTAAAAAGGAAGTACTAAGGGAGAATTGATCCGTCTAAATGAGTCGAGGGCCTTAAAAATGAAAAAAAAACTCAGTGAATTCAACAGATATCGTGTATCTGTCTAGCAAACTTCTTTAAACTTACTCGATTTTTAATTGTGGACTGAACGGAGAAAAGAATAGTTTTAAAAACTGAGGATGGCGAAAGGGTCACTGCATGTCTGAAAGGAGTTAATCGAACACTCATTGTAAGCATCATTTATATGGTTGCTTATTCAAGCAATAACTGATGTTTAGTTTGCAAACAAACTGGAGCCAAAGAGTTACAAAAAAAATAGCATTGGTTGGCAACAGCTAGCAGATTGGTTTTCAGCAGGCTGAACAATCTGGAGCTATGTACAAGACAACTAGAAGCCATCAGACCGTGACCAGCTTAGGAACTCTCTCTCCATCCTCACAGAATCACTACAGTGCAGACAGAGGCCATTGAGGCTCACGGAGTCTGCACCTCCAAAGAACATACCACCTGAACCCACCCATCCCCATAACCCTGCCGGGTGTTTTACTCCATGGCTTAACCACCTAACGTGGACAGTACAGGGCAATTTAGTAAGATCAAGCCACCTAATCTGTACATGTTTGGACTGTGGGAGGAAACCAAGGCCCCCAAAGGAAATCCACGTAGAAATAGTCACCAAAGACGGAATCAAACTTGGACCCCTTGTGCTGTGAGGCAGCAGTGTTATCTATTGTGCCACCCTTAAACCATAACCCTGTACTCTGCAGAAAAGGCACCATTTGCCAAACTTTGCTGTTTTCTTCTATCAAACTCAGTTTCTTCCAAGCTGATAACAATCTGCTGATTGAATAAACTTCAAATTTTGTCAATCAGCCTTTTATCATGCACTGGCAAAATGTTTTCTTCGCTAGCTTATTTACAACTTTCATTGCATTCCTTCATTTATACTATCTTCACCTTCCCTATTTTTTTTAATCATGGTAAAATCTGTTTTTCTAGTCAACCTGCTCAGAGACGTTATTGCACACTTCTGGAGCAGGTGGGACTTGAACCCACACCTGCTGGCCCTTGGGTAAGGATAGTACCATTGCATCTCAAGAGATTTTAAAGACTTCTGTCTGGTCATTATTCAATCTTTTCTCTCTAGAGACAGAGCCACCACCTATTAAATTTTTAGGTAGGACCTCATACTTAAAAAAGGAGAAAGTGAGGACTGCAGATGCTGGAGATCCAAGTTGAAACTTTATTGCTGGAACAGCACAGCAGGTCAGGCAGCATATCCAGGGAACAGGAGATTCGACGTTTCGGGCACAGGCCCTTCTTCAGGAATCCTGAATCTTCAGTTTCCTGAAGAAGGGCCTGTGCCCGAAACGTCGAATCTCCTGTTCCCTGGATGCTGCCTGACCTGCTGTGCTGTTCCAGCAATAAAGTTTCAACCTCATACTTAAAACAACACTTAAATCTGCGTATCTTCTCTAGTGCCTCTATACTTTTTAATAACAGATATCAAACTGCACAGAATAAGTTAGTATGATCTAAACAAAGCTTGATACAAATATAACCATTTCTTCTTTGTTAGAATAAATGCGGGTATTATCTGTTGTTTAAAAATCTGCACCAATCAAAATATCATGATGCATCTGCATAGCAAGATCCCTCTCATTCCTCTACTGCATTTAAATAGAATATCCAAGAAGCCTATCAAAATGTCTTATTCTTCCTATCTAAAGCAGGGATCACGCAAAAAATGTAAATAGCCGCAACATGGGAAACAGACTTTCAAACGGTAATCAAGGAAGTGCACAACCACCTGCTGGTCACATATCAACATCGAGCAATACAGCAGGTCCACCTGGCAGCTGCAGATTGAGCAGAGCCATTTGACTCTGATCTGGTAATGATCCTCCAGGGAGAGCCGACATACTTCAAGTTTCCTGCTGAGTTCTGTGCTTCAGTGAGTGTGCTATTTTATACACATCCTACTCAAACATTATTTTAAAATCTTAAAATCAACTAAAGTTGGATGGACCAATTAATACAAATGTCACTGCTACACTATCCATGATCAGTACTCATCTTGCCACACCAGAGAACATCAGTAAATGAAATTTCATTGGAACAGTGATGACAAAGCCACAGGTTGTAAGCTTGCTCATTGAGCTAAAAGGTTTGCTTTCAGCCATTTCATCACTATGCACGTAACATGATCAGTAAGCCTCTGGTGAGGCTTCATGGGAAGCTCACTGAAGATGTTACCCAGCATGGTGACGAAACATCTGAAAACAAACCTTCCAGCTCAGCGATCAAACTTACAACCTCAACCTGAGCTACAAATCTTAAAAATGGAAACACAAGACAATTTTTAAAAATCACAATTGCATCAAGGTGAACCTGAAATTTAAACAACACATTTATTGTCAATGTAACAAACTGGATAAAGCCAAGACAAGCTGAATCAAATAATGGATCATGCCCCTCCCAGAAAGGTGTTAAATCCTTTATTTTTGGGAGAGTTTAAACTAGCTCAGCAGGGGGATGGAAACCTGTGGTGCAGTTCCAGTGCACAGGAGGATGCGAGTAGGGAGACAGACAGGATTTCACAGTCACAGGAGTGCACTGACTGACAACAAGCTGGTTTGAAGAGAGGTAAAAACAATGACTGCAGATGCTGGAAACCAGATTCAGGATTAGTGGTGCTGGAAGAGCACAGCAGTTCAGGCAGCATCCAAGCAGTAAAAATCGACGTTTCAGGCAAAAGCCCTTCATCAGGAATAAAGGCAGTGAGCCTGAAGCGTGGAGAGATAAGCTAGAGGAGGGTGGGGGTGGGGAGCAAGTAGCATAGAGTACAATAGGTGAGTGGGGGAGGGGATGAAGGTGATAGGTCAGGGAGGAGAGGGTGGAGTGGATAGGTGGAAAAGG
>NC_057727.1:59824861-59833397 GCF_004010195.1 Chiloscyllium plagiosum | reverse complement strand
TTGAAATGTTGGGCCACAGGGCGGTGTGGTTGATTGGTGCGGGTATCCCGGAGATGTTCCCTGAAGCGCTCTGCTAGGAGGCGTCCAGTCTCCCCAATGTAGAGGAGACCGCATCAGGAGCAATGGATACAATAAATGATATTAGTGGATGTACAGGTAAAACTTTGATGGATGCAGAAGGCTCCTTTAGGGCCTTGGGTGGAGGTGAGGGAGGAGGTGTGGGCGCAGGTTTTGCAGTTCCTGCGGTGGCAGGGGAAGGTGCAAGGATGGGAGGGTGGGCTGTAGGGGGGCATGGACCTGACCAGGTAGTCTCAGAGGGAACGGTCTTTGCGGAAGGCGGAAAGGGGTGGGGAGGGAAATATATCCCTGGTGGTGGGATCTTTTTGGAGGTGGCAGAAATGTCGGTGGATGAATTGGTTTATGTGAAGGTTGGTAGGGTGGAAGGTGAGCACCAGAGGCGTTCTGTCCTTGTTACGGTTGGAGGGGTGGGGTCTGAGGGCGGTGGAGGATTTGGTTTATGCGAAGGTTGGTAGGGTGGAAGGTGAGCAACAGGGGCGTTCTGTCCTTGTTACAATTGGAGGAATGGGGTCTGAGGGTGGAGGTGCGGGATGTTGGAGGGCATCTTTAACCACGTGGGAAGGGAAATTGCGGTCTCTAAAGGAGGAGGCCATCTGGTGTGTTGTGTGGTGGAACTGGTCCTCCTGGAAGCATAGACGGCGGAGGCGGAGGAATTGGGAATACGGATGGCATTTTTGCAAGAGGTAGGCGAGTCTACTTCAACGCCAGGAGTATCCGAAATAAGGTAGGTGAGCTTGATGTGGTAGCCATTTCGGAGACATGGATACAGCAGGGTCAGGAATGGATGCTGCAGGTTTCAGGGTTTAGATCTTTCATTAAGATCAGGGAGATGTGGCTTTGTTAGTTAAGGATTGTATAACAATGGCCAAAAGAACATTTGACGAGGATCCGTCTACTGAGGTGGTATGGGCTGAGGTTAGAAACAGGAGGAGAGGTCAATAGACAATAGGTGCAGGAGTAGGCCATTCTGCCCTTCAAGCCTGCACCACCATTCAATACGATCATGGCTGTTCATCCTTAATCAGTATCCTGTTCCTGCCTTATCTCCAAAACCCTTGATTCCACTATCCTTGAGAGCTCTATCCAACTCTTTCTTAAATGAATCCAGAGACTGGACCTCCACTGCCCTCTGCGGCAGAGCATTCCACACAGCCACCACTCTCTGGGGAAGAAGTTTCTCCTCATCTCTGTCCTAAATGGTCTACCCCGTATTTTTAAGCTGTGTCCTCTGGTTCGGCACTCACCCATCAGCGGAAACATGTTTCCTGCCTCCAAAGTGTCCAATCCTTTAATAATCTTATATGTCTCAATCAGATCCCCTCTCAGTCTTCTAAACTCAAGGGTATACAAGCCCAGTCACTCCAGTCTTTCAGGGTAAGGTAGTCCCGCCATTCCAGGAATTGACCTCGTGAACCTACGCTGCACTCCCTCAATAGCCAGAATGTCTTACCTCAAATTTGGAGACCAGAACGGCACACAATACTCCAGGTGTGGTCTCACCATGGCCATGTACAGCTGCAGAAGAACATTACTGGGAATTCTTTTATAGGAATGCACAAAGTTCCAGGAATATGGAGAAGAGAGGATTGGCAAAACGATTCTGGGTAGGAGTGAAAGGAACAGGGTGACCATTATGGGGGACTTTAACTTTCCCAACATTGACTGGAAATACTATAACTCTAGTACGTCGGACGGATCAGTTTTTGTCCAATGTATGCAGGAGGGTTTCCTGACACAGGATGCCGAAAGGCCGACAAGAGGGGAGGCCACACTGGATCTGGTGCTTGGTAATGAACCAGGCCAGGTGTTTGATTTAGGGGTAGGTGAGCACTTTGGACAGAGTGACCATAGTTCGATTACATTTAGTTTAGCAATGAAAAGAGATACATACATGCCACAGGGCAAGAGTTATAGATGGGAGGTGGGGAATTATAATGCAAGACTTAGAAGGCATAAAAAGGGTTAGCTAAATACAGGGAATGGAGACAATGGAAATGTGGAGCTGGTTCAAGGAACAGATATTGCATGCCCTGTCAGGCAGGAAGTGATAAGGGAACCAGGGTTTACTAAAGAATTTGTATCTCTTGTTAAGCAGAAGAGGGAGGCTTATGTGATGTTGAGGCAAGATGGTTAAGATGAGGCGATGGAGTGTATATTAGCTAGGAAAAATTTAAAGAGAAAGTTAAGAGCAGTGAGGATTGGACATGAGTAGTCTTTAGCAGGTAGAATAAAGGAGAACCCTAAAGCTTTCTATAGGTATGTGAGGAATAAAAGGATGACTAGGGTAGGAATAAGGCCAATCAAAGACAGAAGTAGGAAGTTGTGTGGGGACACTGTGGAGATCAGAGATATGCTAAAGAAATATTTCTTATCTGTTTTCACTCAAGAAAAGGAGAATATTGTAGAGGTGACAACTGAGATACAGGCTATTAGACTAGAAAGGATTGAGGTTAGTAAGGAGGAGGTGTTATCAATTCTAGACTGTATGAAAGTAGATAAGACCCCTGGGCCAGATGGGACTTATCCGAGGATTCTCTGGGAAGCTAGGGAGGAAATGGCGGAGCCTTTGCCTTGATCTTTGAGTCGTCATTGTCCACAGGTTTCGTACAAGAGGACTAGAGGATTGCAAATGTTGTGCCCTTATTCAGGAAGGGCAGTAGAGATGACCCAGGTAATTATAGACCAGTGAGCCTTACATCTGTTGTAGGAAAGGTTTTGGAAAGGATTATAAAAGAGAGATAGGGTTTATAATCATCCAGCAAGCAACAATTTGATTGGACATAGCCAACATGGTTTCGTCAAGGGCAGGTTGTATCTCACAAACCTCACTGAGTTTTGTTAATAAGGTGACCAAGCATGTGGATGAGGGTAGGGCAGTTCACGTGGTGTACGTGGGCTTCAGTAAAGCCTTTGATAAGGTTCCACATGGTAGACTTTTGGAGAAAATGCAGAGACATGGGATTGAGGGTGATTTACAGTTTGGATTAGAAACTGGCTTTCTGTAAGGAGGCAGCAAGTAGTGGGTGATGGAAAATATTCAGCCTGGAGTCCGGTTACTAGTGGTGTGCTACAAGGATCTGTTTTGGGATCTCTGCTGTTTATCATTTTTATAAATGACTTGGAAGCAGGCATGGGTGGATGAGTTAGTAAATTTGCAGATGACACTAAATTTGGTGGAATGGTGGACAGTATGGAAGAATGTTGCAAGTTGCAGGGGGACATTTCAACGACATCCAAATATTGATTGGAAGCTCTTCAGATCAAGTAGATTGGACAAGGTGGTGTTTGTGCAGTGTGTCCTGGAAGCTTTTCTAACTCAGTATGTCGATTGCCTGACCAGAGTGGAGGCCATATTGGATTTGGTACTTGGTAACGAACCGGGACAAGTGATGGGCTTGTTAGTGGGTGAGCATTTTGGTGATGGTGACCACAATTCTGTGACTTTCACCTTGGTTATGGAGAGAGATAGGTGCGTGCAACAGGGCAGGTTTTACAATTGGGGGAAGGGTAAATACGATGCTGCAAGACAGAATTGGAGGAGCATAAATTGGGAGCATAGGCTGTCAGGGAAGGATGCCGTTGAAATGTGGAATTTTTCAAGGAACAGATACGACGTGTCCTTGATATGTATGTACCTGTCAGGCAGGAAAGAGATGGTCGTGGGAGGGAATCTTGGTTGACGAGGGAGGTTGAATGTCTTGTAAAGAGGAAGGAGGTGGCTTACATAAGGTTGAGGAAACAAAGTTCAGACAGAGCATTGGAGGGATACAGGATAGCCAGAAGGGAGCTGAAGAAAGGGATTAGGAGAGCTAAGAGAGGGCATGAAAAATCTTTGGTGGGTAGGATCAAGGATAACCCCAAAGGCCTTTTATGCGTATGTGAGAAACAGGAGAATGACGAGAACGAGGGTAGGTCCGATCAAGGACAGTAGTGGGAGATTGTATTCAGTCGGAGGAGATAGGAGAGGTCTTGAATGAGTACTTTTCTTCAGTATTTACAAATGAGAGGGACCATATTGTTGAAGAGGAGAGTATGAAACGGACTGGTAAGCTAGAGGAGATACTTGTTAGGAAGGAAGATGCGTTGGGCATTTTGAAAAACTTGAGGATAGACAAGGGCCTGACAGGATATATCCTAGGATTATGTGGGAAGCAAGAGAGGAAGTTGCAGAACCGTTGGCAATGATCTTTTCGTCTTCACTGTCAATGGGAGTGGTGCCAGGAGACTGGAGAGTGGCGAATGTTGTGCCCCTGGTCAAAAAAGGGAATAGGGATAACCCTGGGAATCACAGGCCAGTTAGTCTTACTTCGGTGGTAGGCAAAGTAATGGAAAGGGTATTGAGGGATAGGATTTATGAGTATCTGGAAAGACACTGCTTGATTAGGGACAACCAGCACGGATTTGAGAGGGGTAGGTCTTGTCTTACAAGTCTTATTGAATTCTTTGAGGAGGTGACCAAGCATGTGGATGAGGGTAGAACAGTGGATGTAGTATACATGGATTTTAGTAAGGCATTTGATAAGGTTCCCCATGGTAAAAATGTCGTAACTGCACCCGCATCCACCACTTCCTCAGCAAGTTCATTCCACATATGAACCACCCTCTGTGTAAACAATTTGCCCCTCACGTCTTTTTAAATTCTCTTTCCTCTCACCTTCAAAATGTATCCTCTAGTCTTGAAATCCCCCATCCTGAGAAAAAGGCCACTATTATTAACTCTATCTATACCCCTCATTAAGGTCGCCTCTCAACCTGCTGTGCTCCCAGCTTAACCAGCTTCCCTTTAGAAGTCAAAACTTGCTTACCTGACAACATCCTGGTAAATCTCTTCTGAACCCTCTCCAGTTTACGAACATCCTGCCTATAGCAGGGCGACTAGAACTCCATACAAAACTCCAGACGAGGCCTCACCAATGTCCTGTACAACCTCAACATGAGGTCCCAACTCCTACACTCAAAGGACTGAGCAGTTGAGGCTAGCATGCCAAACACCTTTTTAACCATCCTGTCTACATGTGATGTGAACGTCCAAGATTATACACCTGAACCCCGAGGTCCCTCTGTTCCACAACACTACCCAAGGCACTGTCATTAATTGAATAAGCCCTATGCAGGATACAGGGTTAATGGTAGGGTTCTTAGTAAGGTGGAGGGGCAGAGGGATCTTGGGGTCTATGTTCATAGGTCTTTGGGAGTTGCCACTCAGGTGGATAGAGCTTGTAAGAAGGCCTATGGTGTATTAGCGTTCATTAGCAGAGGGATTGAATTCAAGAGTTGTGAGGTGATGTTGCAGCTGTATAGGACCTTGGTAAGGCCACATTTGGAGTACTGTGTGCAGTTCTGGTCGCCTCACTTTAGGAAAGATGTGGAAGCTGTGGAGAGGGTGCAGAGGATATTTACCAGGATGTTGCCTGGAATGGAGAATAGGTCGTACGAGGATAGGTTGAGTGTGCTAGGCCTCTTCTCATTGGAACGGAGAAGGATGAGGGGTGACTTGATAGAGGTTTATAAGATGATCAGGGGAATGGATGGAGTAGACAGTCAGAGACTTTTTCCCCGGGTACAACAGAGTGTTACAAGGGGACATAAATTTAAGGTGAAGGGTGGTAGGTATAGGGGGGATATCAGGGGTAGGTTTTTTACCCAGAGAGTGATGGGGGCATGGAATGCACTGCCTGTGGGAGTGGCAGAGTCAGAATCATTGGTGACCTTTAAGCGGCAATTGGATAGGTACATGGATAGGTACTTAAGCTCAGACAAATGTTCGGCACAACATCATGGGCCGAAGGGCCTGTTCTGTGCTGTATTGTTCTATGTTCTATGGGACTTGGATAAACTGCAGAATTGGGCTGAGGGGGGGCAAATGGAGTTCAATGCAAATAAATGTTAGGTGATTCACTTTGGGAAGAATAAAAAGGCAGAATATTGGGTCAATGGAAAGATTCTTGGTAGTGTGGATGTGCAGAGGGATTTTGGGAGTCCATGTACATAGATCCCTGAAAGTTGCCACTCAGGTTGATAGTGCTGTTAAGAAGGCATAGTGTGTTAGGTTTTATTGTTAGAGGGATTGAGTTCCAGAGCCATGATGTCATGATGCAGCTGTACAAAACGCTGCTGTGGCCTCACTTGGAATATTGTGTACAGTTCTGGTTGCCATATTTCAGAAAGAATGTGGAAGCATTGGAAAAGGTACAGAGGACATTTACGAAGATGTTGCCTGGCCTGGAGGGAAGGTTTTGAGGAAAGCCTGAGAGACTTGGGTCTGTTCTCATTGGCAAGAAGAAGGATAAGAGGGGATTTGATAGAGACATACAAGGTGATCAGAGGATTGGGTAGACAGTGAAAGCCTTTTTCCTCGGATGATGATGTCAGCTTGTACAAGGGGGCATAGCTACAAATTGAGGGGTGATAGATTTAAGACAGATGTCAGAGACAGGCTCTTTACTCAGTGGTAAGGGCATGGAATGCCCTGCCTGCCAATGTAGTTAACTCAGCCACATTAGGGAGATTTAAACAATCCTTGGATAAGCATATGGATGATGATGGGATAGTGCAGGGGGATGGGCTTAGATTAATTTACAGGTCAACACAACACCAAGGGTTGAAGGGTCTGTTCTGCGTTGTACTGTTCTATGTCTAAACATCAGCAAGAGAAAAATATGAACTAGTTTAGGAGGCAGGCTCACAAAATGAATAGCCTACAAATAGGGTGCATGAATTCACAAACAAGGAGTCCCACCTTAAAGAGAGAGCCTTCAGCAAGAAACCAATACCTTTTTAAAAAAAGATTCCATATGATGTAGTATCTTGATGGAACCAACCACGGAATAAGCAATTTTGTGAGCTACAGCAGTGACATTGTATTCCAGCACAATCTGTCCAAGTAGAATGGATTGTACATCTGCCTCTCAGTGGAACTGCTCCTCAGCCATGGATTATCTGCTCAAGTGCTAGTGACTGTTTTTTTTACACCTCTTTACAAGTTACACTGGGATATGGACATCACGCATGTTCTTGAATAGTGCCCACAGAAGTCAATTTCTCTCATCTCTGACACATTACAGCTATTGCTTGTTTAAGCCTTCCTCTTGCTCTTCACCATTTCAATATTACGCACTCACAGCTCAGTCCACTCTTACTGGAACAAAAGCTTGTATTCAGCAAAACAAACATATTCAGGCGCAGGCAAGTAACATTTGCAGCACAGTGCAAGCAATAATCATTCCCCCTGTATCATCATCATGGAACCTCCCACTATCAGCATCCTGGAGGATTACCACTGACAGGTAACTTAGTAGAACCAGCACATAAATTCTGTGGGTATTAGAGGCTGGGAGTTCCAAGCATGGATGTAAAGCCTGCTCCCCTTGAGGATCATACCAGATAGGAATTAAATGGCTCTGTTCAATCTGCAGCTGCCAGGTGGGATTGCAATATTGCTGGGTGCTCTGTTTTGAATGTCAATAATGTGAGTAGCTCACCTCCTGACTCTCCAAAGAGACTCCACCAATTACAAGGCACAAGACAAAGCCATTCTCCACTTGCCGAGATGAGTGAAGCTCCAACAGCACTCATGAAACTTGACACCTTTCAGGGCAAGGCAGTCTGCTTGATTGGAATTCCATCCATCACTTTAAACATTTACTCTCTGTAGTGGCAAGATGTGCATCTCTCGAGGATGCACTGTAGCAGCTCACAAAATGCTAGTGACAGCACCTTCCAAACCTGTCATTTCTATAACAAATGAAGAGCAACAAATGCCCGGAAACAGCACCTGCAAATTCCCATTCAATTGACACAGCATCCCAACTTGGGAAATACCTTCCTTGTTTCTGGGTTAAAATCCTGCACTCACCCTATGCCTACAGGAGTATTTTTACCAAACTGACTACTGTAATCCATGAGCCCATGCATATACACATGATGAGATTAGATTACATTACAGTGTAGAAACAGGCCCTTCGGCCCAACAAGTCCACACCGACCCGCCGAAGCGAAACCCACCCATACCCCTACATTTACCCCTTACCTAACACTACGGGCAATTTAGCATGGCCAATTCACCTGACCCTGCACATCTTTTGGACTGTGGGAGGAAACCGGAGCACCCGGAGGAAACCCACGCAGACACGGGGAGAACGTGCAAACTCCACAGTGTCAATCGCCTGAGGCGGGAATTGAACCCGGGTCTCAGGCGCTGTGAGGCAGCAGTGCTAACCACTGTGCCACCGTGCCGCCCACAATTGAATTGCAGGAAATGAGTATGCAGTACAGCAAGCAATAAGGACGCTAAATAGAACATGGCAATCACTGCTAAAGGGATAGGATATTAAAGGAGAAAGTATTCTGCAACTGTACAATGAATTAAGGAAACTATACTTGTGGGCGGCACGGTTGCACAGTGGTTAGCACTGCTGCCTCACAGCGCCTGAGACCCGGGTTCAATTCCCGCCTCAGG
>NC_057727.1:59765257-59824748 GCF_004010195.1 Chiloscyllium plagiosum | reverse complement strand
GCTTCGGCGGGTCGGTGTGGACTTGTTGGGCCGAAGGGCCTGTTTCCACACTGTGATCTAATCTGTAATCTGTATACAATTTTGATATCCTTACTTGAAGAGGGATGTATGAGGGAGCAATGCAGGGGAGGTCCATTAACTTGTTCTAGAGATAAGTGGTTTGTCTTATGAAGAGAGACTGAGCAGTTTAAGCCTACACTGTCGAGTATAGAAGAATGAAACATGATCAAATTGAGGCATGTAAAATGCTAAAGGGATTGAAGAAGTAAATGCAGAGAGATGCTTTCTCATCTGGTAATCTGGAATGAGGGGTCATAGTTTTAGGATAAAGGGAAGCAGATTTAAAACAGAGGAGGAGGAATTACTTCTCCCAAAAAGTTGGGAATCTGGAATTCATTCCTCCACAGTTCGGAGGATGTTGAGTACATTTCAGGAGATGAACAGATTTTTAATTAATGATGGGTTGAAAGGTTACAGAGCATGGGAAAGAAAGTGGAGTTGAGGCAAAGATAAGATCAACCATGATCGCATTAAGTAGCAGAGCAGGCTTGAGGGAATGAATGGCCACTTCCTGCTCCTAGTTCTTATATTCGTACACAGGTATGCACCATCACCTCTGCAAGGATAATTACAGGTAGGAAATAAACACTACTCTCTGTAACAATGCCATGACAAATAAAAGTGCGAGCTCACAAACATCTTTGTCACAAAGACCTGACCAATGTTTCAGCTGCTCCTGTTGCAACACCTCTTCCCCAACAAACCAAATCTCTGGGAAAATTTCCCCTGGCCTTCCACATATCACTCTCCTAAACACCATGGTGCCCAGCTCCTCTTTTAAGAAGTTATTTTATGGAATGTTGACATCGCTGCCAAGACCAGGTGTTGCCTATCCCTAATTTCTCTCAAGATGCCTTTTTCACTTCTTCTCTCTACTTTGTATACATTAACTTGCTCACAGCCCAATTTCCTGTGTACCAATGCTGTCAAGCATTCAAAATGGTTTGCTTTAATTGAAACTCCCATCACACCCTCCGTATCCAAAGCTCTGCTAACTCATTTCAGGCCTAAAGCCATGCCAACCAAAATTCCGTTCACTCGAAACTTTCTAAAAATTTATTCACAGAATGTTGCCCATCCCTAACTGCTCAGAGGGCAGTTAAGAGTCAACCACATTGCTGTGACTATGGATTCACATGTGGGCCAGACCAGGTAAGGTTGGCAGTTTCCTTCCCTTAAGGACATTAGTGAACCAGATGGGTGTTTCCACAAGCAATAGTCTCATGGTCATTATTAGACTCTCAATTCCAGATTTTTATTGAATTCATATTCCACCAACTGCTCTGGTAGGATTCAAGCATGATTGCCAGAATTTTCCCTGAGTCTCTGGATTAACAGTCCAGAGATAATACCACTAAGGCCCTCACCTCCCCTCAACACTGGCTCACAGTCTCCAATAACTGTTTCAAGCTTTTCATGGCATTCCTCTTTTCTATTTTTAACATTTCTAACTTCTAGGGGAGGTTGACATTTCATCTGAAGACCCTAGTAATTCTCTGGGGACCTGGGTTCAAATCTGCCATGGCAGATGGTGGAATTTGAATTCAATATGAAAAAAATCTAGAATTAAAAGTCTCATCTCACTATGAAACTCTGGCTGATTGTCAGAAAAACCTATCTGATTCACTATTTTAAGGAGAGACTGGATAGTCAATGCATTGGCAATTACATTCTAAAAATCTACAGATTTTGGATTAATCACTACAGATTGGATGGCAACAAATGGTACCTCTATTTAAGAATGGAGCGAGAGAGAACACAATGACAGATCTGTTAGCCTTATATCAACAGGAGGGAAAAGATCAGAACCTTTTATAAAGGATGGGATAAACAGACTCTTGGGTGATAATGACGTGATAAAGTCAGTACAATTTGCAAATGTATAATTGCCTTTGATTAACTCGGGAGCTTTTAAGACATTACTAACAAAATTTATAAAGCCGATAGGTGTGACATACTTACATTTTCAGAATGCTTTTGATGAAGTCCACCATAGAAAGATGAGTAGAGAAAGAAAAGCACATGAGATAGGAAGTAACATACTATCATAGATTAATGATTGGTTAACAGAAAAAAAAGGAATAAATGAATCACTCTCATGTTGGCAGGCTGTGACTAGTAGAGTACAGAAAACATCCAGTCCCAGCAGATTGCTAATGGCTTGAAAATGGCAACCAAATGTAATATTCACAAGATGTGTGGATGATCCAATGCCAAGTGGAAATGTCTGTTATGAAGCTATCAGCTTCAGAAGGACAGACTTCGTGAATGGGCAAGAACATGGCAGATGGAATAGAATGTGAGAAAACATGAGGTCATCACTTGGTACGAGGTGTAGATATGCAGACTATTCCTTAAATATTAGGAGGTTGAAAAGTGTCAATCTATAAGCAACCAGGGTGCCTTTGTTGATAAGTTGAAGACTAATACACAAGTGCAGCAAGCTAAAAGAATGTTAGCCTTTATTGTTGAAGAATGGAGTACAGGAGTATGAATTCTTGCTTCAATTGCACAGGAGTATGGTTACAAAATATTTGAAAGGAGAGACAGGGTAGAGGAAGGAAAGATATGCTGCCTCATTGGGGAGCCTAGAAACAGAGGACACGATTTAAAAATTATAGGATACCACTTAGTTTTGAGAGAAAATATTTTTGAGAGTTGTTAACCTTTGGTATTCTCTACCACAGAGTGCTGTGGAAGCTCAATCTTTGTTTATGATTTGGATGTAAGCAGAAGAGGTATATAGTTAGTAAGTTTGCAGTTGATACCAAAATTGGAGGTGTAGTGGACAGCGAAGAAGGTTACCTCAGATTACAACAGGATCTTGATCAAATGGGCCAATGGGCTGAGAAGTGGCAGATGGAATTTAATTTAGATAAATGCAAGGTGCTGCATTTTGGGAAAGCAAATCTTAGCAGGACTTATACACTTAATGGTAAGGTCCCAGGGAGCATTGCTGAACAAAGAGACCTTGGAGTGCAGGTTCATAGCTCCTTGAAAGTGGAGTCACAGGTAGATAGGATAGTGAAGGCGACGTTTGGTATGCTTTCCTTTAATGGTCAGAGTATTGAGTACAGGAGTTCGGAGGTCATGTTGCGGCTGTACAGGACATTGGTTAGGCCACAGTTGGAATACCATGTCCAATTCTGGTCTCCTTCCTATTGGAAAGATGTTGTGAAACTTGAAAGGGTTCAGAAAAGATTTACAAGGATGTTGCCAGGGTTAGAGGATTTGAGCTACAGGGAGAGGCTGGAGCGTCAGAGGGTGACTTATAGAGGTTTATAAAATCATGAGGGGCATGGATAGGATAAATAGACAGTCTTTTCCCTGGGGTCAGGGAGTCCAGAACTAGAGGGCATAGGTGATGAGGGGCAGACATAAAAGAAACCTAAGTGGCAACTTTGTCACGCAGGGGGTGGTACATGTATAGAATGAGCTGCCAGAGGAAGTGGTGGAGGGTGGTACAATTGCAACATTTAAAAGGCATCTGGATGGGTATATGAATAGGAAAGGTTTGGAGGGATATGGGTCGGGTGCTGGCAGGTGGGACTAGATTGGGTTGGGCTATCTGGTCGGCATGGACGCGTTGGACCGAAGGATCTGTTTCCATGCTGTACATTTCTATGACTCTATGTATGTTTAAGGTAGGGATTGATCAATTTCTGATTACCAGTGGTGCACAGGGTTACGGAGATGAGGTGATTAAAAGGCATTGAAGTGGTTAATCAACTACGATAGTATTGAATGGTTCAGCAGATACAATGGACTGAATGGTCTTCTCAATATTCTAGCCAAACAAAAATAAGAGGCAGTTGCACAAAATGGATAGTAATTTCAAAGAGCGGCACAATACAATAGACTGAATGGCCTCCTCCTGTGCTGAAAGATTCTACACATCTGTGTTCGTCCCATTCTTTGTCCCCACCACTGGTGGTCACCCTCCAGAACCTCTACACCTCTCTCATCAACGATTGGCAAAAACCCATCTCTTCAACTAAGTATTTCTTACCAGTCTCATTTATTGCTCAATGTCAGATTTTGTCTAATTTGTGAATTGCTGTAAGATGCTGGTTAATCTTATTTACATAGAATCTGGAGCAAATTCAGGCCATTTCGCCCAACTAGTCTAGGTGCTTACATGCCACAGAGACCTCCTCTCACTCTATTCAGTTCATCTCATTAACACATTTCCTATTCTTTTCTCCAGAATGTGTTCTCTAGCTTCCCATTAGATGCATCTATTCTATCCATCGAAACCACTCTCTGTGGAAGTGAGCTCCATATTCTTACTGTTGACTGGGTAAAGAAGTCTCTCGAATTCCCCTGAAACAATGACCATTTATAGTTTAGGGCTTTAGATCCAGTGAAGAACTAAAATGCTGCGCAGTCAAATTCTTGACCACCCCATCTGCCCTCTCAAGTAGGTGGAAGCGAACGCATAATGTGAAGAACAAGGAAGATATCTTGGTGCGCTGGTTAGTATATTAACTCCTATTCAATATCACAAAGAGAGGGGACCTGGTTATTTTACTACCATTTGTGAAATCTACTCATTAGAGAGAGTGTGTTTTACTCATTACAGATACAAAACAAAGATAAAGAAGGAAACATCATTTATGATAGATGTCGAATGGAATTACAACTGAAAATAGGGCAAAATGTCCCTCAGAAATGAGGTGTTAAAGCAAATGAGAGAAGCAGAGAGTGTATGAGAAGAGACTGGCAGGAAACAAATTGTATAGACATACAATAAAAAGGTGGTAAAGGGAGAAGTGGGCTGATTCAGGCTCAAAAGACAGATTTATTCTTGAGGCAGAGGGCATGGCTGATGCATGAAAGGAATCCTTTATGAAGGAAGTTGATGCTATGATGGCAATGATGAAGGAGGAAATTCAGATACGCGAGTTTAAAACTGATAACGGAGGTGGCGTTGAATATGCTGTGTGCGCTTGAAGTGGACAGTGCACCACTGTTGATGAGATGCATCCAACCAATGTGGGAGGTGAAAGAAAATTGCAGATGCACTAGCCAAAACCTTTCAGTTTTCCTCAAGACTCAGTAAGTGCTGCAGAACTGCAGAATTGAGCCCTCAACTCCATGCCAATCAGTTTAACTTTGGAGATGGGGAAACATCTAGAAACGATTATTCAGGGCAAAATTAATAGTCACAGACAAGAGTAGGTTAAAGAAAGCAAGCAAGGATTCCTTAAGGAAAAATTCGATTTAATTTGCTGCAGTGGTTTGAAGAGGGTTAATGAGGGTTGATGAGGTGTACGTGAATTTTCAAATGGTATTCATATAATGGCACACACTTTGGGCAAACTGGGATAACACATCCACCCTAGGACAAACCAAACAGAGACACGCACGAGAATTCCGAGAAGTATGACATTTTAACTGGAACTCTATCAATAAACACATTGACTTGAATCCCATTTACCATCCACCGAGATAAAGAGCAGGAAATGACATCATCAACTCGAGGCAACCTAAACACATTAATAGAAAGCGGGCCATACCACCTGTACTTCATCCGGTGGCTCACTGATGATATTATCTAGTACGGTGACGAACCTTCCAGCTCAGCGAGCAAACCTAAATCCAGAGCCTCAACCTGAGCTACAAATCTTCTCAAAACTCACTAACTGTGGGCAGAGTTTAGTTCATGGAATAAAAGGAGTAGTAGCAACATGAATAAGAAATTGGCCAATTAACATGAAACAGAGTAACAACTAATACATGCTTTTTTGGCCAGTAGATTCCTTGTAATGGAGTTCCCCAGGGGTCAGTGTTGGGATCCTTGGGTGAATGTGAAGGATATGAAAGAGCAGAGAGTGTTCACAAATCTAATGATTTGACAGACACAAAATTCCTGAGGGGTCTGGACAGAGTAGATCATGATAAACTATTCCTGTTTATGGAAGCATTGAAAACAAAGGACACAGATTTAAAATAATTGGTAAAAAAACAGATGTGTTCTGGAACATACTGCCTGAAAGTGTGGTTCAGGCTGGTTTGATTGAAGTGGTTAAAGTGGGTTATCTGAAAATGAAGGACATGCTACATGATTGGGGAAACTACAAATACAACAAAGTCTATGTTCTCTGCAGCAGTGAGCAAAAGCCTCGATGACTGAACTGTCTGTCCGGTGTCAGGGTTAAGGTCATCTCCTCAGGATTGGAGAGGAACTTGTACTGGGAGGGGAGAGGTTCAGTTGTCAACATTCACATTGGCACTAAAGACATTGATAAGACTAGAAAAGAAGTTCTGCTGGAAGAATGTGAACAGTTGGGAGGCAAGTTAAAAGACCAGAAACTCCAAGATAATAGTCAAGGAATTAAGTGTGCAGCTCAAAGGTGGTGTGGGTGGAATGAGTTTCATTTCATGGGTCACTGGCACTAGTGCTGGGGTAGAAGGGAACTTCTCTTGAACCAAGTTGGCTCAAGTGCCACGGAAAATCAAATAACTAGGGCTGAAGGGAGGTCTTTAAACTATACAGTAGCGAGCTTTGACAGTGGTAAGTGAAAGTCACATTACAGCAGCCACTGAGAGATACTGATACTCAGTGGGATAGACAGCGAAGAATTAAAAAGATAGCGGCAAATAGGGTTTAAGGAGAAAAATGGTGAAAAGGCAAAATTAACAGCTCTTTACTTGAATGTACATAGTATTCAGAACAGACTAAATGAGTTAATAGAACAAATAGTGATTAGTGGGCATGATCTTAAAGCCATTAGAGACCTAACTACAATGAGGTCAAAGCTAGAAGCTTAATACTGAGAGTTATGTGATTTTTCAAAAGGACAAACAGCAAAACAAAGGTGGTGGGGTATCTTTGTTAGTAAAGATGGGGGAAGTATGACATCAAGAAATGAGCTTGGATCAGATGATATCGAATCCATATGGGTGAAGGTAAGAAATAAAGGGAAGATGGTACTGCTTTGAGCAGTCCAGAGACCTCTGAAGAGCAACTATATTGTAGGACAGAAAATATATCAGGAGATGATGCAGGTATGTAAAAGAGACACTGCATTAATCATTGCCGACTTCAACCTTTATGCAGATTCGGAAAACTAAGTTGGCAGAGGTAGCTACGAGAAAGAATCACAGAGTAATTGGGACAATTTCCTAGAATAGTACGTCCTGGATCTAACCAGGGATTAGGTAAAAACAATGACTGCAGATGCTGGAAACCAGATTCTGGATTAGTGGTGCTGGAAGAGCACAGCAGTTCAGGCAGCATCTGAGGAGCAGTAAAATCGACGTTTCGGGCAAAAGCCCTTCCAGGGATTAAGAAATTCTGGACTCAGTAATGCATAATGAAGCAGATTGGATAAATAAACTCAGTAAAAGATCCCTAGGAAACTGTGGCCATAATATAGTAGAATTTAGTATTCAGTAAGAGAGTGAGAAATTTAGGTTATATTTAAATATGGGTAATTACAAACAAATGGGGACACAGTTGTCTAGAGTGGACTGGGAAATAAGTTTAGCCACAAAGATGGTGAGTAACAATGGCAGACGTTTAGGAAGATAATTCACAACTCACAGCAGAGATATATCCCAGTGAGGGAGAAGGATTCTAGGAAGGGGATAAATCAACCATGGTTATTAAAAACGGTATCAAATTCAAAGCAAAAAAACAATGTTTTTGCGGTATTTTTGGTACCACAAAGATTTGTGGTAAACCAGAGGATGGGGAAAAAAGGAAGAAAAACCAATTGACGACAAACAACACATACTATCATCAGAGCTTAACATCTATCATTGGGAAAATGCGAGTGTCTATTATAAAGAACGTACAGCAGAGCATTTGGAAGTAAATAGTATATTCAAGCAAAATCTGCAAGGCATCACAAAGGGGATAACGCATTTATTCAAATTCTTTAAGGTGGTAACACGCAGGATAGATAAAGGAGAACAAGTAGATGTAATATATTTGTATTTTCAAAGGTGTTTGACAAGGTAACACACACACATGCCTACTTAATAAGACAAGAGACCATGGCATTGGGGTAGTATATTAAAATGTATACAGCACTCTCATATACTGTGAAGATGAAGGATACAAACGGCAAGATTAGGAAACCAGGGATAACAGATGAAACAGACTAGCTAAGAGGAAAAAGGAAGCAGACAGAAGGTCTAGGCGACTGAAGACTGACAAAGCTTTGGAAGAATATCGGGACTGTAGGACTAATCTGAAACGAGGAATTGAGAGGGCGAAAAGAGCTTCACGAAATACCTTTAGTAAACAGTGTTAAGCAAAATTCCAAAGCCTTTTATTCATATACAAGGTGCAAGAGGGTATAGGTGGTCCAATTCACAAGTTTGTAGATGACATGAAGATTGGTGGAGTAGCAGATAGTGAAGGGGACTGTCAGAGAATACAGCAGAATATCGATATAGATAGATTGGAGAGTTGGTTGGAGAAATGGCAGATGCGAGTTCAATCCGGGCAAATGAGAGGTGATGCATTTTGGAAGATCCAACTCAAGAGCGAACTATACAGCAAATGAAACAATCCTGGGAAAAATTGATGTACAGACAGATCTGGGTATTCAGGTCCATTGTACCCTGAAGATGGTAACGCAGGTTGATAGAGTGGTCAAGAAGGCACACGACATGCTTTCCTTCATCGGATGGGGTTTTGAGTACGAGAGTTGGCAGATCATGTTACACTTGTATAAGACTTTGGTACGGACACATTTTGAATACTGTGTACAGTTCAGGTCTCCACATTACCAAAAGGATGTGGATGCTTTGGAGAGGGTGCAGAGGAGGTTCACTAGGATGTTGCCTGGTATGAAGAGATTAGGATTATTATCATTAGAATGACTGAGGTTGAGGGGAGGACCTGATTGAGGTATACAAAATCATGAGGTACAGGCAGGGTGGATAGCAAGAAGCTTTTTCTCAGAGTGGGGGACTCGATTACGAGGGGTCATGAGTTCAAAGTGAGAGGGGAAATGTTTAAGGGAAATATGCGTGAAAAATGTGTTACGCAGAGGGTGGTGGGTGCCTGGAACGAGTTACCAGCAGAGGTGGTAGAGGCGGGCACAATAGCGTCATTTAAGATGTATCGAGACAGATACATGAATGGGCAGGGAGCAGAGGGATACAGATCCTTAGAAAATAGGCAACAGTTTTAGATAGAGGATCTGATAGAAAATAATAGTAAAGTACTAATAGAGTGAAAATACACCCATTATTAGAGACTGAGGAAGCTAGATATTGACAAAATGGTCATCAGGGAGCCCAGTGCTGAATCAGAGCAGTGTTCGCTTTTATGATCCCACAGTCAGATGTGTAGCTAAGAAACAGACCCTTCAGTCCAACTTGTTCATGCCAACTAGATAAACTAAACTAAACTAATCTAGTCCATTTGCCAGCACTTGGCCCATATCCCTCTAAACCCTCCTTTTTCAAATACCTATTCAGATGCCTTTTAAATGTTGTGATTGTACCAACCTCTACCACTTCTCATTCCACCTGCTACATGAAAGAGTTGCCCTTTAGGTCCCTTTTAAATTTTCCCCTCTCACCCTATGCCCTCTACTTCTGGATTCCCTCACCCCAGGGAAATTTGCTATTTGGCTATTTACCCTATCCATGCCCCTCATGATTTTATAAACCTCTAAAACATCATCCCTCAGCCTATGACACTCCAGGGAAAATGGCCCCAGCCTATTATGCCTCTTCCTGTAGCTCAAATCCTCCAACCCTGGCAACATCCTTGTAAACCTATTCTGAAACCTTTCAAGTTTCACAGCATCCTTCTGATAGAAAGGAGACAAGAATTGCACGCAAAATTCCAAAACTGGCCTAACCAATGTCCTGTCCAGCTGCAAGACCTCCCAAGTCCTATACTCAATGCTCTAACCTCATACCAAATGCCTTCCTGTGAATCTACTTTCAAGGAACTATGAACCTGCACTCCAAGGTCTGTTTGTTCAGCAAGACTCCCCAAGACTTTACCAGTGTACAAGTCCTGCCCTGAATTGCCTTTCAAAAATGCAGCACCTCACATTTATCTAAATCAAACCCCATCTGCCACTCCCCAGCCCATCTGATCAAGATCCCGTTGTACTCTGAGGTGACCTTCTTCTGTCCACAATACCTCCAACTTTGGTGTCACCTGCAAACTTACTAACTGTACCTCCTATATTCACATTCAAGTCGTTTATATAAAATGATGCAACAAATCCAGAAAAATCAATTGCTCTGGGTGTGAATGTGCTCTGTGTGAATTCTCCCCATCACACTCTGCAGGGAAGGTTGCACATGCGCCCCTCTGAATACTGCCCCCTACAAAGTTGACGGCTGCATGGATCCAGTGAATCGTTGCCCTGAATAAAGATGGTGGCACTCACTCGGGCCTATAGCAAAATGAGGCATTTTCCAGTTTACTGCAAACACAGTACTGGGAGTTTCAAATTTGTGTGTTGCGATGTGCAACAAATGTTTGTACAACCTCTCGGTCCATACCAACACCACTTTCCTCCCACTTCCTGCTGTTTATTTCTTTCCTTACTCTATGCGTGGGAAATCATGTCTCACAAACTTGATTGAGTTTTCTGAAGTAGTAACAAAGAGGATTGATGAGGGCAGAGTGGTAGATGTGATCTATATGAACTTCAGTAAGGCGCTCGACAAGGTTCCCTATGGGAGACTGGTTAACAAGGTTAGATCTCATGGAATACAGGGAGAACCTGCCATTTGGATGCAGAACTGGCTCAAAGGGAGAAGACAGGGTGGTGGTGGAGGGTTGTTTTTCCAGACTGGAGGCCTGTAACCAGTGGAGTGCCACAAGGATCAGTGCTGGGTCCACTACGTTTCGTCATTCATATAAATGATGTGAGCATAAAAGGTATAGTTAATAAGTTTGACACCAAAATTGGAGGTGTAGTGGACAGCAAAGAAGATTACCTCAGATTACAAAGGGGTCTTGATCAGATGGGCCAATGGGCTGAGAAGTGGCAGATGGAGTTTAATTCAGATAAATGCAAGGTGCTGCATTTTGGGAAAGCAAATCTTAGCAGGACTTATACACTTAATGGTTAGGTCCTAGGGAGTGTTGCTGAACAAAGAGACCTTGGAGTGCAGGTTCATAGCTCCTTGAAAGTGGAGTCGCAGGTAGATAGGATAGTGAAGAAGGCGTTTATTAGGATTTCCTTTATTGGTCAGAGTATTGACTACAGGAGTTGGGAAGTCACTTTGCGGCTGTACAGGAATTCCAACAGTGGGCGTGGTTAGGCCAATGTTGGAATATTGCATGCAATTCTGGTCTCCTTCCTATCGGAAGATGTTGTGAAACGTGAAAGGGTTCAGAAAAGATTTACAAGGATTGTTGCCAGTGTTGGAGGATTTGAGCTACAGGAAGAGGCTGAATAGGCTGGGGCTGCTTTCTTTGTAATGTCGGAGGCTGAGGGGTGACCTTATAGAGGTTTATAAAATCATGAGGGGCATGGATAGGATAAATAGACAAAGACTTTTCCCTGGGCTGGGAAAAAGAGTCCAGAGCTAGAGGGCATAGGTTTAGAATGAGAGGGGAAAGATAGAAAAGAGACCTAAGGGGCAACGTTTTCACACAGAGTGTGGTAGGGATATGGAATGAGCTGCCAGAGGAATGGTGGAGGAGAGTACAATTGCAACATTTAAAAGGCATTTGGATGGGTATATGAATAGGAAGGGTTTGGAGGGATATGGCGAGGTGCTGGCAGGTGGGACTAGATTGGGTTGGGATATCTGGTCGGCATGGACGAGTTGGACTGAAGGGTCCATTTCCGTGCTGTACATCTCTATGACTCTATCTGGATCGGCACAGGCTTGGAGGGCCTGAAACGTCTGTTCCTGTGCTATAATTTTCTTTGTTCAGTCAAGTAGTAAAGGACAGAAAGGGATATTGGAGAACTAGTTTAAGGATAGCAACTTGTAACCAAAGCACAGGGATCAGAGCCGGGGTCACAATTATTTACAGTATACATTAATGACTTCGGTGAGGGAAGTGGATGTACTACAGCCAAGTTTGTGGATGACAAAAAAAAGACAAGTGGTGTGAGTGACAAAATATTGCAGAGACAAGGGCAAATTAAATAATTGGGCAAAAATTGGCAGATGAAGTATCACGTGTGAAATGGAAGGTTATGCACTTTGCCAGCAAAAATAGAGAAACTGAATATTATTCAGCGCATTGTTATTAGTGCATATTTTTAAGAGTTCTCTAACCCAAAGAGTGCTGATACCCCTTGTGCATAAATCGCAAAAAGCTAACATAAAAGTTTAACAGATAAGGAATCTTGGCCTCTAATTCAATGAGAATAGAATATTAAAAATACTCCATTGATTGCTTTAACCATATAAGGCATTAGTCAGACCACAGCTCTTTTGGTCCTATTATCTAAGGGTAGACATACAGGCATTTCTGGGTATGGAGGGTTTACTCTTTTTTTTAAACTTGTGGGACATGGGCAGCTGCCCTTGAACTGAGCGGCTGGCTCAGAGGGCATGAGATTCCACCACATTGCTGTGGGTCTGGAGTCACATGAAAATGACAGGTTTCCTTTCCTGAAAATTAGTGAGCCAGATGAGTTTCACAGTCATTAGTAGATTCTAAATTCCAGATTTTTATTGAATTTAAATTCCACCATCTAACATGGCAGGATTCAAACCAGACATTACCTGAATTTCTAGATTAATAATCTCCTGATAACACTTTTAGGCTTAATGAAGAAAAGGTTGAATAGGTTATGCCTGCACTCATTGGAATTTAAAGGAATGAGAGGATACCATTTTGGAACATAAGATTTTGAGGAAGGTTTATAGGGTAGATGGGGAGTGGTTTTCCCTTATGAGAGGATGGCAAATGAAAAGGAATTAATATAGGAACAAAAGGTCATCTATTTAAGATAGAAATTAGGAATTTCTTCTTCTAGGACGTAGTGAATCAGTGGAATTCCACTGCAGACGGCTGTTGAGGCTGGGTCATTAAGTTTTACAAATCTGAAAGAATGTGTAATCAGTAAAAGAATCGAGAATATTGGGGAAAAGGCAAAAAAGTGGAATGAGGATAATAGGATCAGCTATGAACCCGTGAAATAATGGCACAGACTTGATGGGCTGAATTGCCTAATTCTGATTCTTTATTTTATGGAAAGGTTCAGTTCAGATTCTAAATCTTTGTGGGGTCCTCTATCCCAGGGGGTGGTGGAGGGTTAATTGTTGCCCATATTGAAGGCTGGGTCAGACTGATCTTTGAGCCGTCTGTCAACAGGGGGATGTGGGGAGTGGGATCAGCACAAACTGGCCCATGGTCCCTGACCGCTGCGTCTCTCCATGATGCGGCGCTACATAAACGTACGTTGCTGCTGTGCAGGCCGCTGGAGCCTCGGCGGCTGAGTGCTGCCGGGGCCGCTGGCCAAGCGCTTCTCCCCCCCCGGCCCGGCCCGGCCCGCCCCGGCCATCCTCACCATCCCGGGCCCAGGTCACTCTGGGGCCTGTGTATCCGCTTCCCTGCAGGTCGCCGACGCCCGCGGCCTTCCCCCTCCGCTCGATCCTCGGTGTCGGCCCGGGCCCGAACCCGAACCCTAACCCTGATCCTGCGGCCAGAGAGGGCCTGACGTCAGCGCGCAGTCCCGCGGGTGCGAGCACGGCACCATCTCCCGCGAGAGCGCGCACTACCGTAAGGAGAGCGGGTGCGCGCCTTTCTTTCTTTTCCCTTTCCCCTGGCGAGGCCCAGCCGCCCGGTTCCCTGCTTACCTCAGGCGTTAACACTGGAGGTACCGGGCGGACAGCTGGGCGGGTGACCTGAGGCGAGGGCGGTGCGGCTCAGCGCGGCTCCCCTCAAGGCCCGGGCTCCTTTTTGTTTATCCTCCTGCTTCAGACTCTCACTAAGCCGCCATCTTACAGCCAGCCGGCCTCCGCCAATCAGAGCCGCATATCTGCCTCCGCCAATCAGAGCCGCGCACCTGACTCCGGCCTCTGCCAATCAGAGCTACACTTCGGCCTCCGCCAATCAGAACCATACTCCGGCCATCACCAATCAGAAGAGCCGCACTCCCGTCACCGCCAATCGGAACCGCATATCTGCCTCCGCCAATCAGAGCCGCACTCCGGCCTCCACCAATCAGAGCCGCCCTCAACCACCCACCAATGAGGACCACCATCCCACGAATCACCATCGCCATCCAGTCTGGGTCAATCAGCACCAACCTCCAGTCTCCACCAATCAGTACGGTTCTTCAGCTCCCGCCAATCAGCGCCGCATTCCAGCAGTAATCTCGCGAGGTTTCAGTGCCAGGCCGATGTCCTCTTAAAGGGGTCGTGCTGCATCTTGTCGTCGAAGGAGTCGCTGGAGGCTGATCGCTTTCCTCAGGCCTCGCGTGCCGCTCAGTGAGGCCATGGTCAGTCTGTATCCGCTCCACATCCAACTCCACCTTGTTTCCCCTCCCCTCCCCGTCATTTGTTTGACTCTTGCCTGCTGTTTGAAATGGCACTTCTCCTAATAACCACAAGAAGCTGGTATCGTGAGTGAGTGAGTGAGGCAGGCCGGCCAGTGGAATGGTAGCTTATATCTCGAAAGAATGACATTAGGGAGGTCTTGCTAAAACTCAGGCCATATCTAAACACTGTGAGGGTCTGAGCCCTTTACCCAAAGAAATATATACCCGCATCAGAGACAATCCAGAGAAGGTTCATAGCAGGTATGGAGGGATTGCCTTGTGAGGGGAAGTGGAGTAAATTGGCCCCTACTCACTGGAGTAGAGCTAACCTCACCGCAACATACAAGATTCTTAGGGGACTTAGTGTCATACAACACGGAAGTGCTTTAAAGTGTGAAATTAGGGTATGAACCTGTGGGGTTTTATGCTGCAGAGAGTTGTCGACGCTGGGTTATCAAGGCTCTTAAAGTCTGAGAGATACATTTTAAATCAGTAAGATATTGAGGGTTCTGGGGCAAAGGCAGGAAAGTGGAGTTGAAAGTGATCCTATTAGCCATCATCTCATTGAATGGCAGAGCAGACTCAATGGTATGAATATCCTACTTCTGCTCTTACATCGTGCAGTCTCACAGATGGCAACAAATGCTGGCTTCTCATTCACTGTTTTCATGCCATGAAACAATAAAGTAAAATCTTGCAACCCTACAAAAATTCATGGTTGAAACAAGAAGTGATTGACAAACTGAGCAGGTCTGGCAGCATGTGTGCAGAAAGAAGCAAATGTAACATTTTGAGTCCAGTGTGAAACTTCTCAGAACCAAAAGAGTCTTGAAAAGTTATGAAATTTGTGCTGTAAAAAGGTTATGAGTGGGAAAAAGCCATCAATATATTTTGAAATTTCTTAGCAGCATGGGAGCTATTTGAATGCTGTGGCCATTAGTTATCTCTCAGTCACCTATGTTGTGGCACACATGAAGACCATTCAGCCCATGATGCTTGTAATTGTCTTCAATTGGTCAATTCAATTAGTGCCATTCTGCTGCCTTCTCCCTATGACTCTGCACATTCTTCCTATTCAGATAATGGTCTAATTCCCTTTAGAATGCGTCAACTGAACCAGACTCTTTGCACTACAGGCTCTAATCATTCGCTGGCTGAAAAGATTTTTGTCATGGTGCTTTTGCTTCTTTTACAACTTAGTTTAAAGCTGTGCCCTCTCGTTTTCATTCCTTTCACAAGTGGACACAATCTCTTTCTATCTACTCTGTCTCACAAGTCATGATCCTATTGGGAAGATTGTGCTGTAAATCAAACCCCACCATCCCAACAGTCATTCAAATGAATCACTAACTACCGTACATACTCATGTAAAAGTTGACTCCTTATTTTTGACCAAAAAATCTTGTATTTTCCATAGATCTCATGTAAAAGTCAACCCTACTATATTGCATTATAAACCTCTTACAAAGAAAACTGCATGTTCCCATTAACCCACTTAAAACGAAATCACATTCATTAAATCGTACCGGTAACTCTACTCATCGCTGTTTGTTTACTATACTGCATCTGTATTCATTCATTCATAACTCTACTTAGCTGACTTGGTTTACTACAGCACGTTTCAATTCATACCGGTACGAAGTCTATTGGTAATTATCGCACTTTGTTCACTATACATCCAAAAATTAAAATCATTAAAAAGTTAAAAATCACACAACACCAGGTTATAGTCCAACAGATTTATTTAGAAGCATCAGCTCTGTGTGTGTGTGTGGGTGTGTTTATAGTGCAATGGGGTCACCTGTAGTGTGACATGAACCCAAAGTCCCAGTTGAGGCCATCCCCATCCCCAACACACACACATGCACGCAGACCCTCTCTCATACGCTCACACATACACTCCCACACATACCCTCTCATAGACTTATACCCTTTTACACTCACACACATACACATAATCTCTCACAGACACTCATAAACATCCCCTCCACACACACACACACCCACATGCACACATACACATATAAGTTTGTGGGTGAATTTGTACTTGCAGAATTAAATTTTACTTTGCTCAAAAACTGCATCAATCCATGTAAGATTGGGGTGGCACGGTGACTCAGTGGTTCAATTCCACCCTTAGGTAACTGGCTGTGTGGAGTTTGCACATTCTCCCCATGTCTGCATGGGTTTCCTCCGGGTACTCCGTTTCCTCTCACATTCCAAAGATGTGCAGGGCAGGTGAATTGGCCATGCTAAATTGTCCATAGTGTTAGGTGCATTAGTCAGAGGGAAATGGGGCTGGGTAGGTTACTCTTTGGAGGGTTGGTGGGGACTTGTTGGGCTGAAGGGCCTGCTTCCACACTTTAGGAAAAAAAATTCTGTAAATCCGTTTTTTTAGATCAGAATCAGTCTTACCATTGTGGCACAGACAGCCTCACAGAGGGAAGCTCACACCTTCAATACGTTATCTGGGCTGACATGACACCAATTATTTAGGTTCACTTGAGAATGTAACTTTTTAAAAAAGTTTTGCGATTTACATAAGAAAGAACTGAAACCAACATGGTCATTCTAAAAGATGAGAGACTTAACAAACAATCCAGGTCTTTTTCCATATATAATTTCAGTTACATCACACTGTAAACATTTGCTATAAATACCGTGTCTTACAATGTTACAATGTACACCCCAGTCCAGCATCGGCATCTCCAAATCATTAAAAAGTTAATTATTTTAATTGTACCATTATAGCTAAATAAAAGTGAGATAGCGACATATATCTTTAGTTCTTTGACAAGTTTGTTAATGTTGCTGAGGTTCATAACATACAAAAGTAAATGGGAGAGAAAGTGAAGAATTTGGCGGGAAACTTCAAGACACTTACACATTCAGAATTTAATAAATGTTGCATTTTAAGTGTGCCATTAGACCAGGCCATGAGCAGTGTGATTTTGCAGGATTTCAACACATCTTTGACATGTTAAGTTTTCGTACCAGTATGTATAAATAAAATTTCCTACCCATAATTCATTCTTGTTTCTCTTGCTTTTATCTGGTAATTACCTTTACCATAATTCATTGTGTTTTTCTTCTTTACTTGTGTTTAGTTGTGCAATCAAATCAACTTCTGCTAATAATATGGTATTTTGAACTGCGGCATCAATTTCAGCCCCTCAAAACTGGTATCCATGTATTAGTCAACCCTATAAATTGAATCTTTAAAGAAATCTAAAAGATTTGACTTTTACACAAGTATATATAGTACTATATTTACTTTACCACTATCTAAGGTTGAAGAAACTCGCACCAGATTTCAACAATAACCAAGAAACAAAATGATCAATTATAAGAATATAAGAACTCGGAGCAGGAGTAGGCAGTTCAGCCCCTGGAACCTGTTCTGCAATTTGATATGAAAAAAAGTGAACCAGTTGGGATTTTATAACATTACACAGTGTCAACACGGCTGCCAATTGGTTGGCTTTTAGTTCCAGATTTTTGTAAAATTCAAATTTCAGAATCTGCCTTGGTGGGAATTTACCCATCCCCTCAGGACATTAGCCTGACATTCAGGATCACAAGTCCACTGCACCATCAAATCGCCAGCTAAGAAGGTTATCCTTTAACAAGTGGCAATTGGATTATTAATTAATAATATTCAAACTTAAACTATATCCCCTTTAAATCCAAACAGACATTAGTTTGTCATTCACATTGTTTGTCAAACAATTTGGATTAGAATAGAGAAGCATGATTACTAAGTTTATGGATGAAACCAGTGGGCCATGGAGTGACAGATGGAGTTTAATTTAGATAAATGTGAGGTGTTGCATTTTTGTAAGGCAAACCAGGGCAGGACTTCTACAGTTAATGATAGGGCCCTGTGGAATGTGTCCAACAGAGAGACCTAGGGACACAGGTGCATAGTTACCTGAAAGTGGCATCACAGGTAGACAGGGTGGTGAAGGTGGCGTTTGGCACGCCTGCCTTCACTGGTCAGAACATTGAGTACAAGAGTTGGAATGTCATGTTGAGGTTGTACAAGACCTTGGTGAGGCCACTTTTGGACTACTGCGTACAGTTCTGGTTGTCCTGCTACAGGAAGGATATTATTAAATTGGAAAGGATTCAGAAAAGATTCATAAGGGTGTTGCTAGGACTGGAGGGTTTGAGTTACATAGAGAGGCTCGGACATTTTTTTTCCTGAAGCATCAGAGGCTGAGGGGTGAGTTTATAGAGGCTTATAACATCATGAAGGGCATAGATAAGATGTACAAAGTTAAAAATCACACAACACCAGGTTATAGTCCAACAGGTTTATTTGGAAGCAATGGTTTTGTGTGATTTTTAATTTTGTACACCTCAGTCCAACACTGGCATCTCCAAATCATAGATAAGATGAATAGCAAAAGTCCTTTCCCTAGGTTAGGGGAATTCAAAACTAGAGAGTATAGAATTAAAAGGGGCCTGAGGGGCAACCTTTTCACATAGAGGATGGTTCATTTGTGGAATGAACTGCCAAAGGATGCAGATATAGTTACCACATTTAAAAGACATTTGGACATGTACATGAATAGGAAAGGTTTAGAGCGATATGGGACAAACACAGACAAATGGGACAAATTTTATTTGGGAAACCTGGTCAGCATGGATGAGTTGGACGGAAGGAGTTGTTTCTGTGCTGTATGACTCTATAATAAGACAGACAGCTTTGCAGGAACATCATCAGTGGAAAACGTACACAAAAACGTACACAAAGACTTTGTGCTTCAAGAGTCCAAACTACAAGAGGTGACTTTCTCTTAATTCTTTCAGTGTTTGGTGACAGTATCACGATGTTGACTGTAGTGATCCTCCTTTTGGACCTAAGTATTTGGTTGAGTTAAAAGTTCTTTTCAAAATCTTTCAACGTTTGTTTTCTTTCACTCATACAGAAGGAGAGAGAGCGATCCTGATGTGCAGGCTTAGAGTGACAGGTCTACAGCATAGAAAAAGGCCCTTTGACCCATTGAGTTCAAACCAGTCAAAAGCAACCACCAAATATTCTAAAACTATTTTCCAGCACTTAACCAAACGCCTTGGATATCTTGACATCACAAGTGCATATCTAAATCCTTCTTCAGTGTGATGAAGGTTTCAGCCTCTCCCAGCCTTACAGGCAGTGAGTTCCAGATTCCCACCACCCTCTGGGTGAAATGATTTTCCTCACATCTCCTTTAAACCTCCTGTCTCTAATCAATGACCTCTGGTGATTGATCCCTCCACCAAGGGAAAGTTTCTTCCTGTCTATGCCCCTCATGTTTTTACACATTGCAGTCTGTCTCCCCTGCTCAAAAGAAAACAACCCCAGCCTGTCCAACCTCTCTTCATCACTGAAACTCTCCAGTGCAGGCAACATCCTGGTTAATCTCCTCTGCACCTTCTCCAGTGCTACCACATCCTTCGTATAAAGTGGATTCCAGCACTACACACAACACTTTAGCCGTGGCCTAACAACCATTTAATACAGTTTCAGCATCACATACCTGTTCTTAAACTCTCTGTTTCAGTTAATAAAGGCAAGTATCCCATCTGCCTCCCTAACATCAATGTCTAACTGTCATGATATCTTAGGGGACCAATGGGCATGTACACCAAAGCTCCTCTAATCTTCATTGCTTTCCCAGGATCTGACCTTTCCTCATGTATTCCCTTGTCTTGTCTGTCCAAGTACATCACTTCACATTTACCAGATGGAATTCCATTTACCACTGATCAACCCATCTATATTCTATTCCAGAGGTTGGAGTGCAACTGCCCCTTCGGGTCTGAGACAAACTTCGAGTTAATTGTAAAAGTTGTTAGAACATAGAACAGTACAGGCCCTTCAGCCCTCGAAGTTGAGCCAGCCTTCTATCCTACTCTAAGATCAGACTAACCTACATATCTTTCATTGTACTAACTTCCACAAGCCTATCCAAGAGTCACTTAAATGTCCCTAATGTATGTGACTCTACTACCACTGCTGACAGTGCATTCCACACACTCACCACTCTGAGTAAATAACTGACCTCTGACATCTCCCCATAACCTTCCTCCAATTACTTTAAAATTATACCCCCTCATGATAGCCATTTCCACCAATGGAAAAATTCTCTGGCTATCCACTCTATCAGTGCCTTTCACCATCTTGTACCCCTCTATCAAGTCACCTCTCATCCTTCTTTGCTCCAATGAGAAAGGCCCAAGCTCCCTCAACCTTTCTCCAGTCCAGGCAGCATCCTGGTAAATCTACCCTGCACCCTCCATAAAGCGTCCACATCTTTCCTATAATGAGGTGACCAGAATTGAACACAATATTCCAAACGTGGTCTCACCAGGGCTCTATAGAGCTTCAACAAAACCTTGTGGCTCTTAAACTCAATCCCCCTCCTAATAAAAGCCAGCACACCGTATGCCTTCTTAACAATCCTGTCAATTTGGGTGACAACGTTGAGGGATCTATGGACATGGACCCCAAGATCCCTCTGTTCCTCCACACTGCCAAGAATCCTGTCTTTAAGCCTGTATTCTGCAATCAAATTTGACTTTCCAAAGTGAATCACTTCACAGTTTTCCAGGTTGAACTCCATCTGCTACGTCTCAGCCCAGTTCTGCATCCATGAAGGGCTTTTGCCCGAAACGTCGATTTTCCTGCTCCTTGGATGCTGCCTGACCGGCTGTGATTTTCCACTCTAATCTAGACTCTTAAGTTTTGCATCCCATCAGTGTCCTGTTGCAACCTACAACAGCCCTCCACACTATCCGCCACTCCACCAACCTTTGTGTCATCAGCAAACTTTATAACCCACCCTTCCACTTCCTCATCCAAGTCATTTATAAAAGTCACAAAGAGCAGAGGTCCCAGAACAGATCCCTGCGGAACATCACTGGTCACTGAGCTCCAGGCTGAATACTTTCCATCTACCACCATCTTGTGTCTTCTATGGGCCAGCCAATTCTGTACCCAGACAGCCAGATTTCCCTGTATCCCATGCCTCCTTACTTTCTGAATGAACCTACCTTATTAAATGCCTTGCTAAAATTAATGTACACCACATCCACTGCACTATCTTGATCAATGTGTTTTGTCACATCCTCAAAGAATTAAATAAGGTTTGTGAGGCATGACCTGCCCCTCACAGAGCCATGCTGACTATCTCTAACTAAACTATAGTTTTCCAATTAATCATAAATCTTGTCGCTCAGAGTCCTCTCCAAAGTTTGCCCACCACTGATGTAAGACTGACTGGCCTGTAATTCCCAGGATTAACCCTAGTCCCTTTCTTGAATAAGGGAATGGGCTGAGAAGTGGCAGATGAAGTTTAATTCAGATAAATGCGAGGTGCTGCATTTTAGGAAAGTAAATCTTAGTGAGACTTATACACTCAATGGTAAGGTCCTAGGGAGTGTTGCTGAACAAAGAGACCTTGGATTGCGGGTTCATAGCTCTTTGAAAGTGGAGTTGCAGGTAGATAGGATAGTGAAGAAGGCGTTTGGTATGCTTTCCTTTATTGGTCAGAGTATTGAGTACAGGAGTTGGGAGGTCATGTTGCGGCTGTACAGGACATTGGTTAGGCCACTGTTGGAATATTGCATCAATTGTTTTTTTTAATTAGATTACTTACAGTGTGGAAACAGGCCCTTCGGCCCAACAAGTCCATACCGACCTGCCGAAGCGCACCCAAACCAGATCCATTCCCCTACATTTACCCCTGCACCGAGCACTACGGCAATTTAGCATGGTCAATTCACCTAACCTGCACATATTTGGACTGTGGGAGGAAACCGGAGCACCTGGAGGAAACCCACATAGACACGGGGAGAATGTGCAAACTCCACACAGTCGCCTGAGGCAAGAATTGAACCCGGGTCTCTGGCGCTGTGAGGCAGCAGTGCTAACCACTGGTCTCCTTCCTATCGGAAAGATGTTGTGAAACTTGAAAGGGTTCAGAAAAGATTGACAAGGATGTTGCCAGGGTTGGAGGATTTGAGCTACAGGGAGAGGCTGAACAGGCTGGGGCTGTTTTCCCTGAGGAGTGGGGTGTTGAGGGATGACCTTATAGAGGTTTATAAAATCATGAGGGGCATGGATAGGGTGAGTACACAAAGTCTTTTTCCTGGATTGGGGGAGTCCAGAACTAGAGGGCATAGGTTTAGCGTGAGGGGGCAAAGATATAAAAGAGACCTAAAGGGCAACTTTTTCATGCAAAGGGTGGTATGTGTATGGAATTAGCTGCCAGAGGAAGTGGCAGAGGCTGGTACAATTGCAACATTTAAGAGGCATTTGGATGGGTATATGAATAGGAAGGGTTTGGAGGGATATGGGCCGGGTGCTGGCAGGTGGGACTATCTGGTCGACATGGATGGGTTGGACCAAAGGGTCTGTTTCCATGGTGTACATCTCTATTACTCTGTAACGCTATTTGCCATCGTCCAATTATCTGGCACTACTTCAGTGGACAGTGAGGATGCAAATATCATCACCAAAGGCGCAGCAATCTCCTCCCTCTCTTCCTGTAGTATCCTACGGTATATCCCATCTGGCCCAGGAAGTTTATCAATCCTTATGTTTTCCAAAATTTTTAGCACATCCTCCTTTCTAACATCAACCTGTTCAAGACATCAGCCTGTTTCACACTGTCCCCATAAATGTCATTCCCTCTCAGTAGTGAATACTGAAGCAAAATATTCATTAAGGACCTCCCTCCTTCCTCTGACTCCAGGCGCAAGTTATCTCCACTATCCCTGACCAGCCCTACCCTCACTCTGTCCATCCTCTTATTCCTCACATAAATGTAAAATGCCCTAAGGTTTTCGTTAATCCTACCCGCTAAAGCTTTTTCATGCCCCATTCTAACTCTCCCAAGCCCATTCTTCAGTTCCTTCCTGGCTATCTTGTAACCGTCTAAAGCCCTGTCTGATCCTTGCCTCCTCAACCTTAAGTAAGCTTCCTTCTTCCTCTTGACTAGATGTTCCACATCCCTTGTCATCCAAGGTTCCTTCACCCTATCTGTAAAAAACTCCCAATAAAGTGACTGCGCCTTTTCTGTTTCTGACTTCCACACATACTGACTCTATAGACAAACTCTCCGCGACCACTTCCCTTTCTTGCAGCTGTGATACTATGAGAAAGTGAGGACTGCAGATGCTGGAGATCAGAGCTGAAAAATGTGTTGCTGGAAAAGTGCAGCAGGTCAGGCAGCATCAAAGGAGCAGGAGAATCGATGTTTCGGGCATAAGCTCATTCCTGAAGAAAGGCTTATGCCCGAAACGTTGATTCTCCTGCTCCTTGGATGCTGCCTGACCTGCTGCGCTTTTCCAGCAACACATTTTTCAGCTGTGATACTATCCCTGATTAGCAATGCCACTCCTCCACCTCTTTTACCACACCATCGTCCCAATTCCTTTTGAAACTCTGGAACATCCAACAACCATTCCTACCCCTGTGATGTCCAGGTCTCTGTAATTAGATTAGATTAGATTACTTACAGTGTGGAAACAGGCCCTTCGGCCCAACAAGTCCACACTGCCCCACCGAAGCACAACCCACCCATACCCTTACATTTACCCCTTACCTAACACTACGGGCAATTTAGCATGGCCAATTCACCTGACCTGCACATCTTTGGACTGTGGGAGGAAACCGGAGCACCCGGAGGAAACCCACGCAGACACGGGGAGAATGTGCAAACTCCACACAGTCAGTCGCCTGAGGCGGGAATTGAACCCGGGTCTCTGGCGCTGTGAGGCAGCAGTGCTAACCACTGTGCTACCGTGCCGCCCACAATGGGCCACTACATTACAATTCCAAGTACTGATCCATGCTCTGAGTTCATCACCCTTATTCCAGGTAGTTCTTGCATTAAAATAGACACACTTCAACCCATCACACTGACTGCACCTTTGCCCTATCAAGTGCCTATCCCTCCTCACAGACTCTCTACACGCTGTATCTGGCTGTTCACTACCTACTCCATCATCTGATCGATAGCTCAGATTTCCACCACCCCCCTCACCATCCTTGCCAATCTTGTTTAAAGCCTCCTGACGAGCTCTATCAAACCTCCCGTTCAGGATACTGGTGCCATCCAGTAGAGGTACAAAGAACAAAGAACATTACAGCACAGGAACAGGCCTTTTGGCCCTCCAATCCAGATCCTCTATCTAAACCTGCTTCCTATTTTTGAAGGATCTGTATCCCTCTGCTCCCTGCCTACTCATGTATCTATCTAAATACATCTTAAATGACGCTATTGTTCCCACCCCTACCACCTCCACTGGCAACGCATTCCAGGCACCCACCACCGTCTGAATGAAGAGCCTTGCACGTAAAGCTCCCCTAAAATTTTCCCCTCTCACTTTGAACTCGTGACCCCTAGTAATTAATAGGCAGCATGGTTTTGTGCAGAGAAGGTCATGACTTACAACCTAATAGAATTCTTTGAGGAGGTGACAAAGTTGATTGATGAGGGAAGGGATGTAGATATCACATACACGGACTTTAGTAAGGTGTTTGATAAGGTTCCCCATGGTAGGCTTATGAAGAAGGTGAAGTCGCATGGGATCCAAGGGTGTTCTAGCGAGATGGATAGAGAGCTGGCTGGGCAACAGGAGACAGAGTAGTAGTGGAAGGGAGCTTCTCAAATTGGAGACTTGTGACCAGTGGTGTCCCACAGGGATCCGTGCTGGGACCACTGTTGTTTGTGATATTCATAAATGATTTGGAGGAAGGTTTAGGATGCTTCATGAGCAAGTTTGCAGATGACACTAAGATTGGTGGAGTAGCAGATAGTGAAGGGGACTATCAGAGAATGCAGCAGAATATAGATAGATTGGAGAGTTAGGCAGAGAAATGGCAGATGGATTTCAATCTGGACAAATGCGAGGTGATGCATTTTGGAAGGTACAAACCGCCCTTCTTGTACAGGTCCAACCTTCCCCAGAAGGTATCCCAATGATCCACATATTTGAAGCCCTCCCTCCTACACCAGCCCTGCAGCCATATATTCATCTGCACTTGCTCTCTATTCCTAGCCTCACTAGCACGTGGCACCGGTAGCAATTCTGAGATTACTGCTCTGCTCGTCCTGCCTTCTAGCTTCCAACTTAACTCCTTATATTGTCTTTTCAGGTCCTCCTCCTTTTCCCTACCTATGTTATTGGTACCAATGTGTACCATGACTTCTGGCTGCTCTCCCTCCCCCTCAAGAATACTGTAAATTCGATCAGAGACATCCCTAACCCTGGTACACAGGAGGCAACATACCATTCGGGAGTCTCACTCGCAAGCACAGTATCTGCTGTCTGCATCTCTCCAACTGAATGTCCTATCGCTCTCCTATTCTACCCCCTTCCCTTCTGAGTCCAGAGCCAGGTTGAGTGCCAGAAACCTGGCTGCTGTGGCTTTCCCCTGGTAGGTTGTTTCACCACCCCCTCCCCTCCCCACCCCACCTTTTTGCTAGGCTGTTTTTAATCCAAAGAAACCTGATGCCAGTATTAACTCGAAGAAGTATCAAATCCAATTTCTTGAGAAGCATCATGACTTTGTGATTCTCTTACTTCTCAGTTTAAGACCCTGAATTGTCTGAATTACCACCTTGCACCATGGACTGAGTAGCATCTTCTTTGCTAAACATAGATGCAAAGTTTAGGATGTAGGTTTGCTTGCTGAGTTGCAAGGTTCATTTCCAGATGTTTCGGACCCTACTAGGTAACATCTTCAGTGGGCCTCAGGTGAAGCAATGCTGAAAATTCCTGCCTTCTATTTATATGTTTGGGTTGGTGATGTCATTTCCTGTGGTGAAGTCACTTCCTGTCCCTTTTCTCAGGGGCTGGTAGATGGGGTCTAACTCAATGTGTTTGTTGATAGAATTCCGGTTGGAATGCCATGCTTCTTGCAACTCTTGTCTTTGTTTGGTTTGTCCTAGGATTGATGTGTTGTCCCAGTCTGTATGTAAGGATACTAGTGAGAGAGGGTTATGTTGTTTTGTGGCTAGTTGGTGTTCATGTATCCTGGTGGCTAGTTTTCTGCCTGTTTGTTCAATGTAGTGTTTGTTACAGTCCTTGCATGGTATTTTGTAAATGACATTAGTTTTGCTTGTTGTCTGTATAGAGTCTTTCAAGTTCATTAGCTATTGTTTTAGTGTGTTGGTGGGTTTGTGGGCTACCATGATGCCAAGGGGTCAGAGTGGTCTGGCAGTCATTTCAGAGATGTCTTTGATGTAGGGGAGAGTGGCTAGGCTTTCTGGATGGGTTTTGTCTGCTTGTTTGGATTTGTTGCTGAGATATCGGTGGACTGTGTCACTGGGTACCCATTCTTTTTGAATACATGGTATAGGTGATTTTCCTCTGCTCTGCATAGTTCCTCTGTGCTGCAGTGTGTGGTGGCTCACTGAAATAATGTTCCGATGCAGCTTCATTTGTGGATGTTGGGATGATTGCTTCTGTAGTTCAATATTTGGTCCATGTGTGTTGTTTTCCTGTGGACGCTGATTTGAAGTTCCCCATTGGCTGTTCGCTCGACTGTGACATCTAGGAATTGCAGTTTGTCACATTCTGTGCATTGGGTTTATTCTCAGTAACAAACCAAACAAGCAGACAAAAAACCTGAGGTACAAATCTTCTTAAAACTCAATAGTTGCAAAGTATTAACTTAACAGGCAAGCCACCCCTTTGCCTCAATATATAAGCCCCCATTTTCATCCTTAATCAGCTCCCCTCTTCCTTTTATTGTCCTTTTACTACTTACATACATAGGAGATTTTGGGATTCTCATTTGTACTGGCAGGTAGTTTTTTTTAGATTAGATTACATTACAGTGTGGAAACAGGCCCTTCGGCCCAACAAGTCCACACCGACCCGCCGAAGCACAACCCACCCATACCCCTACATTTACCCCTTACCTAACACTACGGGCAATTTAGCATGGCCAATTCACCTGACCTGCACATCTTTGGACTGTGGGAGGAAACCGGAGCACCCGGAGGAAACCCACGCAGACACGGGGAGAATGTGCAAACTCCACACAGTCAGTCACCTGAGGCAGGAATTGAACCCGGGTCTCAGGCGCTGTGAGGCAGCAGTGCTAACCACTGTGCCACCGTGCTGTCTTATTTCACTGTCCACCTTTGCTTCTCTAATTTGATTTTCCACCTCCCCTCTGAATATTCTACATTTAGTCTCGTTCTTAAGTTGAATTTTTTATCTGACATCTATCATAAGCACACAGTCTCTTCTATCTTATTTTCAATCTCTCTTATCATCCAAAAAGCTCAGGGTTTGTTAATCCTTTTCCAGGAAATATACCTTGATTATGCCCAAAATACCTCTCCTTTGAAGGTAACCCATTGTTCACCTACTGTTTCACTACTGTTTGTGGAATCTTGCTGTGTACAAATTGCTCCTGTGTTTCCTAAATTGCATCGATGACTGGATTTTAAAACATACATGACTGGTTGTAAAACTTCTCCCAAAATTCAAATACCTGGATTGTGAAAGCCGCTATAAAAAAGCAAGAACTTTTCACCAAGGATTACTACCAACAAAAAATAACTCTTATGAACAGTTTGGGAGCAGCAACTGCTAACACTGCAATTACACAACAGTAAAGTCTATTACAGTTTGTGTTCTGTTTCTTGTTACGCATATGGCTCTGTCACCACTCACTTCAGAAAGTACATTGATACAAGCCACAGCAGAGGATCATCACAAAAGTGAAATATTTAATCAAATTCCTCAAAGTCCCAGTTTACCTGTCTGATAGAGGTTTACAAAATCATGAGGGGCATGGATAGGATAAATAGGCAAAGTCTTTTCCCTGGGGTCAGGGAGTCCATAACTAGAGGGCATAGGTTTAGGGTGAGAGGGGAAAGATATTAGCCTAACTTCAGTCATGGGTACAATCCTGGGATCCATGGTGAAGAATTAATTGAAACTTACAGAATACTGAATGGCCTGGACAGGGTAGATGTTGGGAAGATGTTTCCATTGGTTGGAAGGACTAGGACTCGAGGGCACAGCCTAAAGTAAAGGGAAGACCTTTTAGAATGGAGATAAGGAGAAACTTCTTCAGCCAAGAGTGGTGAATCTATGGAATTCACTGCCACAGTAGGCTCTGGAGGCCAGGTCATGGAATATAATTAAGACAGAGATAGATAGGTTAATTGTCAAGATCAAGAGGGCAGCACGGTGGCTCAGTGGTTAGCACTGCTGCCTCACAGCACCAGGGACCCAGGTTTGATTCCCACCTCAGGCAACTGTCTGTGTGGAGTTTGCACATTCTCCCAGTGTCTGTGTGGGTTTCCTCCGGGTTCCAAAGATGTGCAGGTCAGGTGAATTGGCCATGCTAAATTGCCCATAGTGTTAAGTACATTAGTCAGGGGTAAACATAAGGTACAGGAATGGATCTGGGTGGGTTATTCTTCAGAAGGTCAGTGTGGACTTGTTGGGATGAAGGGCCTGCTTCCATTTTGTAGGGAATCTAAAAAGATCAAGGGTTACAGGGAGAAAGCAGGAGAATAGGGTTGAGAAACCTATCAGCCATGATTGAAAGGCAGAACATACTCGATGAGCCGAATGGTCTAATTTCTGCTCCTATGCCATACGGTCTATTCCAGTAAATCATGACTGATCTACACAAGTCAATTTCGTTTCACTTGATTCAACAAGACTTCACATCAGAGTTTAGATTAGATTAGATTACTTCCAGTGTGGAAACAGGCCCTTCGGCCCAACAAGTCCACACCGACCCGCCGAAGCGCAACCCACCCATACCCCTACATTTACCCCTTACCTAACACTATGGGAAATTTAGCTTGGCCAATTCACCTGACCTGCACATCTTTGGACTGTGGGAGGAAACCGGAGCACCCGGAGGAAACCCATGCAGACACGGGGAGAATGTGCAAACTCCACACAGTCAGTCGCCTGAGGCGGGAATTGAACCCGGGTCTCTGGCGCTGTGAGGCAGCAGTGCTAACCACTGTGCCACCGTGCCGTCCACAAAGTTCATGACAAGTGCTTGGGAGAGGGGTTGGGATTACTGGCAAAGGAACTGTATTCAGTGTAAGGACTGATGTCGATTCCATGGTTTCTTTGCTGAGCTGGAACAGGTCATCACTCAATTAGACCTCATCCTAAATAGGGACTCTCCTGCTCCTTGGATTCTGCCTGACCAGCTGTGCTTTTCCAGCACCACACTCTTCGACACTGAAACAGCACCCATCAAAATCAGGGAGGATTAGAAGGCCAGTATCAGAGGAGTGCAGGTACTTTGAAGGGCTGTGGGACTAGAGGAGATTACGAAAACATGAAGGGATGAGGCCATGCCAATCATTAAACAGGGATGAGAATCTGAAAATCAAGACATTGCTTAACCGGGAGGCAGAAGTCAACAATGGCTCAATATGGCTTACTGTAAGTTAAGATATGGGCTGCAAAATTCTGAATGACTTCAAGCTGATAGATGTGGAAAAGATGGAATGTGGGAGACTGGCCATGTCTCCCACTGAAGTTTAGAAAAATAAAAACATGGATGTAGCAGAGAAGCTAATGGCTGGAAAAGGTGGTTGTAGTGAGAGCAAGAATGAGATCAAAAGCTGGTGTGAGAAATTCAGTATCTCTTGGCGTTTCATGTTTGAGGTGTAGATGGAGTGTGCACAGGGCAAGATTCATACTGACTTTAAATGACAGAATCTCAGACTGGCTACACAACAGCAGGCATGTTGCCCATTGTGTCTGTGCTCATTCTCTGCTACAGCAACACAGATAGCCCCACTCTCCAGGTTTCCTCATAGTCCTGCAAATCAGTCATGGCTTAAAATATTCAAAGTTTCTCCTTGAACCTGGTGATTGGGGCTCCAAGGGATTCTAGAAGTTTGGGCTGTTTTAGGCAAGGTCAGTGAACACAATGTTACTAATCTGGGCATTCGACTGTCAAAACAAACTCAGGAAACTGTTCCGTTAACATTTCTGGAGAGGTTCTGGGTGGCTGTGAAATTCTCTTCTGTTTCTATTGGACTGAGTTTTTTTCACCTTGCCTTTTGCAGCAGAGACTGTGTCTGTGTATTCTGACTGCAGGATAAATAGATTCTCATCCATCTCCAAGGAAAGGAGGTCGGATGGCAGCCATGGTGGAAGATCCAGAGTTACATCTGTTTAGAATCAGCACATATTCAATCCAGTGCTTTTCCTTTGCCCGGTGATACAGACTGATCTCACCAGTGTCCACACTCCCAGTTCCAAGTGCAGCTCAGTTCCATTTTGGGCCTTTCTTGACTATGTTATGATATGGAGGTACTGATGTTGGATTGGGGTGGACAAATTTAAAAATCACACATCAGGTTATCATCCAACAGGTTTATTTGATAGTGCAAGCTTTTGGAGCTCAGCTCCTTCATCAGGTAGCTAATGAAAGCTTGTACTTCCAAACAAACCTATTGCACAATAACCTGATGTTGTGTGATTTTTAACTATATTAATGAAGGCTTATCTGCCACACTCCCCTGAGGAACATCTACTTCTGTTAGCTATTTGACACAGGATTGCATTAAAGATGCAAATATTTCTGTCCAGCTAAGGTTATCATTTCAATCTCCCTTCCTTTGGCCTGGTCCACTGTGTGAGGTGAAGGTCAGATTTGCAACGCAAAGAAAAATGTAATCAAATCACAGTAAAATAAGAGCAATGCTAGGAAAGGAATCTAACAGCATGGTGTTATATAAAGCTTAATCTCAGGACAGGAGTGTCCCTAGCAAAATCTAATTATTGGTCATTCTTAGTAAGATGATGATGCCAGTCAGCTGGCTTCTTGAACTCTGCTGCAACCTGAGGTGAAAGGATTCCGGCAAGGATTCCAGGATGGTGATGCAGCGATGAAGGAACAGCAACATACAATCAGTCAGGAGTGCTGGAGCAGAATCCATGACAGTCAGTCAGTATCCTGGAGGAAAGCCATCCCAACTGTTTGAAAATGCTGCAACCTCTTGGCCGCAGTCCCAGGCCAGCTCTGCGCCAGCTGATCCACTTGCTAAGCAATTTCAGAATTTATTGCTTTACTCTAATCTTCATTATTTTTGGCACCAGAGCAGCAGCAGCTCCAACACCAACATCACTGACACTGTGGCATCTGCCACATGGCACTGCACAGAAGAATAGAATACAACACCTTTGTAAAGCACCAGGCAAATGTCCCTTCATAGCAGATTTCATCATAACCATTACAATAGAGAGGGCAGCATAAAATTCCTTTTTATTTCAGTAAACCTGTTACAAAGCCCAAAATTAATCCTTGTCATTCTGATACCTTGAGTTGAACAGAGGAAGTAAACTGGGGATGCGAGAGCCAGAGCAGAGAGAGCGAGAAAGGGAGTACACCAACAGGGTAATCAAAGAGAAAGGGATAGAAAGTGATGGGGAAGACAGAGGGGGAGACAGAGGGGGAGACAGAGGGGGAGACAGAGAGGGAGACAGAGAGGGAGACAGAGAGAAATAGAAAGGAACTGGTGAGGTGAGGGCACCAGAGCAGGGGGGGGACGGTGAAGAGGAAATAGAGGGATCGAGAGAGGAAGAGTTTGATTACTCGGGTTTTACGGGAATAATTATTTTAGTTTTGAGTCAGCAGTGAAACTAGTTTTAAGGCATGGTTGGACATTGCCCATGAGGGTGAATTGTGCCTGGTACAATTATATGAATTAACTGTACCCCTGACACCAAGACAAATCTGTGCTCTAATCCACTGCAGACGAAACAGATGTGACATCTCACCAGCACTGCATATCACAGGGGCCCAAATAATGACCAATCATTCACTTATTGAGTTCATCAGCACTCTGTCTGCAAGAGAATCAAACCATTTGTTTAAATGGTAAATGGAGTGCAGTACAAGGCACTCTCTTCCAGCTCACACTTGTTCTGACATTTCTAGTTAAGTGTGACCAAATACCTGAGGTGTCCAAACAACTTGCAACAGGCAATATCTGTAGCTGCCACTCCAGTCACTGACTGTAAACTGTCCCCTTTGTGCCCAAGCTCCTTAGGGCGCTGACAGAGGTAACCCTGGGACACTGCACTGTGATGCTACAAACATACTGACTGCTCTTGGTTATGGCTGAGCACGGAACAGGTTCAGGATATCACACATCAGCGCTCAGCCAAAGACGAGTAAATGTTCCAAATACTTGACAAGATAATGAACCTATCTCAGGACTAACTGACATGTTGCATATTTCTAGCACTGTCCCTTTTCATTTCTTCACATCTTTGAGACTTCTATGAAAATTTATCAGAGTACAATCAATTTACGTTGATTCATTTTTCTGCAGTTTGATGTCTGAGTTTCATTCCAGATCACAGCCAGAGCTAAATCTGCAGGGTTCAGCAACGTCAACAAAAGGGGCAGGAGTGGAAGGGGCTGATTACCCGAGTTTAATAAAGAGTAGATCATTTGAAAGCAGAAAAGTTGTCACTGCTTCAACTTGAACGCTGAACTTTGATTTTGAATTTTTTGGGCAAGGAACTAGAAGTGAGTTTCTCCATCACTCCTGTCAGTAGCAGCAAGGCCAGGAAAACACCATGACGTTTGGTAAAAGATTGAAGCATCTGGATGGAGCTCAAGTGTCGTACGGACATATAGCACTTCAGATCTTTCCAGGATCCTCCTTCAGCATCACAGTCCTGTTAAACACCAACTGTAGAGGAAGAAACATTCACAGAAGTTAACTTGAGACAGAAAATCAGACAATGCAGAAGAGACTAGATGACTAGCAACATGAATACCTGCTTCAACATTCTCCATCCACTACTAGTGCTCAGCAACAGCAGTGTGGGCTATCCATGAGATGCACTGCAGAAATTCACCAAGGCTTCTTAGACAGCACCTTCCAAACCCATGATCACCTCAGTCAGGACAAGGGCAGCTATTACATAGGAACACCAACCCCTGCAAGTTCACCTCATCATCCTGAATTGAAAATATATTGGTGTTCCTGGGTCAAAATCCTGAAATTCCCTCTCTAAGGGCATTGTGGGCCTACCTACAGTGGACTGCAGTGATTCGAGAAGGCAGCTCACCCCCACCTTCTCAAGGGGCAACTAGGGACAGGCAATAAATACTGGGCTCAGCCAGCGAAGACCATATCCCATGAGTTAATTTGAAAACAGTCTGAGCATTTGCTGAATCTTGGGAGGATGGCTCCAACTATAATAAGTCAGAGATCGTGCTCGGGGTGGGGTACACACACAGGAAATGATTTTAAATTGAGCATAAACTGATTTCCAGGTCCCCATGCAAATTGATGAAACAAGTAGAAAACTGGCGAGTTTCTCCAATGGGCACTTTAACTGGCTGCATATGTCACCACGGGTATACGTGCGTATGTATGGAGGGGACAATGAGGGGCCAGTAATGACACTGGTATAAATACATTATCACTTTCACAAGACACTTTCTCAAAATTGTGCAGTTGAAGCCCCACTAGTGAGCCTGATGAAGATACAAACAAACACTACACCAACCTTCTGGTCAGTGCTGTCCAGATCCACACAGAAGTAGCCAACACGCTCAAACTGAAACTTGTCAAATGCCTTGGCATTTTTTACAGATACATCCAGCATTGCATCTTCAATAATCTTCAGGGAGTTCTAGAGAAAGAGAAATGACCGATTTGTTTTCTGAGACTTTTATTTGAGAGAAGTATCTGAAGCATTTTCAAAATGTTCAGGAACAGGTATTTTGGATTTTTATAGTTCTAGCTCACATCCTCAGGACATCACAATGCACTTTACAATCAATTAATTATTGCTTTTGCACACAGTTACTCCCACATACAGCCAAGTGATGGTGATCATATAAAACACCCTCTGTTACAGCATGTGGGAGTTTCCACACTGCAGCTGATCATAATTTTGTCCAGTGCAATTAGGGATGGGCAGTACTGTAAACACTGACATTGCCAGTGATGCCGACACCTCATAAACAAATAAAAACTCGCCAAATCCTTTACATTCTTCCAGAAACATAGAATGCAGATACAGCACGCCATGAAGTCAGACCTGTACTTTTTTGATAAACTTTATAAAAATGTCCTTGCACTTGACTCGAAGCCTTGAATCTCACATACCTTCTTCAGCCATTTCTCAATTGTCTCACCATCTTCAATAATTTGTTCACACATACCCCTATGTCTCATTGCTCCTGCAGCTCATAGAATTACAAACAGCAAACACTATTTAATCTGTACCTTACAAACTGCGACTCTCGATAAATTGGCAAAAATTATACACCTCAAACACCACAAAACTTACTGTATTATCACAATCTCTGCGACGTACAAGGAGTCAGTTGAGGGTTTAAATGAGAAGGTTCTCTTTGTTTATGTTGTAAGTGTAACAGTGGTCTGCATTTGCCCTGCATTGTTTTCATTATTTAGTGTGTGTTTTTACAATGATTACCTGGAACCCCTAATAACCGGAATATTTGATCAACCAATACAGGGATGCTAATTAATAAAAGGTTTGCTGCACTTTATTTCATATTGCCTCTCTCCATTCATTTTACAAAAATGCTTCACTTCACATTTCCTTACATTAAATTTCATCTGCCTCATTCTGATCATTCCACCTACCTTCCATCATCCTTCTCACATTTGGTTCTCTATAGATTTTGAAATTATGCCCAAGAAACCCAAATCTAGGTCACTGATATAGATCAGAGCCCTGGCAATCCCACCTCCAATCCAAAAACAGCCATTCATCACTTCTCTTTTTCCTGTCACTCAGCCAACTTCATATCCATGAACCCACTGTTCTTTCCATTTCATGGGCTTTAGCTTTGCTGGCAGGCTAGTTCTGAGGCCCACTATTGTTGGAAATTATGTACATGTCAACCACATCAATCCCCTCTGTCACCTCATCAAAAGATATCATGAGCTTCTTCAGTATTCTTGAAAAACTCCAGCAATTCTGTTTACAGCATTAGCAAAACAGGAGTCAATGGGAATGAGGGGGAGTGAGGGGAAATCTCTACAGTGGTTGGTGTCTATCTGACACAAAGATAGATTGTTGTTTTGGGAGATCAAACATCTCAGCTCCAGGACATCGATGCAGGAGTTCTTCAAGGTAGTGTCTGAAACACAAACCCCTTCAGCTGCTTCAATGAGTTTCCCTCCATCATAAAGTCAGAAGTGGGGATACATCCGATGACTGCACTATGTTCAACACCATTTGTGACTTAGATACTGAAGAGGACCATGTCCAAATGCAGCAAGACATCCAGGTTTGGGCTGACAAATGGCAAATGATGTTTGTGCCACAAAAGTGACCATCTCTAACAAGAGAGAATCTAACCATCATACTTGACATTGAATGACATCAGAGTCGATAGTGTGGTGCTGGAAAAGCACAGCATGTCAGGCAGCATCCGAGGAGCAAAAGAATTGATGTTTCGGACATAAGCCCTTCATCAAGAATCTGATCATACAATGACATCACCATTACTAAATCCCCCACCATCAACACTCTGGAGCTTGCCATTGATCAGAAACTCAACTGAACTTGCCATATAAACACAGTGGCTCCACGCAGCAGGTCAGAGGCTGGGAATCCTACAGCAAGTAACTCAGCTCTGGACTCCCAAGGCGTGTCCACCATCTACAAGGTACAAGTCAGGATTGTGATGGAATACTCTCCACTTGCCTGCATGGGTGCAGCTCCAACAACACTCAATAAGTTTGTCATTGTCCAGGACAAAGCAGCACGCTTGATTTGCACTATATCAACAAACATCCACTCCCTCGATCCCCAATGCTCAGTAGCAGCAATGTGTACTGTATTATCTACAAGATGCACTGCAGAAATTATTCAAAAGATCCTCAGACAGCACCTTCCAAACTCACAACCACTTCCATCAAGAAGAGAAGGGCAGCAGATACATGGGAACACCATCCCCTGCAAGTTCCCCATCAGGCCACAGGTGGACCACTGGGCAAAATCCTGAAGCTTTCTCCCCATGGCACTGTGGGCCAACCTACAGCACATGGACTGCAGCAGCTCATCCCCACCTTCTCAAAGGCACTATGGATGGACGTTAAATGCTGGCCTTGCCAACTACATCTACATTCCATGAATGTGTTTGATCAACAATGGTGGTGGATGACTGGAACGCACTGCCAGGAGGTGGTGGAAGCAGACAAGCAAAGTTTCACAGGCATTTAGATAGACCCATGAACAGATGGAAGTAGCGGGATACAGATCATGTGCAGGCAGATGGGATTAGTTTAGAATGCATCATGATCAGCATAGACGTGGTGGACCAATGGATCTGGTCCTTGGCTGTACTGTTCTACGTACTAATCCTCAAGCCTCCAGCACAGAATGATCCGGTCCACCCAAGGATAGCAGCACATCTACCAACTGTTCATTTCCAAGGCATACACATGTACCACCATTTACCTTTAATCTCAAACCATTCCAAAGGACCCTACGCTGCTCACTTTGCAAGTTCAATAAATCCTAGTCCGAATGTTCCACTAGTGGAACAGAAATGTAACCTTGGATAAGCGTCAGTCATTGGGACACTCACTGGGTTAATATCACTCAGGAAACCTCCTGGCACATCACTGGGGTCCTCAGGACAATTATGGAGGAAGCTGCAAATACAAAATAACAGGAATTTAATGTCAACTTCAGACAACAGCTAACAGTTCAAAAATAACATCATAAAGACACTTTGAATTTAATATTGCTTTGAGGACTGAAAAAATCAAGTTATGTGAACAGAGCTGGAGTGATTCCTTTAAAGAGGTGATTGAAACTGTGGACATTGGAATTTTATTTAACAAGGCTTTGTGTAAATCATGTGACTGGCATTAACTGCTTGTTTTTCGTCAGACCCTTGCTGGGACAATTTTGGAGAAGTTTTACTTCATCTGGCTCAGTTGTGGGAAAGCTTGCTCAGAACAAGTTGGTCAGCTGAATTCTCCCATTGTTTTTATAAAAAGCACTCTTGTTGAGTGCAAGGTGAAACCTATCTGTCTGACCCAAAATCTACTGTAACCCCTGATCTTTGCACTTCCCTTAATGTGGAGATGATGTTTGTCTATGTTACCTAAACCTCTCAGTCTTGTACACCTCTGTGAAATCTCCCATGCTCCAAGGAGAACAGCACCAGGTTTTCCAATTTAACTCAAAGTACACTGGGGATAATATGATTAAATTACAAGGATGGTACACACAGTTGTATTCCCTCGAGTTTTGTGATGAAAGGTGAGTGATTTATATATATTAAATTCATTTTCTTTTAAAGAAGAGTTTGTATTTCAAAGTAGTGTTTCTCTATTTTCTTATGAAGTTGTTTAACAATGAAATATTGCTATTTTCAAAATCACGAGTTTGAATCAGTGTATCAAAGAGCAGACAATTGCAGGTATCCTAAAACATTAACAAAAGATTGTTTATGCTGTGAGATACACCGTGGGTGGCACGGTGGCTCAGTGGTTAGCACTGCTGTCTCACAGCACCAGAGACCTGGATTCAATTCCCACCTCAGGCAACTGACTGTGTGGAGTTTGCACATTCTCCCTGTGTCTGTGTGGGTTTCCTCCAGGTGCTCCGGTTTCCTCCCACAGTCCAAAAATGTACAGGTTAGGTGAATTGACCATGCTAAATTGCCCTAGTGTTAGGTGAAGGGGTAAATGTAGGGGAATGGGCCTGGGTGGGTTGCTCCTCGGAGGGTCGGTGTAGACTTATTGGGCCGAAGGGCCTGTTTCCACTAAGTAATCTAATTTAATTTTACAACAGGCAAAGAGAAAACATTAGTTCAGAAGCTAGAATGAGCACCTTTTATAAAAAGAAATGCTGAAAGCTTCTGAATTCAATTCAAAGGAGACTTGACTAAGTAAGATACAAGAATAATTTACACTCCCTCAGATACAACTTACAGTCTCTCATAAAGTCGTAGTTCACAGATGAGAGGATTCGACACCCAGTGAATAAAGGCCTTCGGTTTCTCAGATGTCTCCGATTTCATGCAAGTTGCCTCCAACTCAACCACTTTCCCATTCTTATTCTGTTAAGTGCAAAATACAATTAAGTGAAACTTTTCCTGTTGATTGGATCCCACCAGTTTGAATCTCCCCAGAGGGGTTGTGACAGTCTTGTCGAATGAAAACTGTTAAACAAGTTAGACTGTCTGCTTTCTGTAATTTATAACCAACCTGAGGACCAGCCTACCTCCAAACCTCACATTATTGCTGTCCCAAACAACAGACACTACAGGCCAAGGGGAGCCAGTGTATGAGGCCTATGGATGATACAGCATAAACACAGCTGATAAGCACAGCGCACTGAGGAGGGAGCAGACTACTACATGGGAACTAAGAGGCAGGAAGATTCTTAGCTTCTGATTGAGAAACTATACTTCCCACGCTGCTGGTTGCTTCTAGGGACATAACACTCCTTTCAGTCAGTGCTGTACTGTTCTGTGTTCTATGCCTAGACCAGTCTAACGGACTGCAGACAATGTCCATCACCAAGACCGAAGCCCATTGGTTGAGTGGTCTGTCAATTGGAATAGTCAGTGTCTAAAACAGCCAGTCAAAGCAGACAATTGGGCGGCACAGTGGTTAGCACTGCTGCCTTACAGCGCCAGAGACCCGGGTTCAATTCCTGCCTCAGGCGACTGACTGTGTGGAGTTTGCACATTCTCCCTGTGTCTGCGTGGGTTTCCTCCGGGTGCTCCGGTTTCCTCCCACAGTCCAAAAATGTGCAGGTCAGGTGAATTGGCCATGCTAAATTACCCGTAGTGTTAGGTGAAGGGGTAAATGTAGGGGAATGGGCCTGGGTGGTTTGCTCTTCGGAGGGTCGGTGAGGACTTGTTGGGCCGAAGGGCGTGTTTTCACACTAAGTAATCTAATCTAATCCAAATTGACAGGTGACCCAGCCAATGACTACTGTTCTGAAGCCTGTTTCCATGCCGAATGACTCTAAGGGTGGTAATTGGCCGAATAGGATGTATAAGATTTCCAGGTCTTTCCTTTTTTGACCTTATGTTGGACTATTCCATTAGGTCTGGTTTAAAGTTGATACAGCACAAGGTGAGGCAAAGTACAACTTCGTATCATGCCTCATCTCTACCCTAGAAGGTTCTTCTCGATCCCTACCATCTACGCTGCATATGGCGTTGTCCTGGGCTATGCCAATGCAACCCATCATTTCCATCTTCTCATTTACTCTCAATGGTATTCTGTGGCTGATGGGTTTCTCATTGATCCAAACCAAACCCTTCCCACCTTCTCAAAATAAGAGCAAAGGTGAGAGAGGGCAAGTGAATGAGTGTGTGGAGAGAGCATGCGAGAGAGAGAACCTGGAAACTGGGAATAATCCGGAAACCCATGTTTACACAGACACGCTGAACCTGGGCAGCTGCTTCAGGGCTTCTTGCTGAAAAGGGACAACAAGAGACTTGCAAGAAGTCTGACTGCTTTAGAGAAGCGGCAAAAAAGGTCATTTTCATTCAATAGAAACAGGAAGTGTTGGAACTGCTCAGCATGTCTGGTGGCACTATGCAGAGAAAGAGAGAGCGAGAGAGAGAGAGAGAGAGAGAGAGAAAAAAGTCACACACCGACACACACGTGTCAGTCACCCTGTTAGATTTTGGAGCTGAAATGTTAATCTTGTTTTTCTCTCTCCAGATGCTGCCTTGACTACTAAGTATTTCCAGTACTTTGCTTTCCCTTAATGTGCTGGGCCCTTGTAAGCATGGCTCATTTCAATTTAAAACAAGCAAATCTTTATCAGTCAACCTGAAATCTAATTTTTTAGTTTTGCTGAAAGACGTCTGGCACTCATCAGGACATTTTGCAAGAATAGCAATTCAAGGGGAAAGCTAACATTTATTGTATGTGAGTAGAATGCCACTTGGTTAGTATGTGAACTCTGACTGCTGGTGGGCTTTCCTTGGAGAATGCACGCATTAGTGCTGATTGACAATTAACTGCCAGGATTTATTTAAACCAGAGAGGTTGACTGGTTGGTCAGGAGGGCCAAATATATGTAAGTGCACCAGAAAGCGAAATAATCGGACAATCCTAAATTGTCAGCATAGGTCTTTGCACACACAGATTTATTCAACAAGTGTTGCCCAATTGTGGAAGCATACCTAATGTTTGACACTGTTGTGAGTTTTGCAAGCATGTGCGGATTGGTACTTTGCTTACTGCAAACAACAAAGGGATATGGTTTTTGATATGATCCGTCAGTCTTTCATTCCTGATATCACACCAGCACAAAACGTATATTCTACATTACTGATTTCAGAGATAGACAGAACATTGTTCTGCCTTGACAGCCACATCCTATTAGTGACAATCACCACTCAGTTCGCATATTGCGGCAGTGTGACACAGCTATCGTTCACACGTCTGAGTTACCTTACACTTGCAAGGTAATCTGAGGTGGACTGGACACTTTTCAGGACCAAGTGCAACCACCTTTGGATCTTTCCTGAGTTTGTGAGATATACCGTGAGTAATAACTGTCATCAGGGTAACCATTATGCTGCAGGATAACCTTGATGTGCTCTATTTCAGCATCACGTTTTCATGGTAAACATATGGCCTGGGCTCTACTGAAAAGGTTGCTAAAAAGGCCAATATTATGTGCAAGGAACTCTTGGTATCACAGCATGTATACTGGCTAATAATGTTCTGTTTTTAATAGACAACAATAGAGAATCTCTAGCTAATTTCTCAGTTAGGACATTGAGGAAAGGGAGCTCCTTTGACCATTCCATTTCAAACATGATCCGTTTATCTAACTGAATTGCTTCAATAGATGATCACATTGTAAACAGTACCCATTTAAAACACTCATTATAAACTCAGTTAGACAGATGTAGTTTGGCAATGTAATTACGGATACCACTAAACACATAAATCTCTCTAACCATACTTTGTCTCAGAGCATGGAGTCTGCCTTTGCACACAGTTTTAATTTTGGTCTGCTTTCATCCTATATCAAACGGAAAGAGTTATTTGCTGAATTTGAACTTCTCTACTCCAAGCTATCTCACCACACACTCGCATCCATTGAACATGATGAATCCCTGAAGGTTTGCCTATCTGATCTAGTGTGCGCATACTCTAGAATTCCAAATGACTTGTCCAATTTTCACACACGATGTAAGTGCCTGGCAGAAACACAACAAACAGACTGCAACAGTCATCCTTAACAAGCATGATTACACCAATCAATTACATGCCCTTCTGAATGACAGGTCCGAATTTGTATCCATTGGAATTGTCACGCTGCACGAACACAGACTCAACAGCAACTAAAAGAGTTTTTTTTCTGGACTTTGCTGACTCATTTCTCAGGGCAATGCTCAGAGTTAAAGTCAACCTGTCTGGTTTAACATTTAAATAAATAACATTTAAATTGGGGGCAGCACGGTGGCTCAGTGGTTACCGCTGCTGCCTCTCAGCACCAGGGTCCCAGGTTTGATTCTAGCCTTGGGCGACTGTCTGCGTGGGTGTCCACGTGGGTTTCCTCCGGGTGCTCCGGTTTCCTCCCACAGTCCAAAGATGTGCAGGTTAGGTGAATTGGCCATGCTAAATTGCTCGTAGTGTTAGGTGCATTAGGGGAAAATGGGTCTGGGTGGATTACTCTTCGGAGGGTCGGTGTGGACTTGTTGGGCCGAAGGGCCTGTTTCCACACTGTAGGGAATCTAATCTAATCTAATCTAATCCAAAGCATTGGTCAGTGCATTCTCCATGGCAACAACTCCTTCAATCAGAATCCATTATCAATAAGGAACACTCTTCCTTCATGCTGTACAAATGTTGACTTTCTCCCTAAATTGGTATTCTTGCAAATCGTCCTGAAGAGTCCAAGATGAAAAGCATCAACAGAATGTTATTTACACCAATACAGTTGTGTGTAATTGTTTGCAAAGCCACGGTTGGAAGATGCATCATACAATCAAAAAGCTTTGTTAAAAGAGACACAGAGTAGAAAAGCCAAAAAGCTTCGGTAAATCTCCATAAACATTTCAAATCCTCAGTGACTATCGTTCCCAATCCTGAGCACCTAAAGATTGATTTTTTTGGTTGGGGGTGGGGGGGTTGGAGTGGAGGGGACCAAGAGAAGTTTGGGGTGAGGGTCTGTATAGGCAAGGGTCAGGGATGCAGACAAGGGTTAAGGAGGCAGGAGAGTTGGATGTGAGGGGGAGAGATGGTTAAGATCAGGCATACCACTGCCCCATGATTTCTGTCCCCAGCTGTACCTGTGCTCACTGACAACAGACACTTACCTTGATAACTCTCTGCACTGAGATGACAAAGCCAGCATGTCGCAGTCCAACTGATTGCTCAGGGGTCAGTCGCTTATAACCCTTCTCTGACGCCTGAACACAAAGCAAATGTGGATCAATGTTAGTGGCATACAGAAAACACCACCTAAGAGGAACAGGAATCTCAGCCCATGGACTGCAAGTGATCCAGGCCACCATGTAACATATTACCAGAAAGGATGGTGCTCACGTGGAGAATTGCAGCCTGACCAGGCAGTCTCGTAGCAAATCACCCAGTTACAGCCAAAGCTGATTCCGAGTCACGATCACTTGCTGAACCCGGAGCTTGGGTCAGCACAGCACCAAGAAACAGACCCCACAAGTGCAGTGCCTTACCTCCCGGAAATCAGACTGCTCAATGTAGATGGTGGAAGTGATCGGCACCGTGTGGAATCCCTTATTTTCATCTGCTGGGAAGTTTGGAACAGAGATTTTCAGTGGCTGAGGGAAAGAAAGGACAGTATCATGAGGAGAAGCAGCACAACATTCTCATACAGTTGCTGCCCTGAGGAAGCAATGCACATATACCTACTGCTCCGATCAGTATGGGCACGTGCAGACAGGCACACAGACAGACACTGGGTGTACAGAGTGGTCAAGGCTGGATCCTCAGGGTCTCAGAAAGAAGGGAACAAAGGGCTTGGGAGGTTGACAACTAGGGAAGAGGGTGAGTGGCTGGGTGAATGGCTATGTGGGGAGACATTAATGGGTTGGGCACATGGGGATGGAGGAGTCAGAAGAATTGGCAAGCAAAGCAGCAGTGTTTGAAAAACATCACACAATGTCCACTTACAATGTGGTTCTTGGCACGTAACTATGCTAAAACATGGAGGCAGCGCTACACTGCTACACTACTGATAATACATGCTAACTTGAAAATGCATCACTGGAATGCCCTTGGGTTTCAGAGGAGGGGGTGTGTGGCGTGGAGAAGAAGTGGGTTGGTGGTGTTTGTATTTTAAGAGCAACATGTACTGAGGAACAGGAGCAGACTGCCCAACAACGTAACAGAGATATTACCTGGTCGGATGGGAAGTTTGTAATAATCACTTTCAGTGGCTCAAGAATAGCCATTGCCCGAGGTGCTGTCTCATTTAGAACATCTCGTACACATGACTCCAGCAGATGAGGTTCCATTGTTGTCTGAGCAACTGTTACCCCAACCTGTGGGAGAAAGAGGGAAAATAACCATCAACTGACATACCATAGCAGCTGAGTTTCTCCAGTACCTCCTGCATTTATTCAATAGAAGTGTAAGTCAGTCTGGGTGAAGCTAAGAAGAAACATAAGGTAAAAATAAATTAGTAAGAATTGTCGATAGTTCGCCAAACAATAGCCAAGTCGCCACAGTCTTACCAGACCATAGGGTTGCTCTCTTAATAGAGAGACGACTAGTGTTGACTTAATCTAAGGGCCACCACACTTCTGGCAGGGGGAGGGGGGGGTTGAGAAGGAGAATCCTTCATGGTAACCCCTGCTGGTGTGGGGATTGAACCCACACTATTGGCATCACACTGCTTTGCAACACAACCATTCAGCGAACTGAGCTAAACTGGGGATGGAACTACGTAGGAAATATGAGGTGCATGCAATAAGAGTGCAAAAGTAATCATTCATGATTTTAACTACATATAGACAGGGCAAACCACAGTTACAATAATAGTGTTGGAAGAATTCCTGAAGTTACACAAGATGGATTTTTAACCAAACTGTTAAGGAATCAACTCAGGGGCAAACTTTCCTAGATTAATCCTTTCTCATTGCACAGAGTCAATGAATAATTTTGAAGTGAGAGTCCTTTAGGGAAAAAGTGACTGTAACATGATAAATTTTTTTACTGGAAAAGAAACTGAAGTAATCCAATCCAACCTGGGTTCTAAATCTAGCACAATAGTTAAACAGTTGCAACAGACAAAGGTAGATAGTGGATAGGCAATGACTAATACTTTAGGAATGAATGCATTGCATCAGTTATACATTCGCTTTGGGCTAAAGCACCCACAAGAAAAGTGGCTAACTACATCTAACAAACCAAATTAGGGATAGTATTAGATCAAAAGAGCAATAATATTCCTAGAAAGTTGCGAGAAAAGTAGCAAGCCTGAGGATTGGGAGAAGTTTAGAATTCAGCAAAGGAGGACCCGGAGATTGATTAAGAGGGGAGAAATAGAATGAGATTTAACTTCCAAAGTACATAAAAGCAGAGTGTAACAGCTTCTGCAAGTATGTAAAAAGAAAAAGATTAGTGAAGAGAAATATAGGGTCCTTACAGTCTAAAGCAGGTGAATTGATAATGTAGAACAAGAAAATAGCAAATAAACAACTTCTTTAGTTCTATTTTTATAAAAGGCAACAGAGGTAACTTCCAGGAATGCTAGGGAAGCAAGCGTCTATTAGAGAAGGCAATATTAACAGAAACTAGTATTGTTTTCAAAAAAGAAAAGAGTTGAGTAATTATTGGGATTGAAGGTTGCTAAATGCCCAGGGTCTGATAATCTCCACTGCAGGGTGCGAAGAAGAAATGGTGGATGTACTTATCGTTATCTTCTAAAACTTTTATCTTTATAAACTGGAACAGTTCCAGCAGATTGGTGGATAGAAATGTAACCCCAGTGTTAAAAAAAAAGGAGAGAATGTGAACAGAGGCTGATAAATGAGTTAGCCAAGGGAATCCATTATAAAGGGTGTGATAAAAAGGACATTTAGAAGTGACAAATAGGATCAGACAAAGTCAACAGGATTTATGATGACAAACCCACTGGAGATTTTTCTTCTTAAGGTCATAACCAGGAGAATAAATACAGGCAAACTAGTGGGTGTGGTACATTTGGATCCTTAGAAAGCTTTTGATTAAGTCCCATATTGGTTCCTGCGTAGTACCAAAGCACATGGGATTGTTGGTGATATATTGGCACAGATTGAAATTTGGATGTAGGTTTGCTTGCTGAGCTGGAAGATTGAAACTTGAATAGCAGACAGGAATAAATGGGTCATTTTTAGAGGGGAAGGGAGCAGCTGGGGATCATTACCTGAGCCCCAGCTATTCACAATATATATCAATGATTTAGAGGAGGGATTCACATGTAACATTTCCAAGTTTGCTGATGGCACAAAACTGGGCAGGATTGAGTGTGGAGAGGTGGATATTATGAGCCTTCAAGGAGATTTCAGACAAATTGAATGAGTGAGAAAACACATGGCAGATACAGTACAACGTGGCCAAATGTGAATTGTCCACTTTGGTACGAAAAACACAAACGGCAGAGTATTATTTAAATGCTGATAAATTGTGAAATGTTGATGTACAAAGGGACCTGGGTATCCCTGTACACCAGTCACTGAAAGCAAGAACTCAGAAAGCAGTTAGGAAGATAAATTGCCTTAATTGTAATAGAATTCGAGTACAGATTCAAGAATGTCTTGTTGTAGCTGTACAGGGCCTTAGTGAGATTACACCTGGAGTATTATGTGCAGTTTTGGTCTCTTTACCAAAGAAAAGATATACTTACTTGTCGTCATTAGAGGGAGTGCAGTTAGGCCTCACCAGACTGATTCCTGTGATGGAAAATTTGATGTATGATGGCCAACTGGACCTGCATTCCCTGGGGTTTAGAAAAATGATCCCACTGAAATGTATCATAGGGCTGGACAGACTGGATGCAGAGATGATGCTTCCCCTGTCTGGGGAACCAGAAAAAGGGGTCACAGTCTCAGGACACATGCTAGGCCTGAGATGAGTAGCAGTCTCTTTATTTAGAGAGTGGTGAACCTGCTCTATAACAGAAAGCTGTGGAGGTTAAGTCACTGAATAAATTTAGGAAAGAAAATGTGTGGGACACCATTAAGAAAGAGGATCAATCCTGATCATAGCAAATCGTACAGCGGGCTCAACAGATGAATGGCCTACACCTGCTCCTATTTTCTTCAGGCCAAATCACCTCAATCTGGGGGCTAGAAATCAATTAGAAGAATATCCCAAGGCAAAATGAACAGACCCTACCACTGTTGCTGACAATGGCAATTCCAAATTGTGCCTGACAGCAGTCTGAGCTAGAGTCGAAAAGTGTGGCACTGGAAAAGCACAGCAGATCAAGCAGCATCCATGGGGGAGGACAGTCAACGTTTCGGGCATAAGCCCTTCACCAGGAATGACATTCCTGATGAAGAGCTTATGCCCGAACCACTGACTCACCTGCTCATCGAATACTGCCAGTCTGCTGTGCTTTTTCAGCACCACACTTTGACGTTGACTCTCCAACATCTGCATTCCTCACTTTTCCTCAGCCTGAGTTTCTCGATCATGCAGCCTCCAGTGCATTCAAACAGCAGTGGTAACTCAAGTTGTAAACAGGTAAGCAGGGCAGGTATCTAATAACATCGAACACCTCACCTTCGCACAGAAATTGTTGATTGCCTCTGGAGGGAAGCCTCTCCTACGCAGTGCGGTCAGTGTAAACAATCGGGGATCATCCCAGTCCCTGCAGGAGACAAGAAACAAACAGGAACAGCTGTAAAGGGACAGCAGCACTTCCAGCTTCTCCTTTACTCAATAGTTTTTTGGTTTATTTATCAGATGGGAGTTGCTGACTAGGCCTGAGTTTATTGTCCAGTCCCATATGACAATATGATGGTGAGCCACCTTTTTAAACTGCTTCAGCTCTGTGTGGCGTGGGTACACAAGCAATTGTCATTTGCCACTATGTATTGTTGAAAGAAAAAAAATATTTTGTCAAATTTTTCACACTACACTTAGAGTCATCAAGATACACAGCACAGAAACAAACCCTTCTGTCCAACTCATCCATGCCGACCAGATATCCTAGTGGCACAGTAGCTAGCACTGCTGTCTCACAGCGCCAGGGACCTGGGTTCAATTCTAACCTTGGGCAACTGTCTGTGTGGAGTTTGCACATTCTCCCCGTATTTGAGTGGGTTTCCTCTAAGTGCTCCAATTTCCTCTCACAATCCAAAGATGGGCAGGTTAGGTGAATTGGTCATGCTAAACTGCCCAGTGTTCAAGGTTGTGTAGGTTAGGTGCATTAGTCAGGAGTAAATGTAGGGGAATGGGTCTGGGTGGGTTAGTCTTCAGAGGGTCAACGTGGACTTGTTGGGCCAAATGGCCTGTTTCCACACTGTAAGGATTCTATGATCCTAGGCAGATTTAGTCTCACCTGCCAGCATTTGGCCCATATCCCTCCAAACTCTTCCTATTCATGTACCCATCCAGATGCCTTTTAAATGCTGTAATTATACCAGCCTCCACCACTTCCTCTGGCAGCTCATTCCACTCTCTACGTGAAGAGGTTGCCCCTTCGATCCCAATTATATCTTTCCCCTCTCACCTGAAACCTATGCCATCTATTTTGGACGCCCTCACACTGGAGAAAGTGTGGAGAAAGCCTATTTATCCTATCCATGCCCCTCATGATTTTGTAAACCTCTATAAGGTCACCCCTCATCCTCCAACGCTCCAGGGAAAACAGCTCCAGCCTGTTCAGCCTCTCCTTATAGCTCAAATCCTCCAACCCCGGCAACATCCTTGTAAATCTTTTCTGAACCCTTTCAAGTTTCACAACATCTTTCTGATAGGAAGGAGACCAGAATTGCACGCAATATTCCAACAGTGGCCTAACCAATGTCCTGTTCAGTTGCAACATGACCTCCCAATTCCTGTACTCAATACTCTGACCAATAAAAGCAAGCAAGACAAACACCAGCTTTACAACACAACTAAATCTGAAATTCTTGTGATGGGGAACACAAAGTGAGTGGTGAACATTTAATGGATTTTCTCTTTAATTGAGAATAGCTGGAGGGAGACTATCTGGAGAGAAGCTGCAGATTAGAGTGAGGCCAGAGATTTGAATGAATGGGCACAGAGAGTTGGAATGGGAGTGGAGAAGTAAAGTGGAATTAATGTCCAACCAGAGATTTCTAAGAAGCTAGAACTTGGAACGAGACAGAAGATTCTAAAGGTGTGGTTAGTACTGCAGCCTCACAGCGCCAGCGCCCCAGGTTCAATTCCAGCCTTGGGTGACTATGTGGAGTTTGCACATTGTCCCAGTGTCTGTGTGGGTTTCTTCTGGGTGCTCTGGTTTCCTCCCACAGTACAAAGATGTGCAGGTCAGGTGAATTGGCCATGCTAAATTGCCCGTAGTGTTAGGTGTATCAATCAGAGGGAAATGGGACCGGGTGGGTTACTCTTCGGAGGGTCGGTGTGGACTTGTTGGACTGAAGGGCCTGTTTCTACACTGTAGGGAATCTAAACCTAATCAAATGAGTGTCAGAAATGGATTTTTTTTTAAAATCAGGAACTGACAGCTCGAGTTAATTTTGCAATACAATGACAGAATCCCTAAAGTGTGGAAGCTTTATATTCGGTTCATCGAGTCCACACCGACCCTCTGAAGAGCAACCCACCCAGACCCACCCCCACAGCCTATCCCTGTAACGCTGTGGCTGACTCACTTAGGCTGCACATCCTGAGACAGTACGGTAATTAACATGGCCAAACTGTGGGAGGGAACCAGAGCACTGGGGCAAGTCTACTCAGTCACGGGTAGAATGTGAAAACTCCACACAAAGTTGCCAGAGGCTGGAATCAAACTTGGGTCTCTAGTGCTGTGAGCCACCGTGCCACTCAAAAAGAGAGGATGGTCAGGAGAGACAGCGCATGCGAGACAGAGTGAGAGAGGCGCGCTCTCTCTCTCTGTGCGAGAGAGTGAGTATAAAACAATAGGAGTTGAGATCGCAGAGAGCTGGGAGCTGAAAATTTCTGCTGCTTCATTGAATGAAAATTAATCGGAGCCAAGAGCCAGGACAAAGATTTAACAAGAGCTGGTGTTAAGAGTCAAAGCATAAGTTTGTTTGCAAAGAAAATGGAATAGTGACATTTTGTAATCTGTCCTGATCTTTTTAAACTAAAAGTGAACTATCAACACATCATGCACTCACGTCTATCTGTTCCTGTAGCTCGCCAATATTATCTTCCATATTTTGCACATTTAAAGCAGATTAACACACCTTATTTATACATTTAAAATATTACCTCACTCTGAACACTAAAAATTTTCTTGTTCTAATGCCATGTGACTTTTTTTGCACCAAATACAATACCCTGTATACTTCTTGTCATGCTGCCAATTTAGTTCAAATTATTTCCAATAATACTAGCAAACTGTGAGGGCATTGTTCTTGGTTCTATAAAGCTGCTACACATCCCCATCGCAAGAACATCAGAACCTCCCCAGAACTATAAGTCCCAGCAATATGCATCCTCCGTCCAGAACCTGTCCTCTAGCAACACACTGTCTTTCCAGAAATAATACACCGATCCTGTTCAATCAAAGCAAAATACTGTAGATGCTGCAAGTATGAAACAGACACAGAAAATAGTGCAGAAACTCAGCAGGTCTTGCAGCATCTGTGGAGGGAGGAACATTTTTCATTGAATCTGTTGTAAAGTAGTTGAAACTTGAAATCCCACATATTTACAAAGGAAATATTTACCAGAGGGGTGGGGGCGTGGTGGTGGTGCGTGTGTACACTTATGGAGAGAGACAGACAGTGATAGGGAGGAGAGAGCAAGACTGCGAGCGAGTCAAAAACAAAAACACAAAGCAGAGGTGTGTATGTGATTCCCGCTCAGGCACATGGATTACACTGCTCACTAGTCATCTGATGAAGGAGCAGCGCTCCAAAAGCTAGTGCTTCCAAATAAACTTGTTGGACTATAACCTGGAGTTGTGTGATTTCTAACTTTGCTCGCCCATTGTGTAAGTGAGAGACTGGACGCGGGGGTGGCTGAACTCCGGACGCGGGGGTGGCTGAGCTCCGGACGTGGGGGTGGCTGAGCTCTGCTTCTGTAAATACAACCTTCTTTCATTGCTGCCCCTCAGGCAGTTCAGGGGACACTCAGTCCAGTCCATCAGACAGTGCAGGAGTCCGTCTGTTATTCTTTAACCATCTCTCGGACTCGCGGACTCTATTTTGTCATTGTAGGAGTCACCTTATGGGACTTGGATGACCTCTTGAAGAACCTTGATGTCCAACACTAATTTCAACATCATTTGTTCAGACTCCATTGAGGAGAAAGCGAGCCACTTGAATGTCGAAGCCTCGCTCAAGACCAGTACTCTGGAGGAACTGGTACGGGGGGGGCGGGGGGCGGGGGGCAGCTCTGCTAAATATCTGAGGGACAGCAAGTCATTAAGCACTAAGCCCAAGTCACCCTGAACTACCGAGCAACAACCTACTTTAAGTAGCTGACCATGAATCCTAGCAGGTAGGATTAATGAAAACTCTTAAGTTATTCTACACTTGAAAGGAACAGGAGGATGGCCAGAGGGAGGGTCAGGCCGATCAGGGATCTCATGCAGGAATGACCAGCCAATTTTCCTGCTCCTCCGATGCTGCCCGACCTGCTATGCCTTCCCAGCATCACTAATCTTGACTCAGATCAGGGATAGTGGAGGGAACGTGTGCCTGGAGTTGGAGGTGGTAGCGGAGGTCATTAATGAATACTTTGCATCAGTATTCACTGAGAAGGAGCTTGATGTTTGGGAGGACAGTGCAGAACAGGCCGATGTCTAGAACAGGCCGATGTCTAGAACAGGCCGATGTCTAGAGAACAGGCCGATGTCTAGAACAGGCCGATGTCTAGAACAGGCCGATGTCTAGAACAGGCCGATGTTGAGGTGGAGGATTTGCTGCAAATTTTGAAAAAACATAAGGTGGGATAAGTCCCCTCAGCCAGATGGAATATACCCAAGGTTCCTACAGGAAGCGAGGGAAGAGATTGCTGCACCTTTGGTGATGATCTTTGCATCTTCACTATCCACTGGGGTAGTGCCAGATGATTGGAGGGTGGCAAATGTTATTCCCTTGTTCAAGAAAGGGAATAGGGATAACCTGGGAACTACACACCGATCAGTCTTACGCCTGTGGTGGGCAAATTATTGGACAGGATTTTGAGAGACACGATTTATGATTACTTGGAAAAACATTGCTTGATTAGAGATAGTTAGCATAGTTTTGTGAGGGGCAGGTCATGCCTCACAAACCTTATTGAATTCTTTGAGGATGTGACAAAACACATTGATGAAGGTAGAGCAGTGGATGTGGTGGACATGGATTTTAGCAAGGCATTTGATAAGGTTCCCCATGATGGGCTCATTCAAAAAGTGAGGAGGCATGGGATACAGAGAAATCTGGCTGTCTGGGTACAGAATTGGGCAGAAGTGGGTACTGCAGATGCTGGAGATTAGACTCGAGATTAGTGTGGCCCTCGAAAAACCCTGGATTCCTGAAGAAGGGCTTATGCCCGAAACGTCGATTCTCCTGTTCCCTGGATGCTGCCTGACCTGCTTCGCTTTTCCAGCAACACATTTTCAGCTCTGATCTCCAGCATCTGCAGACCTCACTTTCTCCTGGAAAAGCACAGCAAGTCAGGCAGCATCAGAGGAGCATGAAAATCGATGTTTCGAGCAAAAGCCCTTCATCCCTGCTGTGTTTTTTCAGCACCACTAATCTGTATACAGAATTGGCTAGAAGACAGAGGTGGTGGCAGATGGAAAGTATTAACCCCGGAGCTTGGTGACCAGTGGTGTTCCGCAGGAATCAATTCTGGGCCCTCTGCTCTTTGTGCCTTTTATCAATTACTTGGATGAGGAAGTGAAAGGGTGGGTTAGTAAGTTTGCTGCTGACACAAAGGTTGGTGGATAGTGTGGAGGGCTGATGTAGGTTGCAACAGGACATTGAAAGGATGCAGAACTGGGCTGAGAAGTAGCAGATGGAGTTCAACCTGGAAAAGTGTGAAGTGATTCACTTTGCAAGGTCAAATTTGAATGCAGATTACAGGGTTAAAGGCAAGATTCTTGGCTGTGTGGAGGAACAGAGGGATCTTGGGGTCCATGTCGTTAGATCCCTCAAAATTGCCAACCAAGTTGATAGGGTTAAGGGAATGGTGTGTTGGCTTTCATTAGCAAGGGGATTGAGTCTAAGAGCTGCAAGGTTTTGCTACAGCTCTATAAAACCCTGGTTAGACCATACTTGGAATATTGTGTTCAGTTCTAGTGACCTCATTATAGGAAAGATGCGGAAGCTTTCGAGAGGGTGCAGAGGAGATTTACCAGGATGCTGCCTGCATTGGAGAGCATGTCTTATCAAGAAAGGTTGAGGGAGCTAGGGCTTTTCTCATTGGAGCGAAGGAGGATAAGAGGTGATTTGATAGGGGTATACAAGATGATGACAGGCATAGATAAGAGTGGATAGCTAGAGACATTTTCCCCATGACGGAAATGGCTATCACAAAGGGACCTAATTTTAAGGTGATTAGAAAAAGGGGCGATGTCAGAGGTAGGTTCTTTACACAGAGAGTGGTGGGTGTGTGGAATGCACTGTCAGAAGTGGTAGTAGAGTCAGATATGGGTGTAGCTTTGCTCGCTGAGCTGTAGGTTTGATATCCAGACGTTTCATTACCTGGTTAGGTAACATCATCAGTGGCGACCTCCAAGTGAAGCGAAGCTGTTGTCTCCTGCTTTCTATTGATACGTTTGTCCTGGATGGAGTTCCTGGAGTTTGTGGTGATGTCATTTCCTGTTTGTTTTCTGAGGGGTTGATAGATGGTATCTAGATCTATATGTTTGTTTATGGCGTTGTGGTTGGAGTGCCAGGCCTCTAGGAATTCTCTGGCATGTCTTTGCTTAGCCTGTCCCAGGATAGATGTGTTGTCCCAGTCGAATTGGTGGTTTTTTTCATCCGTGTGTAGGGCTACGAGGGAGAGAGGGTTGTGTCTTTTTGTGGCTAGCTGGTGTTCGTGTATCCTGGTGGCTAACTTTCTTCCTGTTTGTCCTACGTAGTGTTTGTGGCAGTCCTTGCATGGAATTTTGTAGATGACACTGGTTTTGTCCATGGGTTGGACTGGGTCTTTTAAGTTTGTTAGTTTTTGTTTGAGAGTGTTAGTGGGTTTGTGTGCTACTAGGATTCCGAGGGGTCTTAGTAGTCTGGCTGTCATTTCTGAAACTTCTTTGATGTATGGTAAGGTGGTTAGGGTTTCTGGCTGTGTTTGGTCTGCCACTCCAACCACAACACCATAAACAAACACATAGATCTAGATACCATCTATCAATCCCTCAGATAACCAACAGGAAATGACATCACCACAAACCCCATCCAGGACAAACATATAAATAGAAAGCAGGAGACAACTGCTTCGCTTCACTTGGAAGTCGCCACTGATGATGTTACCGAGCCAGGTAATGAAATGTCTGGATATCAAACCTACAGCTCAGCGAACAAAGCTACACCCTGAACCTCAAACTGAGCTACAAACCTTCACAAACCTTGCAAAAAAAAAAGTCAGATACATTAGGAACATTTAAGCGACTCTTGGATAGGCACATGGAAGATATACAATGAAGGAAATGTAGGGGAGTTTGATCTTAGAGTAGGATGAAAGGTCGGCACAACATTGTGGGCTGAAGAACTTGCACTGTGCTTTACTGTTCTGAGAGTCAGTTGGGGCCGAAGAATATTGCCTATCCTTCTGTCTTCGGTCAATGCTCAGTGACTCATGTCATCACTGCTGTGTTATATGGTGCTCAGAATTTGCAGATGCCTGTGTTGGACTGGGGAGGACAAAGTTAAAAATCACACAATGCCAGGTTTTAGTCCAATAGGTTTAATTGGAAGCACTAGCAGCTACCTGATGAAGAAGCAGCGCTCCGAAAGCTAGGGTTTCCGATTAAACCTGTTGGACTATAACCTGGTGTTGTGAGATTTTTAACTATATGGTGCTCAGGCATTCTTTGTGTTTGACCAAGAATTTCCCTCCAATGACAACAAGCAGGAGATAGAAGGCAACCTGCGGGTGACGATTAAAGAGACCCCATTCCCAAGTATCGAGGGAAAGGGTTCCTTGCAACTCTCAGATGATGAAAAGAAAATTGGCAAGAATTTCAACTGCACATTTCATGAGATTTCTTGCTCAGCAGGAACCCAGTGAGCTACCAGATGCCCTGAACATTTATTCGACACTCCAAATGACTGGGCGATGATGTACCCCTCAGTGTGTGGTTGTGTCCTCTGAACAGGCTGGATTCAAAAGCTACCCAGATTATGTGTGAGATTAGTATTGGACTGGTCAATTGGTGCCAGCTACTCTTAGACCAGCTTCATGTCAGAGATGAGATGTAATGATCTTATGAAAACTGTAGCTGCCAGAAAATCCCCCCAAATTAAAAGTTATAATCCATATGCTCAAGAGCGTGTGTCCAGAATACCAAACCATCTATAGGAAAGATCTGGGGAAAGTGCTGACACCTATCTGGGAAACAGGAGAAGAGGAAAGTCTTCTAGTTGATATCTTGCAACAGAGAGAATGATCACCATTCAGCAACAAGTCACTGACAGCTTGGATGAAGAAGAGGGAGATGATGATACAAAGTGTGGTTATTGTGACCATGAGCCAACTGAACAAGTACTTGATGGATCAAGTGATTGAACATGTTGTCTGCTTCACCTTCACTTCATTGTGGGAAGAAGACAGCTATTTACAGGAACTATCCAACTACTTCAAGACCACTCAATCTTCAACAGAATCTGGCTATACATCACAAATTAAAACAAGTCAACTAAGTGAAGATTGGTTCTCTATAGGATCAGTCTCTTAGCAAATGAGGAAACAGGAGAAGATTTTTCTGCAATTCACCCAGTCTAACACATATTTTGTGAAAACAACAGACTAACAGCTGCTGCAAATTTGCAACTGCTTCAGTAGATGACAAAAGTATTACAAGACAAAGTCAGAATTACTGGAGTGAAGGGAAAACAATATGCAGAATACTTTCCTGATAAATGCAATGCAAAACACATCAATAAAATGCATCTTTTTCCAACAGTATTCAAGGATTCTCAGTACTATCAGAGTGGTATGTAAAGACGTCAGGAGGAAGTAGTCTTGGCAAATCCTAAACTGAACATTGGTAAATATTTATTGTTGATTAAATATCACTTGATAGAATCAGAAGATGGTTGGATTTCAGACACTAACCCAAGGAACTCCTGCAGTGATGTCTTGGGATTTAAACTGATGTCACATTAATCCGTGGGTCTGGATTTGTCTTGTAATCTTACCACAGTACTCGTCTCATCACAACTTTCACTGTGATCATATTAACACTATGTTACCATATCTTTATCTGCGACTTAAATCTACAGTGACTAAAGTGGTATTATCACTAATGCGAGGTGCTGCATTTTGGGAAAGCAAATCTTAGCAGGACCTATACACTTTAATGGCAAGGTCCTAGGGAGTGTTGCTGAACAAAGAGACCTTGGAGTGAAGGTTCATAGCTCCTTGAAAGTCGAGTCGCAGGTAGATAGGATAGTGAAGGCGGCATTTGGTACGCTTTCCTTTATTGGTCAGAGTATTGAGTACAGGAGTTGGGAGGTCATGCTGCGACTGTACAGGACATTGGTTAGGCCACTGTTGGAATATTGTGTGAAATTCTGATCTCCTTCCTATTGGAAAGATGTTGTGAAACTTGAAAAGGTTCAGAAAAGATTTACAAGGACGTTGCTAGGGTTGGAGGATTTGAGCTATAGGGAGAAGCTGAACAGGCTGGGGCTGTTTTACCTGGAGCGTTGGAGGCTGAGGGGTGACCTTATAGAGGTTTACAAAATTATGAGTGGCATGGATAGGGTAAACAGGCAAAGTCTTTCCCCTGGGGTCAGGGAGTCCAGAAATAGAGGGCATAGGTGTAGGGTGAGAGGGGAAAGATATAAAAGACACCAAAGGGGCAACACTTTCACACAGAGGGTGGTACGTGTATGGAATGAGCTGCCACAGGAAGTGGTGGAGGTTGGTACAATTGCAACATTTAAGAGGCATTTGGATGGGTATATGAATAGGAAGGGTTTGGAGGGATATGGGCTGGGTGCTGGCAGGTGGGACAAGATCGGCTTGGGGTATCTAGTCTGCATGGACAGGTTGGACCGAAGGGTCTGTTTCCATGCTGTACATCTCTGACTCTAATTAATCTAGAGATCTTATTTTTTGGGAAAAAAAAGGAAAAGTCTGATTGACTAATGTCCCTGAAGGAAGGAACTCTGCTGTACTTACCCGGTTTGACCTACATAAGCCTCCACACCCACAGCAATGTGGTTGATTCTTAACTGCTCTCTGGGCAATTAGGGACCGGCGATAAATGCTGGCCCAAACAACAATGCGCACATGAATGGGAAAAAGCACCACTCCCTGCAATTCGAATTGCAGCCAGTGCCCAGTACAATGTTTCGGTGTTACATTCTCAACCACAAATCGAATAGGATAAATACAATCTGTTACCTTACGATACCAGTCTCTACCAGCTTGATAATCTTTCTTTTTGATACGACTGTATAGTGCAGATTCAACCGTCCGTATTCCCACTGTACAGGACAGTACAGGTCCAGAGCATTACACAGCCAGTAGTAGGAAGACCGTCTGCAGAGAACACATTGGGTAAAGTCAGCACCTCAAACACAGTCTCCCACACAATTTCCCTTCCCTATTAGGATATCAGTTCACTGTACAAGGGACCAGTTCCTTCAGAACTGAGAAGGCATCAAACCAATGCTATCCTGATCAGACAATTTTGAATACAACAGCAAATGTTACTTTAAAAAGTCCTTTCTGAACAATTTTAAAAGCCTGGCCCTTGCCGCACAACTCTTCCTTGATTGCGAGGAATGAGATGTTGTCTGATTAATTGCTCCTATCTAAAAACTGTGGACATTCATTGCAGTGGATTAAACAGTACAATGACTTTGAATCCAAGCTGTATGACAACATTAACATGGGATGTGAGTATTGCTGACTGGGCAGCATTTATTGCCTGTCCCTAGTTGCCCTCGAGAAGGTGGTGGTGAGCTGCTTTCTGGAGTCCACGTGCTGTGGATTGATCCACAATGCCATAACGAAGGGAATTCCAGGATTTTTTGACCCAGTGACAGTGACACTATTTCCATGCCAGAATGGTGAGTGGCTTGGAGGGAAACTTGCAGGGGTTGTGTTCCCACATATCTACTGTCCTTGTGTTCAACATTAAAGTGCTGTCTGAAGATCTTTGGTGAATTTCTGCAGTGCATACTGTAGATGGTAGACAGTGCTGTTACGGAGGGTGGGTGGAGGAAGGAATGGATGCTTATGGAGGTGGTGCCAATCAAGTGGGTTGCTTTACCCTGGATGGTGTCAGGCTACTTGACTGCTCTTGGAGCTGCACCCATCAGCCAAGTGAAGAATACTCCATCACACCCTGACTTGTGCCTTGTAGATGGTGGACAAGCTCTGGAAAGTCAGGAAATGAGTCAGTTGCCAGTTTTCCTATCCTCTAAACAGATTTTGTAGCCACAGTATTCATATGGCTAGTCCAGTTGGGTTTCTGGTCAATGGTAACCTCAGGGTGTTGACAGTGGGGGATTCAGTGATGGTAAGACCGTTGAATGTCAAGGGGCAGTGGTGAGATCATCTGTCATTGGAGATGATCGTTGCCTGGCATTTGTGTAGCACAAAAGTTATTTGACATTTGTTCAAATGCAACAAGACTTGGAGAACATCTAAGCCTGGGCTGACATGAATAGATTCAGTGGATGTAGGTTTGCTTGTTGAGCTGGAAGGTTCATTTCCAGACATTTTGTCACCCTACTAGGTAACATCTTCACTGGGCCTATGGGCAAAGCACTGCTGATGATTCCTACTTTCTATTTATTTTTAGGTTATTTAGGTCGGTGATGTCATTTCCGGTTTTTTTTCTCAGGGGGTGGTAGATGGGAGTCTAATTTGATGTGTTTGTTGATAGAGTTCCAGTTGGAATGCCAAGCTTCTAGGAATTCTTGTGTGGGTCTCTGTTTGGCTTGTCCTAGGATGGATGTGTTGTCCCAGTCGAAGTGGTGTCCTTCCTCATCCGTATGTGAGGATACTAGTGAGAGAGGGTCATGTCATTTTGTGGCTAGTTGGTGTTTATGTATCCTGGTGGCTAGTTTTCTGCCTGTTTGTCCAATGTATTGTTTGTTACAGTTCTTGCACAGTATTTTGTAAATGACATTAGTTTTGCTAATTGTCTGTATAGGGTCTTTCAAGTTCATTAGCTATTGTTTTAGTGTGTTGGTGGGCTGCCATGATGCCAAGGGGTCTGAGTAGTCTGACAGTCATTTGAGATGTTTTTGATGTAGGGGAGAGTGGCGAAGGTTCCTGGATGGGTTTTGTCTGCTTGTTTGGGTTTGTGGCTGAGATATCGGCGGACTGTGTCACTGGGTACCTATTCTTTTTGAATACATGGTATAGGTGATTTTCCTCTGTGCTGCAATGTGTGGTGGCTCGTTGAAATAATGTTCCGATGCAGCTTCTTTTCTGGATGTTGAGATGATTGCTTCTGTATTTCAATATTTGGTCCATGTGTGTTGTTTTCCTGTAGACGCTGGTTTGAAGTTCCCCATTGGCTGTTCGCTCTACTGTGACATCTAGGAATGGCAGTTTGTTGTTGTTTTCCTCCTCTTTGGTGAACTTTATGCCAGTAAGGATATTATTGATGGTCTTGAACGTTTCCTCTAATTTGTTTCATTTAGTGATGACAAAGGTGTCATCCAC
>NC_057727.1:59756061-59764130 GCF_004010195.1 Chiloscyllium plagiosum | reverse complement strand
TTTTTTTAGTCTTTCCAGTGCTTTCCTGTGTATTGAGTGTGTTTCCTTCCTTTTTTCTGCTTATTGTTGGTGCGACTACTTGTCTGATGGTTTGCTGGGTTTCTTCTGAGAGTTGGGTCTTTCAGTGTTGTTTCTAAAGCTGCTAAGAAATCTTTCTTGTCTGCATCCTGGAAGTTGTAATTTAATCCTCTTACTAAGGCAGCTTTTTCAGTGTCTGTTAAGGGTCGGTCAGATAAGTTTATTATCCATGCTCCTGTGTTGTCAGTGCTGTTATTTTGTGTAGGCTTGTCTAGTTTTTTCATTTTCTGTCGCTGTCTAATATCTCTGGCTTGTTGTACTGTGTCTGTCTATTCATGGTCTGTTGCATGTGTGAGTAAAGATTTTTGATGCAAAATTTCCCCGTTGTATTTACAGAGTCTGTTGTGGACTTCATTAATCATTTCTCTAAGTATTCTTCGGCCGTTTTGCTCTGCTATTCTTTTGGCTAGTGGGTATTAAGGGAAGGTTTGTTTTTAAGACCCATAGTCTCACTACCTGGAACGCCAACTTACGGATTCAGTATCCGAAGAGTCATAAATGGCACTGAACATCGTGCAATCATTAGCAAACATATTCATTTCTGACCTTATGATGGAGGGAAGGTCATTGATGAAGCAGTTGAAGGTGGTTGGCCCTCGGACACTAACTTGAGGAACTCCTGCAGAGATATCTTGGAGCTGAGATGACTGACTTCCAATTACCACAATCATCTTCCAACGTGCCAACTATGACTCTAACCAGCAGCGTGTTTGCCCAGATACCCAATGATTCCAGTTTTGCTAGGGCTTCTTTAATGCCACTCTCGGTCAAATGAGGTCTTGATGTCAAGGGCAGTCCCTCTCACTTCACCCCTGGAATTCTGCTCTTTTGTCCATATTTGAACCAAGGCTGTAATGAGGACAGGAGCAGAGTGGCCCTGGGGGAACCCAAACTGGGCATCACTGAGCAGGTGCTGCTTGATTGATGATACCTTGCAATCACATGACTGATAAGCAAGAAAAAACTGATGGGGCAGTTTTGTTGGATTTGTCCTGCTTTTTATGTACAGGACAGAATTTGGAAATCTGTCAGATAAAAGCCAGTGTTGTAGCTGTACTGGAAGAGCTTGGCTAGGGGAGTAGCAAGTTCTCGAGCACAAGTCTTCAGTACTGTTGCACAAATGTTATCAGGGCCCATAGCCTTTGCAGTATCCGGCGCCTCTAACCATTTCTTGATATCACACTGAGTGAACTGAATTTGCTGAAGAATGGTATTTGTAATGCTGAGGACTACTGGAGGAGGCAGAGATAGATCATCTGCTTAGCAATTCTGGCTAAAAATTGCATCTACACATCTATCCTTCTTCTGTAACTCCTTTTCAGTGAAACTTTGCTTCTGTCTGATATCTCTTAAAAACGTCCTCTGCAGCGTGGAAACAGCTGATATGAGGGACAAGCTGTCAGATTTAGGCCATAGGAAGACAGGAGTTACATCACCTCATTTCCATCACAAATCTCCATTCCCAAATCCACTACCTTCTCTCTCCATTTAAGAGGATCCATTCTCTCCCTTACACACCTTAATTTACACTCATTTTACATCTTTCTCCACCTTTAACAACCCCTTTGTCTTGAGCTCAGGGTCTCTGCCTCTGTCAAAAGTATTAACAAAGACATTTTCCAACAATTTTCAGTTTAGAAGATGATTTATACCGGAGTCAAAAGTATGAACTATTTCTCTCCCCACAGATGTTGCCAGGCCTGCCAAGTTTATCCAGCATTTTCTGTTGATCCTGAATTAATCCCACTACTTCGCACTTTCCCCACAGACTTTTATCAATTCCAAACTAATCTCTCTGCTCCACTCCATCCCCATAGATTTATATCAATCCCAAACTAATCCAACAGCACTGCTCTCTCTTTATAGTCCTGTTTGTCCTCTCCCTCACATATTTATGCAATTTCCCTTTAAAGGGTTAATGGTCCCTGCCCTCAACCACTATCTGTGAAACCAATGTTCCATTACTCTTCTTGACAAATATATCCCTCGAAACCACTTTCCTGGTGACAATTTTAAATTGACGCTATCGCAAGCTCTAATCCTCACCACTTTCCCCACCTTGTAATAGTTACCAAGGCAACACCTTTTAAAGGTGCCCCAAATCAGAAGCATTGCTGGGAGTTCTGCTGCATGTGTGCAGACACCTGCTGGTCAAAGTCCTTTCTCCAAACTATGACTTACCGAGCCTGGAATTCCTTGGTACAAAGTGAATGTGTGATGTGTTCAATGGAGTCACATAAACAGTGTGTGTAGTCATACGTGGGATAGATACACCTTAAAAAAAAGGTAAAATCAGAGTAAATTCAGGGTACATGGTACTCCTACATGTTACAAGCAACAAGATGCCCCAATGTTCTTTATATCAGGACAGAGGACAGTGCAGTGAATGCTGAGCAAGAGGAGAAAGTGGAGTGTGTCAGATTAGGACAACCCACAGAACGGCTGAATGGAATTGGATAGTTGCAGCTTGAGGGATGTCCACTAAGAGTTGAACTCACAGTGAAAGCTTTTAATTCTTGGCACTTTAACACTACAAGACACCGCACCAAGTTAAGCCCCTCACTAGTGATACAAGGAGACAAATGAAGCATGAGAACAGACCTTGGGACACAGCATCTTAAGGAATATGTGGGGTAGGGTGAAGATGGAGTAGTTTTGGCTTTCTAAACCCTGTAAACTAACTGTTTCTGGTGACGTGCAGGAAATGTCTGCTTTTTAGCAATTCAATCAGAGTGCAAGGTGTGGTTCTGGCTAGAGGGTCATGGTGGTGAGAAGAGAGACCTGAGCTTTTCTACTTAGCTGTAAGGGAAAGATAATGACCCGGAACAGTCCATTCTGTTGCCAACTCCTATGTCCCCTTTTCCCACACCGAGCAGGGTCTCAAATCTGACTCCTACTTTCAGAATGTTACTCTTTATAATTTACATCTGTTTGTCAGGAGGGGTCTGAACAGAGCAGAAAGGGAAATTCTATTCCAATTGGTGGATGCGTTGAGAACCAGAGAGCACAGATTTTAGGTAAGTGGCAAAAGCAGCAATGGTGACTGGAAGAAAAATCTTTTCAAGTTGTGAGTGGTTAGGGTCTGAAAAGTGTAGTGCAGACTCAATTGAGACATTCAGGAATGAATTTAATTATCTGAAAAGAGAGAACGTGCAGGTTTCAGGGAGAAAGCTGTGGTGATCGCAGAATGTGAATCACTCTTTCGGAGAGCTAACACAGCCAGGTTGGGCTGAATGACCTCTGAGTGGTAACCCCCACCCTCCTGTTTATCTCTCAGCCCCTTTCCCTCCACCCACATTCCTCATGAAGGGCTTATGTCTGAAACGCTGACTCTCCTGCTCCTCAGGTGCTGCCTGAGCTTTTCCAGCACCACACATTTTGACTGATTTCTCCAGTATCTGCAGTCCTCACTTTTTCCAGTGAATAGCAGACAAGGGGGCTGACAACCTGGACTCCTGGTAATGGCATCAAGGACACAGAATGCTGGCAACGAGGACTGGCATCAGGTCCTTGGTCCCTCCATTAGGATAGTGAGTATTAAAAGACTGCTGGAGCTGGCTCAGTAAATCTCAATTCAATACAGTCGTTTTCACAGTTGTTTCTTCAATACGAATCGATTTAACGCAATTGAAGAATTTAGACCATTATTTGCAGAACACGAACATTCCTTATCTGGATTGGCTATAATGAAATTCTGGTCTTGTTAGTTTAAATGAAGTGGCTATTGCACGATTTTCTTAATACGCAAGTTCGCACGAGAATGGAATTATTGCGTTATATTAGAACCCTGTCTTCATGGGACACCACTGTCCTATCAGACCATAGGCTGCTCTCTCGTTAGACAGAAATAGTGAGGAGCTTCAGCCAAGGATCACCAGAAGGAGAGATAGAGAAGTTGGGATCTTCATGGTAATCTCTGCTGGTACAGGAATTATACCCACACTGTTGGCATTTCTCTGCACCACAAAACCTTCTATTGAGCCAACTAAGATATCCAGAGCCAATGAGTGGATATCTAATTTGTGATGCAGACTGATGCCAACAGCGTGGGTTCAATTCCTGCACCTGGCTGAGGTTATCACGAATGACTCTCCTTCTCAACCTCTCCCCTCGCCTGAGGTGTGGTTAAACCACTACCAGTCGTTGTTCTCTTTACTGAGAGAGCAGCCTTATGATACTCCAGAACTACGTCGACTTTACCTGGCAGTGTACAACACACATTGCAAGGCAGAGGGAACAATAATTGGAACAAAACTCAACAAATGTAACCTCCATGGAGGCAAAGGAAGACCTGGACAAACTGAACTGGGTGAAAGTGTGAAAACCACACAACACTCAAACCACTTTTAAAGAATCCAGCTGGTGCCAGAGTCATACCCTCCTGCTGTTGACATTATGTGAAGACAAACACAATGAGTGACGTGCTTTTTGAAATCTAGAAACCTCAGGGTAAACACCTCTGACAGTGCATTCCCTTTGTACACTGTGCTAACAGGAAGTGTGAGCAATCCCAATCTCCAGTTTACCAGCGATCTCCTGTCCGATGGTGTGGGGTGTATTTGATTCTGTAAGCCACTGGATCCATCTTGCCATCCTCCATAATCAGCTTCATGCGAAGAGTTACCTCTCCCTCTGCAAACATCCCTTTTCGCATTTCCTGAGAAACAGGCAGAGAAAAAATGGAATTAAGTCTCAAGCAGAATGACTAAAAACTTAAGTCAGGTTGATCCAGAAATGTCCAGGAAATCTAAATATTCTAACAGATCGTTACTCAATGAAAGGTGGAGGCCAGTAATGAAAAAGCATCATTCTGCTGATACCAGGTCTGGAGGGACGAGCTTACAAGGAGAACCAGAACATTGGGGGTGGGGTAGTACGTAATTGAAGCAAGATCCTTAGGGGATTTGACAGTTTGTTTTCATGTGAGAATGTCTAGGACCAGACAACATAATCTCAAGATAAGGGGGTCACATATTGAAGACAGAGATGAAGAGGAATTTCTTCTCTCACAGGGGAGTGAATCCGTGGAATGCTTTACCACGGAGGGCTGTCGGGGCTGAATCACTGGGCATATTCAAGACTGAGATAGACTTTTAACCAGTCAGAGAAGCATTTGTTATGAGGAAAAGGCAAGAAAGTAGAAGTGAAGATTCTCAAACCAGCCTTGAACTCATTGCAAGGTGGAACCTACATAATTCAGTCACTGAATTTGGGGAATTCAGTTTGATCCCATGATTGTAACAGAATTGTGTGACTGACATCACGATTACTGCCACTAGATGGAGCAGCCAGTTATAAGAAACTGATGTAATTTGGTGCAGCATATTGTTGAGACTAAAGGGAACCACTAAAACTTTTACTCTCCCAGCTGAAGCATGCAACAGTCACTGACCGTAAGCACCAGCCCCCACCACCCCCCCAACCGATCATTGATCCAGAATGATGGGTTTCAGGTTACTTTACCTGGGAGTTCCTCTGGATAACAACAAATTCCCAACCTCCTTAGAGATTAGAACATGGCTTTCCCTGCAGTTATTGACAATCCTTGAAAAGTTTTTGTTTAATTTTGAGAGTAAGGGTGAGGTGGGGAGGAGCTGTGCACTGAGATGAAGATGCTGTCCACTCCATTGGTGGTGAGAGAATGCTTTGCCAGGCTGCCTGGAGAATATAGCAACATTAAACCTTGTGTCCCCAGAAGCTGAATAAAGACTAACTGGCGGCAGAATTCTACACAGTCTCGGTTGCTGCCTCCTTTTCTGAAAAAGATTTCATGGGATGTAAGCGTCACTAGAAAGACCAGCAATTGTGTGTGTTTAATTGGCTCTGAACTGAGTCGTTTGCTAGCGTTGTGCCTGCCACAGTGTTTTTAAACTCTGATATCCAGCAAAGAACGGAGAGTTGACTCTTATAAACAATAATATTCATTTATTGAATACAATTAATACTAGAACAAAAATACTACGAACTAAAGATGTACACGAATACTCCATCTTATACTTAATTTTGTATGATCATATCCCACAATAGAACTTGGCCGGGCTCCACATGACGTTATCGTCTTCTTCTGATGGTTATTCTCGAGTTACCGCCCTGAGTAGGGTTTTGCAGTGATTCTCATCCCTCAGTCTTTGTGCCCTTTTGGGAGGGTTTGATTACCCTGACCAGGAATTAGCACATTGATGGCTGGTTGGTCCTTAGGTGTCCATTATTGGTAGGTGCTGGGTGCATGTAGCCTCCTCCAAATAAGAGTGCTAGGTGCCACCGTGTCTAGCGAATGACTATGTTCTCAATTGTCCGGAGAGTGACATTCCATTGTCCCATTCAAGTCCAACTTCAGGTTTGTTTTGCAGGGTCTGCAGCTGTCAGGTTTGCAAACCATCTGTGCACAGCTGCAGCCTGTGGATTGACACAGTCACTTTGTTCACGCGGCCTTCCATTTCCCAGCATGCTTCAATTTTTGGCCACTTTATTGAAGATCATAAAGCAATTTTTTTGGGTGGCCTGCCCAGTCACACTAGGATCATACCCAGGGCGGCAAGTGCAGTTGAGAGTCAACCACACTGCTGAGAGCCCAGAATCACATGTAGGCCAGACCAGATAAGATTTCCCTCCTGAAACGACATCAGTGAGCCAAACTTCTTTTTCTCCCCCCAACAACTAATGATAGATCCATGGTCATACCAGGCTGAGTGTTCAATTCCAGGTATTTTAGTAACTATTCAAATTTGAATGCCATCGTGGGATTTGAACCAACATGTGCCCTTTCTGAATTACTAGTAACATTACCACTACCGCGCCCCTTTCCCTTACCTCAAAGAGAATGAGAGACTCCTCAATGGGCCGATCTCTCCATGGGGATGGGGGTGGGTTATGTCCCTTGATCTCGTCCACTTTCTGATGACATGCATATGCCTGAGCCCTGCAGAACAGAGAAAGTAATAACAAAGTTCTCAAAACTAAACAGTTCTAAAAATCCCTCAATGAATCTGCAACTTAACTTTCCCATTTAATTGGCTGTTTCAAGGAGGAAATTATAACACCGACATGGCCTCAGATATTCAAAAGCACATTACATAGTGAAGGATGGTCAGTGTTGTTATGTAGGAAACATGTAGCCAATTTGGGCACAGCATGATCCCACAAACCAATATTACTGATGAGACCACGTATTTTGTGATAAATTGCTCAAGGATAAACAATGAAGGGGGATGCACTGCTTTTCTTCAGAATGATGGCAGAGAATCTTTTATGTTGATCTGAGGTTAAGTACCATAGTTTAAAATTTTACCAAAAGATGAACTCTCTCTTCCTCGGTATCTGCCCTAGTGGTAAACAGCCACAGACCCATTGCCTCGCAGGACTTTCTCTGCCAGCATGCACACACACCATGTCATTCACTTAGGCATGGATAAATAAAACACTGCAGTACATTTGTGTACGATGAAACTCCTCCACCGCCGTTCCCTCCGTCTGGGGATCTACAGTAAACCACAACCCCTTCCCCCACCTCCCACCCTAATAATGCTGGTTTTGCTATGTTGAACATGCAATGTAACCTGTAAGACTCTAGGCTTTTCTTTCACCCTATGACCTATGTGTCCTTGTTTACCAAAATCTGCCTGTACTGCTCGTAAACAATGCTTTTCACTGGAATTAGGTACACATGACAATAAACAAATCAAATCAAACTAACTTAATGGCTTATTACTGATATAGTGATTCAGACAGACTTTCAAATTCCATGATAACAACTCAAATGTAGATTACATAAATCTGGAATAAAAGCACGTGTCAGTAATGGAAAACCTGAAACTACTGGATTGAAATACAGTCATAGCGATTTACAGCCCGGAAACAGGCCCTTCGGTCCAACCTGTCCATGCCAACCAGATATCCCAACCCAATCTAGTCCCACCTACCAGCACTTGGCCCATATCCCTCCAAACCCTTCCTATTCATATACCCATCCAGATGCCTTTTAAATGTTGCAA
>NC_057727.1:59721998-59753581 GCF_004010195.1 Chiloscyllium plagiosum | reverse complement strand
TGCTGATGCTGGAAACCAGATTCTGGATCAGTCTGCCTTTATTCCTGATAAAGGGCTTTTGCCCGAAACGTCGATTTTGCCTGTCCTCGGATGCTGCCTGAATTGCTGTGCTCTTCCAGCACCACTGATCCAGAATCTGGTTTCCAGCATCTGCAGTCATTGTTTTTACCCAGTTCTCCCCTAGTTGTACCACCAGAGGCATCTTTAGAGATTGAACTAAAACTTTCAGGCCACTTGTATGTACTTCAGGGTGACTGTTCATCAGACATGATGACACCGTTAGCTAATTACAGACAACACATCAGAATATCAAGACTATTGTTCCAGCTTACCACCATCCACCAGCCCTGACCGGGAACCACACCAGACTTAAGTCAGAATCAGACTCAATGTCAACCCACAGTCAAAATGCCTGGACCTCATATTGGCTGTACACATGAACAATTACTGGGTGCCTAGGAAAATGACATTTCCTTTACAACTGAGGGAAATAGGTCACTTAATAAAGGGTAGGAAACTGCGCTGAATTATAGGGAACACAAACAAATTATCTGGGATCTGGAATTGGTGATCAGGGGTTTGGGCAGTGGGGGAATTGAGCAGGGAAGAGGAGAATCCCAGGGGTTAGCAGTGTGACTTCTCTTCCAGGAGCCAGTTGAGGCCTAAGCCATGACCAACACCGTGACTGCATGGGTATTTGTTCTGAGAAATGAACTGTTACAAATCCACACACACAAACAAAAACATCCTAAAGATTCAGAACAAAAATAAACTGCATCCACCCAGGAATGATTTTCCACTTCTACCTGTCTCATTACATACCCAACCATTCCACCATGTCCCTGATGCCTCGGAAATATTTCTCCTCCTCTTTCTCTGGGTTTGTGTCATCATAGCGAAGGTAGCAGATCCCATCATTTGCCTGTGATTAATGTACAATTTGATAAATACAAATTCATAATACAGACTAGTGTTAGCCCTCAGCCCTAAGAGAAGCTGCCAAATGACAAAGCGAGATGTGACTGAAAATCTCACCAGATGATGTTTCTGGTTCTTTGAGCTGAACAGGATGGAGATCAGAACAGCAGGTTAGTCAATCACAGAATGGAACTTCACTGGCAATTATCACCTTATTCCTACCTCTGCACGTGAAGGTGGTGGTGAGCCACATTCTTAAACCGCTGGAGTCAACAAGTGTAGGGGCATCCCATGCTGTTAGGGAGGGAATATGAAGACATTGACCCAGCAACAGCATATGAACGGTGATATATTTCCAAGTTATGATTGTGTTGAGGTGGTGTGGTGAGTAGCCGTAGTGCACTTTGTAGATGGGAGCAAATCAAGTGGGCTGCTCTGCTCTGCATCATGGTTCTTAAATATTGTTGGAGCTTCAGTCATCCACTCAAATAGTGAGCATTCTGTCATACTCTTTACTTAGATCATACTCAGATTACAACAGGATCTGGACCAGATGGGCCAATAGGCTGAGAAGTGGCAGATGGAGTTTAATTCAGATAAATGCGAGGTGCTGCATTTTGGGAAAGCAAATCTTAGCAGGACTTATACACTTAATGGTAAGGTCCTAGGGAGTGTTGCTGAACAAAGAGACCTTGGAGTGCAGGTTCACAAGAAATTGACTAATCTGCTGTACCCTTGAAAGTGGAGTTGCAGGTAGATAGGATAGTGAAGGCGGTGTTTGGTATGCTTTCCTTTATTGGTCAGAGTATTGAGTACAGGAGTTGGGAGGTCATGTTGTGGCTATACAGGACATTGGTTCGGCCACTGTTGGAGTATCACTGTAGGGAATGATGATATTTTTCCAAGTCAGAATGGTCACTGGCTTGAAGAGAAGCTTGCAGCTGGCAATTCTGGTCTCCTTCCTATCGGAAAGATGTTGTGAAACTTGAAAGGGTTCCGAAAAGATTGACAAGGATGTTGCCAGGGTTGGAGGATTTGTGCTATAGGAAGAGACTGAACAGGCTGGGGCTGTTTTCCCTGGAGCGTCAGAGGTTGAGGGGTGACCTTTTAGAGGTTTATGAGGGGCATGGATAGGATAAATATACAAAGTGTTTTCCCTAGGGTCGGGGGGTCCAGAACTAGAGGGCATAGGTTTAGCATGAGAGGGGAAAGATATAAAAGAGACCTAAGGGGCAACATTTTCACACAGAGGGTAGTAAGTGTATGGAATGAGCTGCCAGAGGAAGTGGTGGAGGTTGGTACAATTGCAACATTTAAGAGACATTTGGATGGGTATATGAATAGGAAGGGTTTGGAGGGATATGGGCCAGGTGCTGGTAGGTGAGACTAGATTGGGTTGGGATATCTGGTCGGCATGGACGGGTTGGACCGAAGGCTCTGCTTCCGGGCTGTACATCTCTATAACTCTGACTTGTGCCTTGTAGATGGCGGACACACTTTGGGAAGTCAGGAAGTGAGTTACTGGCCGCAGTTTTCCTAGCCATTGACCTGTTCTTGTAGCAGAAGCATTTAAATGGAAACCAATTAAGTTTCTGGTCAATGATAACTTCCAGGATATTGATAGTTGGGGGGATTCAGTGATGGCAATGCCATGGAATGTCATGGGATGATGGCACTCGAGATGGTTGGATGCCTGGCATGTGTGGTACAAATGTTACTTATCACTTATCAGGCCAAATTATAAGACCGTAAGACACAGGGGCAGAAATTAGGCCTCTCAGCTCCACCATTCAATCCTGGCTGATAAGTCTCTCAACCTCATTCTCCCGCTTTCTCCCCATAATCCTTGATCCCCCGACAATCAAGAACCTATCGACCTCAGTCTTAAATATACTCAATAATATATACTGAAATATGCTCAAACCTGGATATTGTCCAAATCCTGCTGTATTTGGGCATGGACTGCTTCAGTTTCTGTGGAGTCATAAATGATGGTGAACTTTGTGCAATTATCAGCAAACATCCCTGCTTCTGACTTTATAATGGAGAGGTCATTGACGAAACAGCTGAAGATGGATGGGTCAGTATACTGCTCTTAGGGTCTCCTGTAGAGATGTCTTGGAGCTGAGATGACTGATCTCCAAAAACCACAACCATCTTCCTATGTATCAGGTATGACTCCAACCTGCAAAGAGTTTTTCCCTCCAATTCCTAGTGACTTTCCAGCTACGTTCAATATTCCACAAGCAGGAATACAGATCCAGGGAGCTCTCACCTTAGCATAGCCAAAGTTGAAGTTGATGGCCTTTGCATGGCCAATATGGAGAATACCATTGGGTTCTGGTGGAAACCGTGTTCGTACCTGAAACGATGAGAGGAAGAACAATAAATTCATAAGCAGTGTAAAATCCAACAAAGTGAACACCCTTAAAGCCACAGAGTGTTTAATGTAAATATATTGCCATATGACAAGCAACTGAAGACACCTGGCATGGGAACCAACTTTTACCCAACTACTGGGGGGTTATCCATGAGGGAGAATTTTTTTCTGGGGTGTGTGGGATAGTAAGTGGAGTGAATGAGGCACAACAGTGAGGTCTGTCTTTTCCCATCAGGGTTCACTGGACCTGGGTGTCGCTGGCTGAGACAGCATTTCTCATCCTTGAGGAAGTTATGGTGAGCTGCCTTCTTAATCCGTTGCAGTCCATCTGCTGTGGGTACACCGACAATGCCATGAGGGAGGGAATTCCAGGATTTTGTCCCAGCAACACTAAGGGAATGATGATATTTTTCCAAGTCAGAATGGTCACTGGCTTGAAGAGGAGCTTGTAGCTGGCAGGCAGTATCTGCTGCCCTTGCCCACCTAGATGGCGGTGGGCGTAGGCTAGGAAGGTGCTGTCCAAGCCGCCTTGGAATTTTGGCAGTGTATCTTGCAGGTAGTACATACTTCTGCTACTGTATGTCAGTGAAGGGAGAGCATGTTTATGGATGGAGTGCCAAACAAGCAGGATGCTTTATCCTAAATAATGTCAAGCTTCTTGGATGTTACTGGTGGTCAGGTTTAGGATACTACCCTGAGGAACCGCTCAGAGAGGTTCTGGAGGTGGTGACTGGCCTCAACCACAACCCTCATCCTTTGTGCCACATGACTCCGGGCCTCCTCGATGCCACACCAGGTCAAGTATAGTCTCGATGTCACAGGCCATCACTCTTCCCTCCCCTCTGGAATTCAGCTCTTGTGTCCATCTTTGAACTAAGGCTGTAATGAGATCAGAAGCTGAGTGAGCCTGGCAGAACCCAAACTGGGTGCCACTGAGCAGGTGCTGCTTGGTAACACCTGTTGATAACCCCTTCCATCACTTTACTGATGTTTGAGAGTAGTGTGTGTGTGTGTGGTGGATGAAGAGGAGTAATTGGCCAGGTTGGATTTGTCCTGCTGTTTAGTGTACAGGGCAGAACTAGACAATTACCCAATATTGTTGGGTAGATGCCAACATTATAGCTGCACTGGAACAGCTTGGCTATGGGTGCAGCAACTTCTGGAGAACAAGTCTTCAGGACTGTTGCAGGAATGTTGTCAGGGCCCATGGCCTTTGCAGTATCCAATTCCTCCAACCATTTTTTGATATCACATGGATGAATCAGATTGGTCGAAGGCTTGCATCTGTGTCAGCCACAGAGTTGACTCATTACGCCTGTGCTAGTGCAACTACTGCAACCTCACTTTACCTCAGGGTGGGCAGAACCATCTCCTCCTGTGCTGCAATTACTCAACATTAATTGAACTCTTAAATATTTTCCTTCTGAAGGTGCAAATGCTCACTCTTTCCAAATGGCCCTTCCACATGAAGAATGTTTTCCTCCCCACTCCTGGTAAATGTCCAGGTTTGCAGTCATAGAGATGTACAGCATGGAAGCAAACCCTTTGATCCAACCTGTCCATGCTGACCAGATATCCCACCCCCAATCTAGTCCCACCTGCCAGCACTTGGCCCATATCCCTCCAAACCCTTCCTATTCACATACCCATCCAGATGCCTTTTAAATGTTTCAATTGTATCAGCCTCTAACACTTTATCTGGCAGCTCATTCCATACATGTACCACCCTCTGCGTGAAAAGGTTGCCCCTTAGGTCTCTTTTATATCTTCCCCCCTCACCCTAAACCTATGCCCTCTAGTTCTGAACTCCCTCACCCCAGACTTTGTCTATTTATCCTATCCATACCCCTCATGATTTTATAAACCTCTATAAGGTCTCCGACACTCCAGGGAAAACAGCCCTAGCCTGTTCAACCTCAAATCCTCCAACCCTGGCAACATTCTTGTAAATCTTTTCTGAACCCTTTCAAGTTTCACAACATCTTTCCAATAGGAAGGAGACCAGAATTGCATGCAATATTCCAACAATGGCCTAACAAATGTCCTGTACAGCCGCAACATGACCTCCCAACTCCTGTACTCAATACTCTGACCAATAAAGGAAAGCATACCAAACGCCTTCTTCACTATCCTACCTACCTGCGACTCCACTTTCAAGGAGCTATGAACCTGCACTCCAAGGTCTCTTTGTTCAGCAACACTCCCTAGGACCTTACCATTCAGTGTGTATAAGTCTTGCTAAGATTTGCTTTCCCAAAATGCAGCACCTCATCTATCTAAATTAAACTCCACCTGCCACTCCTCAGCCCATTGGCTCTTCTGATCAAGATCCTGTTGTAATCTGAGGTAACCTTCTTTGCTGTCCACTACACCTCCAATTTTGGCATCATTTGCAAACTTACTAACTGTATCTCTTATGCTCGTATCCAAATCATTTACATAAATGAAGAAAAGTGGTGGACCCAGCACCGATCCTTGTGGCACTCCACTGGTCACAGGCCTCCAATATGAAAAACAACCCACCACCACCACCCTCTGCCTTCTACTTTGGAGCCAGTTGTGTGTCCAAATGGCTAGTTCTTCCTGTATTCCGTGAGATCTAACCTTGCTCACCAGTCTCCCATGGGGAACCTCGTCGAACGCCTTACTGAAGTCCATATTGATCACATCTACGGCTCTGCCCTCATCAATCCTCTTTGTTATTTCTTCAAAAAACTCAATCAAGTTTGAGAGATATGATTTCCCACACACAAAGCCATGTTAACTATCCCTCCCTGTACCGGATGCCACCCTGACCATACTTTAACAGACTGACTAAGCTCAACTATAACAATAATCTAACAATGGTTTAGCCACTGTCCGCAGGGAGCAATAGTCTGCCCTAGGCATCATTTCAAAGTCATTTACAGCATGGAAACAGACTCTTCAGTCTAACTCCCATATGCCTCTAAACCCTTCCTATTCAGATACCCATCTAGTTATCTTTTAAATGTGGTAACTTTACCCTCCTCTACCACCTTCTCTGGCAACTCCATCCATACAAGCACTAACCTCTGTGTGAAGACGTTATCCCTCATTGAGGTCACAATGGAGTAGTCACAGCCATTGCTGGTGAATGTTACAGCCTTCGCAGCACAGAACCAGTTTAATTTGATCCTGCGCCATGTCAGCCTCTGCCAAACCTCTTCATCTAATCCCAGCAATTTATCAGGAACATCACTACAATATTCATGGTCTCGGTCCTAAGTATTTGGAAGACAGTGAACAGTGAGGAACAATAACACAAAGCTGACTTCAGCCCCTCACACTGCTTCACACAGCAGTATGACTGGAGGGTGACAGTGGGATACTGATAAATGATAGCGGACCAAAAGGAGAACAGCAAGAGGCAGCCTGAGGTGGTTGACTAAAGGCATCGTACCTGGCCTCCTGTAATTTTCAGGTGTTTCTGCAACAAGTCCATGGTGTTTGCAGTGACAGTGTAACCTTCAGTCTTAAAATTTTCACCTGTAATTGACAGGAGAAAAACACAAGACATTCTGCATTAGACAGTGAACAATCCAGGTGACAGGGTTAAATCTAGATTCATTGTAAACCTCATATCAAGAATCATGTGATCAGTGAAGTACACACAGCTTCTCCCTGCCCATTCCTAGACTGAATACTAATTCCATTCACATCATCTATCTCCATAGCCATGCATCAATTCCCAATGAGGTGGTATTGTAGGCACTGATGGACTTAAAACTACACCAGTCCCCTGGCCCAGATGAATTGTATCCCAGGTTGCTGTAGGTGGTGAGGCAGGAAACTGCAGGGGCCCTGACACAAATTTTTATTCCCCTCTGGCCACGGAAGAAGAACCAGAGGATGGCTAATACAATTCCACGTATCAAGAAAGGCGGTAGAGATGAACTTGGAAATTATAGACTGGTGAGTCTCATATCAGTGGGAGGGAAATTATTGGAGAAAATCCTGAAGGAGAAAATTCACTTCAAAAAGCATGGGTTAATTAGGGATAGCCAGCATGGTTATGTCAGACAGACACCCATGCCGAACAAATTTGTTAAATTGTGATCAAGTGTGTGGATGAGGTAAGTTCAGTTGATATACTTTATATGGACTTTAGCAAAGCTTTTGACAAGGCACCATATGGGAGACAGATCGAGAAGGTTAAAGCACAAGGAATTGAGAGAAACCTAATGAGATGGCTCAGAAACTGATTTAGTCATAGGACACAGTCGTGGCAGAAGGCTGTTTGAGTGACTGGAGGCCAGTGTCCAGCAGTGTACCACAAGGTTCAGTGCTCGTACCCTTATTGTTTGTTTTATATATAAATGATATACAGGATGACCCCCATATCCACAGAATCATTTTCTGCGGTTTCAGTTACCCGTGGCCCAAACATATCTCAGGGAACCTTCTGGAACCAGAGACACCAAGGCTGCCAGGTAGGAACGTTTCCCATTGAAGTGAAGGGGTTTGCTCTTATCTGCGGCTCTGGGCTTCCTTAGTAGGTCATGGAACATATCCCCCGCAGGTAAGGGGTGGGGTGTGAGGGGAACTACTGTAGGTGAAAATGTGGCAGAATGTCAAACAAGTTTGCAGACAACAAGATTGGAAGAATGATTAAGAGCCAAGAAAATGATTGTAGGTTACAGAAAGATATAATTGGGTCAGAGTTTAACCCTGATAAGTGAGAGGTGATACATTTTGGAAGAAGAAACAAGATTAAGGAGTATTTAATGAATGTCAGGACATTGGGTAGCTCAGAGGAATCTTGGGTGATGATTCACAGATCCCTGAAATCAGCATAGCGTGTGAACAGGATAGTTAAGGCGGCATGTGGGATACTTGCTTTCATCAGTTGTGGCATGCAGTATAACAGCAAGGAGGTAATGTTGGCGATGTACAGAGCGTTGGTTAGGTCACAACTGGTCACCTCACTACTGAAAAGATGTGAGGCATCTTGAGGGGTTACAAAGGAGGTTCACCAGGATGTTGCATGAGGTGGAGAAATTAAGCTATAAAAGGAGAGTACAAACAGGCTTGTTTGTAAAGAATTGTTTTCTTTAGAACAGAGAAGGCTGAGGTGGGAGACATGACTGAAGAGTCTGGAGGGATATGGACCGGGTGCTGGCAAGTGGGACTAGATTATCTTGGGATATTTGGTCAGCATGGATGAGTTGGACCGAAGGGTCTGTTTCCATGCTGTACATCTCTACGACTCTATATAAGATTATGAGGGGTGCAGATATGGTCGGAAGGGAGCAGCTGTTCCCCTTGGTTGAAGGATCAATTAAGAGGGGGAATAGTTTTAGGGTAACGGGCAAGAAATTCAGAGATTTGAGAAAAAAAACTTCTCAAGCGAGTGGGAATCTGGTATGCACTGCCTGGGAAGGTAGTGGAGGCCAGAAACCTTACAACCTTAAAAAAAAATATTTGGATGAGCACTTGAAAGACCATAACATTCAAGAATATGGGCCAAATGCAGGAAATTGGGATTAGCGTGTCTTTAGTGGTAGTTATGTCAGTGTAGACCTGATGGGCCAAAGGGCCTCTTCTGCACTGTCTGATTCAAAGACTCTAATTAATCCCAGTGTCATTCTCTCTCTCCCCCCTCCTAAAAAACTAATTACTGTTTTTATCTGACAGGTTTATTTGGAAGTACAAGCTTTCCTTTGTCAGGTAGCTAGTGGGTCAGGATCACAGGACACCAGAGCAGACTTCGGGATACACAATAACGCAGAGTCACCGAGCAGAAACTGATAGTCAAGTCTGGTACCCATGAGGACAGCCTCAACTAGGATGTTGGGTTCATGTCACACTACAGGTGACTCCACTATAAACTTTCACACACAAGCACACATACATACACACAATCACACTCACTCAGATCCTCTCTCATACACATGCTCTCTCCCAGATACACTCACACTCTCACAGGCATATACTATGTCACACTCGTGCATACGCACACTATCAAGCAGGCACACACGGACCCATCCACCCACCCACACATAGACCATAGGATGAATTTGCAATTGCTTATTTGTATTTACAGATACATTCTATTTTGCTCAAAAAGCACACACACAATCTGTAGACACAGTCATTCCATGTGAAATTTTATAAATTCCTACTTCAGAAATAGACCTGACTTAAGGTTGGAATACAGACAGACTCTAACCTTACACTTTTACTGCATTGTCTGAGCTGAGAGGTCACTTTTTTTTTAAAATAAAACCTTAAATCATCTCAGGAAGTGACTTGAAAGAAGTTCTGGGATTTAAATATTAATGAATCAAAATCTGCATCCCCATTCTAAGTGATTAAAGACTTAACAGCAATCTAGGTTTGTTCAATACATATTTCAGTCACATGACACTTTAATCTTCTGCTATAAATTTTGATTCCTATGATCCTGCTCCACTAGTTACCTGATGAAGGAGCAGCCTTCGAAAGCTTGTACTTCCAAATAAACCTGCTTAACTATAAACTGGTGTTGTGTAATTTTTAACTTTGTCCACCTCAGTCCAACACTGGCACCTGCACATCATGCTTTTATCTGGGCTCTAATTTTGTACATGTATGAAAAAAGATTGCTTCTTCTGAGCTTTAACCACCACTCTCTCCAATGTACAGAATTATTAATGCTTGCAGACCTTCCCACTTTCACAGATCCTCGAGTCCTGGCTTCAACTCTTAGCTGCTAATGCTCCTTCCTAAGATTATGTAAGATCACAGAGCCATTCAACAGCTCCTGTTGCATAACCTGCAAGCCAGCTAATAATTTTAATCTAAAGGAATCGCAACATAGTCGCTGCCTGTCTGCCCTTTCTCCAATTAAACAGTGTCGCTGGAACTGAGGTTCAGAGACCAGACTAATTGCCCTGCCCCACTGTGTCACCACAACCATATATCAATCATGTAAGAGTAGCTAACAGAACAGTAGACAATCTCATGCTCCTGAGCTCTGTGGTGAGCGGTTTTGGAAAAAGGGTGAGAGGGTGTGCTGATTACAGTGAACAGTTTGTCAACACAGAAACAGCAGCCACCTGAGTGAGGAACCACATGCATGCTTCTCCTCCAGCTTGGAGACAACATCATACTGTGCAGGAAGAAGAATCCAAGGAAGCCAAAAATAAACAGATCATTACCCCTGGTGTTATTGCAGCCAGTCCAAATTCACTGGCCTTGCTCTGCCTCTCCCCTATTCAGACACAACAGGAATACACCTTGCAGGCATAAAATAGAGTTGAATGCTTTATTTTAAAGTGCATTTGAAAGTAGCTTGTTGGTTGAACATTCTGATGTTATATTGTGAACAATAACTGTTCCACTGTGTGCCTGGACACCAGCGATTCAGCATTCAGTTTAAACTAAAGCATTGAAAAAATATTTCTCTAGCTCCTTTTACTACCTCAGGATATTCCAAAGTGCTTTACAGACAACCAGTATAAACGGTAGGCACTGCTGCGTATCAAAAACAGCAGTGTACAATTATGGGATACCTAAACATCCCACTTTAAAATGATAGAAGATCTGCGCCTTTGATGTTTCTAGCTGCATTCCAATAGCTCATCTATAGCTGGTTCACGTGGGGTTTGCTTTAAATAAACAAGGGCTTCTCTCATGTGCTTTGTTCCATTGGATTCAGGATCTATAAATATTTGGCTCAGCAACAAACTTGAGGTACAATTTTTAAATATCTATGAAGTCTTCAGTGGAAAGCAGCATGATTAGATTAGATTAGATTACTTACAGTGTGGAAACAGGCCCTTCGGCCCAACAAGTCCACACCGCCCCGCCAAAGCGCAAACCACCCATAGCCCTACGTTTACCCCTTACCTAACACTACGGGCAATTTAGCGTGGCCAATTCACCTGACCTGCACATCTTTGGACTGTGGGAGGAAACCGGAGCACCCGGAGGAAACCCACGCAGACACGGGGAGAATGTGCAAACTCCACACAGTTAATCGCCTGAGGCGGGAATTGAACCCAGGTCTCTGGCGCTGTGAGGCAGCAGTGCTGTGCCGCCCACCAGAAAGTCATGAAAGGCTCATATGAAATCCCCATTGTGAAAGGACCACCAGATGGCACATCAACCTGTCAACATGCCAGCAAATCCACAATGACTCATTGCGAGTCAGAGTGCCACACAATGCCACTTTACTGTCTGTGTATCATTAACTGTGTACTTTATTGTAGTCGGGTGATTGGCATTAACTCTGAATTCACTTATATTCTTGTAGAAGTAAATTAAAACTTAAAGATTGTGTTCGGAACAAAAAACATGCTATATTGTAAAGAAGTAGGGAAATGGCTCAGGATTGACCTTGTTTGCTTGAAAAACAAATTGCTGGAGAGAAAGTAAATCTGAAGTGTCTATGAATATGGAGAAGCTTTGCTTTCATTCATTTGACATTTTGGTTGTACATATGAAGTCCAATTTTTATTTAAAAAGAGAGAAAGGAATCTATTAACTGTGTACAGATGGTGACATTAACTCAGATTCACTTGTGTTTGAGAAATAGTAAGAGACTGAAACTACGTCTGTTGTGTTGAGAAGTGTATGTTTGCAACACAAAGCTAAAAGCTTATAGAACAATACTGTTGAAGGTTCTGGCTCTGAAAGAGATAAATGTTGAGGTTTCATTAGCTTCATCCAATCTGATCGTGTCTCTCAGTATTTGAATGCAGAATAAATTAGTGAGGCCCCGGTGGAGACAAACGTGACACACTTGGCTCCTGATCATTGTAATTAGGCCTAACTAGTTAACGATTGCATCATAGCAGTAGATACAATAGCTGGGACTGTTACAGCACAGGTACCTCTGGGCCAGAAGGTTTAAGTGTCATCTGTTTTGGAAGTATGTCATAACATGAACAGGTTGATTAAAATATAAGACATAAACATAAAGTATACCTTGTTATCTAAATTAATTGCCTCATCTTGTTAAGACTCTATAATTGTCTTTTTCCTTTGTTCATTCACACAATGAATGCATCACTGGCTGGGTCAGCATTTATTGCCCATTCCTAATTGCCTGGAGGGCAATTAAGAGTCAACCACATTGCTGTGGGTCTGGAGTCACATGTAGGCCGGGCTGGGTAAGGATGGCAGTTTCTTTCCCTAAAGGACATTAGTGAACCAGATGGGTTTTTCTAACAACTGACAATACATTCTTTCATTCCAGATATGTATTGAATTCAAATTCTACCATTACTGTGGCAGGATTCAAACCTGGTTCCCAAGAATGTTATCTGGGTCTCTGATTTAAAGGTCCAGCGATTATATAAGGCCATCACCTCCCCCAGATCTACAGCGATCTACCATTGACAACAGACAGGCCTTTAGGCTCAATAGGAAGGAGAACTGTCACAAACCACCAATGTTTGGTAACCAGAAGACAGGACAAAGATTGATCCTAACTCTATTGCTCACTACGTGACTTTCTCAAATGTAACCACTTACCAGGTTTGTGGAACTTCATTGCCTCTCCGCGCAACTGTTCCATGAGAGAGGCAGACTGCACCTCCACTTCACCTGCAGACAGCACAAGAGGAAGAACAAATATTTAGACTTCAGGAGGTCTTGGCTCATAGTATTATTAACACAGCAACAAGAGTAAACCATTCAGTGCCTCAAGCCTGTTTGACCACACTTAGATAAAGCACGATCTGCATCCCAAGTGTATTTATCTGCCTTGATTCAGTAACCTTTAATGCCAGGCTAAAATTTCACATGCAGATTAATTCTGAAGAAATCCAGCTGGAACAATACAGGAAGTTTTTTTGAAAGGTCATGTATCAAAACAGAATATGAGAGAGGAACTCGTCAGCTAAGGTAGCATCGGTGGAAAGATGTCACTCTCGCTGTCTTTCTCTGCACAAAAAGCTGAAGCTTAAGCAAGCCAAGTCAGAAGTCACATGACACCAGGTTACAGTCCAACAGGTTTATTTGAAATCACAAGCTTTCAGAGGGCTGCCCCTTCGTCAGGTGAAATAAAGAGAAGCACATAGGCACAGAATTTATAGGAAGATCAAAAGATTATACAAATGGTGTTAGTAGAGTGTCAACAGGCTGAATAATGAGTCTTTGCAGGTGACCAAAAGTGTCAGACGTTGTGAGTAAATTGTCAACAGCTGAATCACAAGTGAAGGGATAACTTATAATCCTAAAATAAATTAAAAATAAGATGGTGCTGCAGATAAACCAATGGCTGGAATAGAATGACAGGTATAAGGGTCTAACCAAAGTAAAACATTAACTAAAACTGTACAAACTAATTAAGGCAGAGAGATCATAAGTTATTAAAGTGATGGTGTCAGAACAGGACAGTAAGGAAGACTTTACAAATGCAGAACAGTATGGTTGGGTTAGACATAACATGACATGAACCCAAGTTAACAGTTGAGGTCATCTTCATGGGTACTTGCCTAACAGTTTCTGCTCGGCGAATCTGCATGGTTGTATATCACTGAAATGACTACACAACAATATCAACAAATTTCACCCTACCATCTCTCTAACCATGGTGGGGGGGGGGGGGGGGGGGGCTGAAGAAATAGCGGAGGTGTTGGTTGTAATCTTTCAAAAATCACTGGAGTCAGGGAAAGAATCAGATAATTGGAAAATTGCTGCTGTAACCCCTTGTTCAAGAAAGGATCAAGACAAAACATGGAAAATTATAGGCCGGTTAGCCTAACTTCAGTTGTTGGTAAAATTCTAGAATCCATTGAAAAGGATGAGATTTCTAAATCCTTGGAAGTGCAGGGTCAGATTAAAACAAGTCAGCATGGATTTAATAAGGGGAGGTCGTGCCTGACAAACCTGTTAGAATTCTTTGAAGAGGTTAACAAGTCGGTTAGACCGGGGAAACCCAGTGGATATTATTTACCTAGACTTCCAAAAGGCCTTTGATAAGGTGCCTCACGGGAGGCTGCTGATTAGATTAGATTCCCTACAGTGTGAAAACAAGCCCTTCAGCCCAACAAGTCCACACCGACCCTCCGAAGAGTAACCCACCTAGTCCCATTTCCCTCTGACTAATGCACCTAACACTACGGGCAATTTAGCATGGCCAATTCACCTGACCTGCACATCTTTGGACTGTGAGAGGAAACCAGAGCACCCGGAGGAAACCCACGCAGACACGGGGAGAATGTGCAAACTCCACACAGACAGTTGCCCAAGGCTGGAATCGAACCTGGGACCTTGGTATTGTGAGGCAGCAGTGCTAACCACTGAGCCACTGTGCCGCCCCTGAGTAAGTTGAGGGCCCATGGTGTTCGAGATGAGCTACTAGCATGGATTGAGGATTGGCTGTCTGATAGAAGGCAGAGAGTTGGGATAAAAGTTTCTTTTTCGGAATGGCAGAATGGCCTCTAGTGACAAGCGGTGTCCCGCAGGGTTCAGTGTTGGGGCTGCAGCTGTTCACTTTATATATTAATGATCTGGATAAAAGGGACTGGGGGTAGTCTGGCGAAGTTTGCCAATGATACGAAGTTAGGTGGACAGGCAGGTAGTTCTGAGGAGGTGGGGAGGCTGCAGAAAGATTTAGACAACTTAGGAGTGTGGTCCAAAAAATGGATGATGAAATTCAGTGTGAGCAAATAAGAGATCTTTCACTTCAGAAAAAAGAATACAGAGACGGAGTATTTTCTGAATGGTGAGAAAATTCCTAAAGCCAAAGTACAAAGGGATCTGGGAGTGCTAGTCCAGGATTGTCTAAAGATTGACTTGCAGATTGAGTCCGTGGTTAAGAAAGCAAATGTAATGTTGTCATTTATCTCAAGAGGGTTGGAATATAAAAGCAGCGATGTACTACTGAGACTTGAAAAAGCTATTGAAGGGCTTATGCCCGAAACGTTGATTCTCCTGCTCCTTTGATGCTGCCTGACCTGCTGCGCTTTTCCAGCAACACATATTTCAGCTCTGATCTCCAGCCCTCACTTTCTCAAAGCTCTAGTTAGGCCCCATTTAGAGTACTGTGTCTAGTTTTGGTCCCCACACCTCAGGAAGGACATACTGGCACTGGAGCATGTCCAGCGGAGATTCACATGGATGATCCTTGGAATGGTCGGCCTAACAATTGATAAACGGCTGAGGATCCTGGGATTGTATTCATTAGAGTTTAGAAGGTTGGGGGAGATCTAATAGAAACTTACAAGATAATGCATGGCTTAGAAAGGGTGGATGCTGGGAATTTGTTTCCGTCAGGCAGGGATACTAGGACCCATGGGTACAGTCTTAAAATTAGAGGGGGTCAATTTAAAACAGAAATGAAGAGACACTTCTTCAGCCAGAGAGTGGTGGGCCTGTGGAGCGCAGTGGAGGCCAGGACATTAAATGTCTTCAAGGCAAGATTGATAAATTGCAGAATGTTTCAGAGAACACCTCTGGGACACCTGCAACAACCAACCCAGCCACCCTGTGGCTGAACACTTTAACTCCCCCTCCCACTCCGCCAAGGACATGCAGGTCCTTGGCCTCCTCCATCGCCAGACCATAGCAACACGACGCCTGGAGGAAGAGCGCCTCATCTGCCACCTAGGAACCCTCCAACCACAAGGGATGAATGCAGATTTCTCCAGTTTCCTCATTTCCCCTCCCCCCACCTTATCTCAGTCCCAACCCTCAGACTCAGCACCGCCTTCTTGACCTGCAATCTTCTTCCCAACCTCTCCGCCCCCACCCCCTCTCTGGTCTATCAACCTCACCTTAACCGCCTTCCACCTATCGCATTCCCAATGCCCCTCCCGCAAGTCCCTCTTCCCTACCTTTTATCTTAGCCCGCTTGGCACACCTTCCTCATTCCTGAAGAAGGGCTTACACCCAAAACGTCGATTCTCCTGCTCCTTCGATGCTGCCTGACCTGCTGCGCTTTTCCAGCAACACATTTTTCAGCTCTGTATAACTGCAGTAAGATATTCCTCCTTCGGAACTCAAATCCTCTTGCAATGAAGGCCAGTTTACCATTTACCTTCCTAATTGCTTGCTGCAGCTGCTTGTCTACTTTCATTGACTGATGTACAAGGACACCCAGATCCTTTTCCACAGACACGTCCTAATGTATCACCATTTTAATAATACTATGCTTTTGTTTTACACATAATTAGAATCAGTTTATTTAAAATGAAGTGTCTTTTGTTAAATACACAAACTTTAACTATGTTTTCTGTTCGTCTACCAGACACGTAAATGGGGACTGTGCATTCTTGATAAAATCTTTAACTTTTATTACAACTCTGTGCAGAGCGGGGCTTAATTTACAGTGAACTTCCCCCAGAGAGGCATAATCCAGATTAGACCAGTAAATTAAAGTTTTACAGCCCCCACATTCACTAAGGTAAAAAAAATGGAGAAACAGAACAGAACCGAAACTTCTCTGAAGTTTGGTTTATGCTGGACATTACAGAGTAACAGGATTATAGTGCAGGGACTACCACTCATTGGCACTGACGTTCACTAACAGGGGGATTGACTTTAAGAGCCATGAGGTTTTGCTGCAGCTCTACAAAACCCTGGTGAGACCAACTTGGAATATTGTGACCAGGTCTGGTTGCCCTACTGTAGGAAAGATAGAGGCTTTGGAGAGGGTGCAAAAGAGGTTTACAAGGATGCTGTCTGGACTGGAGGGCTTGTCTTATGAGGGGAAGTTGACTGAGCTTGGACTTTTCTCTGTGGAGGGAAGGAAGAAGAGGTGATCTGATCAAGGTGTATAAGGTGGGCGGCACGGTGGCACAGTGGTTAGCACTGCTGCCTCACAGCACCAGAGACCCGGGTTCAATTCCCGCCTCAGGCGACTGACAGTGTGGAGTTTGCACATTCTCCCCGTGTCTGCGTGGGTTTCCTCCGGGTGCTCTGGTTTCCTCCCACACTCCAAAAATGTGCAGGTCAGGTGAATTGGCCACGCTAAATTGCCTGTAATGTTAGGTGCAGGGGTAAATGTAGGGGAATGGGTCTGGGTGGGTGCGCTTCGGCGGGTCAGTGTGGACTTGTTTCCACACTGTAAAGTAATCTAATCTAATCTAAGGTAATGAGGGGCATGGATAGAGTCGAACGCCAGAGATTTTCACCACTGCACGATTGACTGGCACGAGGGGTCATAGTTTAAAGGTGTTAGGAGGAAGGTATAGGGGATACATCAGAGGTGGGTTCTTTACGCAGAGAGTTGTGAATGCATGGAATGCGTTGCCAGCGATGGTGGTGGAAGCTGAGTCATTAAGGACATTTAAGAGAATTCTGGACATGCACATGGATAGCAGTGAACTTAAGGGAAGCGTAGGTTAGGTTATTTTATTTTAGATTAGGATTAATCCCCGGCACAACATAGTGGTCTAAAGGGCCTGTACTGTGCTGTACTTTTCTATGTTCTATTGTTTTAACATGTATTTCTGGGGACCTAGTGAACCACAAAACCAGACAGTTGGCAGAGTTTCCAACTAGAGGTGATTATGCTTTTTTTCACATACACATCTGCCTCATCCACCCACAGAGATCCGTGACTCTGAAATGAAATGTATCAGTTGGTGAAATGCTGAAACAAGAGGCTATAACTCACCATTAACTGTTGATTCTTCTTTGCTCTCTGTTGCCACTTTTTGTGTCTTTTGCTTTGGAGCCTAAAGCAAATTAAAAACAACATGCTGTGTGAGACACCAAACTGACTGCTGATACGGAGTTGGTTTGGGCCTGAAGGACCCAGAGATAGCTACGGATCTCTCCTTGCCCATGTATGAGTGAAAGCTAGTGGATAGCAATTCATGTTACTGGCCCTGAAAAACCCGAAATTTATATTTGCGAGATGTCAGATATCTCCATTCTATGCTAAAAAAATTATATCAAATTTTAAAATAATGACTTGTAATACGTCGGTTCTACCTCAATCCCATGTGTATTGCAAAACTTTTAATTTGATTTCTGAGAAATTATAAAATTTGAAGGAAAGACGTGTTAGTTATTTCCTGGCTTGCTGTCCGATATTGCCCTTGGTTGCACCATTACTCCTAGATGCTAGAGAATCTTCAATAGCTGGAGGCAGAACGGAATAAAAACTGAGAAAAGAGAAGACCTTTCCAGAGTTCACTCAGAATTTTGTGGGAAACTTTCCGAGGTCAGTAGTGAGCAGTCACTATGTCACTGACCGAAAAATTAAACAATCACACAAAGGAGAAGAGTGGGCCATTCAGTCCATCTGGTCTGTTCCACCATCAATGAGGTCATGGCTAATTTGATAATCCTCAACTCCACTTTCCAGCTTTTTTTCCCCATAACCCTTAAATCCATAATGATTAAAAATCTGTTTTTCTCACCCTCTTGAATAAACTGAACTACCCAGCCTCGAAAGCCCCCTGCAGTAAGGAATTCCACTGTTTCAGCACCCTCAGAGTGACGAAATTCTGCAGCTGAACCAGATCCATAATAAAGCAGCTCACATGATCTGTACTTTCTCCACCAACTTCAACATTCATTCTCCTATGATTAACGCAAGATGCCAACAGTAATATCATCTACAAGATGTGTGACAACAACTCAACAAGGAACCCACTGACAGGACCTTCAAACTAATGGTCTCTGTCAGCTAGGAGAACAAGTGCCTTAGACACCTGGGAACTTCACCTTCAAGTTTCCCTTGTCTCAGAACTAAGAGGCTCATCCTTCATGATCATTGTCAAACGCCTGAGCTCCCTAACAGCACTGAGTGGTTGGACATCACGTGCAGACATCCAAGCATGGGGTGGTGCTACAGCACATGCACTTCAGCCGTTCAAGAAGGCAGCTCCCCACCACCTCCTCCTGGGCAACTAGGGGTAGGAAAATGTTGGTCTGGCCAGCAATACCCATAACCTGGCAATCATAGAATAGAATCAACAGTGTGGAAACAGGTCAATTGATCCGGTGAATCCACATCAACCCTCTGAAGAGCATCTCATGCAGACACCTCCCCCGCCTTCCTTATCCCTATAACGCTATTCCCCATTGCTAACCTACCTAGCCTGAACATCCCTGGACACTATGGGCAATTTAGCATGGCCAATCCATCTTAACCTGCGTATCTTTGGACTGTGGGTGGAAACTGGAGCACCTGAAGGAAACATGTGCAGACACGGGGAGATCGTGCAAACATCTCCCTGCACAGACAGTTGCCCAAGGGTAGAATTGAGGCCAGGTCACCGTCTCTGTGAGGCAGCAGTGCGAACCATTCAGCAGCTTTGACAGGCAAACCTGCACAACTGTTTACAAAGATCACAGAGTGCAAAGCACTGCAGTAACGTCAATACCTTCGCCTTCTTTTCCAGATCAGCTTCAGTCTTTGGACCCAGTAAATTCAAAACCTGAAAATCATAAAAAGTAGACATTAAAACATATTTGAGAGAGAGCATAATTTAATCATTAATCCAGGATTCCACCCAAAGCAGGCTGTTAACATACATTTGAACTTAGGCTTTGAACAGTTGGCTGAGGTGATACATTGGGGAAACAAGTACAGAGTTAAAGTTTCAAACAAGCATCTAAAAGAACATTAAATTTCTACCTGCCTAGAGCAGAGAGAAACTTGTTCCAATTCCCCGCTCTCGCACAGACAGCTTAAAATGTACAAACGCCTGTTTATGGTGTATTTTAGGAATTTGCTTTTAATGAACACCCAGACAGTAGTCTCAGTAACAGTCCATACTGGATTCATAACAGAGACAAGAATCTGTCATTATCAACTAATGTGTTAAAATACATGGAGATCACATTAACCTCAGGGGGCATATAAAAAGAATGGCGACTAGAGTTACTGAATTATTATGCAGGGAATGAGAACTGAATCAGGTTGTCAATCAGCTGTAGCTGAGTGGGCAGCACTTGCTCACTCTCCCTCCCTCCCATGAGTCTGGAGATTGAGAGATCAAAGCCTACTCAAACAGCATCAATATCACTCAACGCAGCGTGAGAGATGGCACTGTCGGGGCTGTCATCTTCCAGGTAGGATGTTAAACTGAGCATTGGTTTGAGCACAAGATAAATGGTTCAAATTCACTGACTAGAACAATCTGCAGCACTTGCCTGAAGATCCACTTCATTTTTGATAATCTTCCCATCTGCCCACTTCAGTTTATTTCTCACTTCACCTGGGAGAGACAAACCACAAACATTAACCCCTCCTCACAAACTCAGCAATTCAGAGGTTTCTTGTGATTGTAATAAGAGCTGTTAACTCCATTCTCAATCGAGTTAGATTCAAAGAATTTACTTATTCAGTTAGACCACATAGTCATAGAGATGTACAGCACGGAAACAGACCCTTCAGTTCAACCCGTCCATGCCAACCAGCTATCCCAAACCAATCTAGTCCTACCTACTAGCACCCAGCTGATATCCCTCCAAACCCTTCCTATTCATATACCCATCCAAATACCTTTTACATGTTGTAATTGTACCAGCCTCCACCACTTCCTCTGGCAGCTCATTCCATACACGCACCACCCTCTGCGTGAAAAAGTAGCCCCTTAGATCTCTTTTATATCTTTCCCCTCTCACCCTAAACCTATTTCCTCTAGTTCTGGAATCCCCCAGGGAAAAGATTTTGTCTATTTATCCTACCCATGCCCCTTATGATTTTATAAACTTTCATAAGGTCACCCCTCAGCTGCTACTGCTTCAGGGAAAACAGCCCCAGCCTATTCAATCTCTCCCAATCGCTCAAATCCTGGCAACATCCTGATAAACCTTTTCTGAACCCTTTCAAGTTTCACAACATCCATTCCATAGCAAGGAGACCAGAATTGCACGCAATATTCCAAAAGTGATCTAACCAATGTCCTGTCCAGCCGCAGCATGACCTCCCAAATCCTATACTCAATACTCTGACCAATAAACGAAAGCATACCAAACGCCTTCTTCAATATCCTATCTACCTGAGACTCCACTTTCAAGGAGCTATGAACCTGCACTCCAAGGTCTCTTTGTTCAGCAACACTCCCTGTGACCTTACCATTAAGTGTATAAGTCCTGCTAAGATTTGCTTTCCCAAAATGCAGCACCTCGCATTTACTTAAATTAAACTCCATCTGCCACTTCTCAGCCCATTGGCCCATCTGATCAAAATCCCATTGTAATGTGAGGTAACCTTCTTCGCTGCCCACAACACCTCCAATTTTGGTGTCATCTGAAAACTTATCACCTATACCTCTTTTGCTCACATCCAAATCATTTATGTACATGACAAAAAATAGAGGACCCAGCACCGAATCAGTCCTTGCCTTTCCAAATACATGTACATCCTGTCCCTCAGGATTCCCTCCAATTACTTGCCCACCACCGACATCAGGCTCACTGGTCTATAGCTCCCTGGCTTGCCCTTACCACCTTTCTTAAATAGTGGCACCATGTCGGCCAACCTCCAGCCTTCCAGCACCTCACCTGTGACTATCGATGATACAGATATCTCAGCAAGAGGCCCAGCAATCACTTCTCTAGCTTCCCACAGAGTTCTCGGGTACACCTGATCAGGTCCTGGGGATTTATCCACTTTTATGCGTTTCAAGACATGCAGCACTTCCTCCTCTGTAATATGGACATTTTTTCAAGATGTCACCATCTATTTCCTGACATTCTTTATTTTCCATGTTCTTTTCCACAATAAATACTTATGCAAAATACTTGTTTAGTATATCCCCCCACCTCCTGCTGCTCCATGCAAAGGCCGCCTTGCTGATCTTTGAGGGGTCCTATTCTCTCCCTAGTTACCCTTTTGTCCTTAATGTATTTGTAAAAACTCTTTGGATTCTCCTTAACTCTATTTGCCAAAGCTATTTCATGTCCCCTGTTTGCCCTCCTGATTTCCCTCTTAAGTATACTCCTACTTCCTTTATACTCTTCTAAGGATTCACTCTATCATCCTGTCTATACCTTACATATGCTTCCTTCTTTTTCTTAACAAAACCCTCAATTTCTTTAGTCATCCAGCATTCCCTATACCTACCAGCCTTCCCTTTCACCCTGACAGGAATATACTTTCTCTGGATTCTTGTTATCTCATTTCTGAAGGCTTCCCATTTTCCAGCCGTCTCTTTACCTGCGAACATCTGATCCCAATCAGCTTTTTGAAAGTTCTTGCGTAATACTGTCAAAAGTAGTCTTTCTCCAATTTAAAACTTCAACTTTTAGATCTGGTCTATCCTTTTCCATCACTATTTTAAAACTAATAAGAATTATTGTTGCTGGCCCCAAAGTGCTCCCCCACTGACACCTCAGTCACCTGCCCTGCCTTATTTCCCAAGAGTAGGTCAAGTTTTGCACCTTCTATAGTAGGTACATCCACTAACAATCAAAATTTTCTTGTACACACTTAACACTATGGCAGTCCCACTCTATGTTTGGAAAGTTAAAATCCCCTAACATAACCACCTTATAATTCTTACAGACAGCTGAGATCTCCTTACAAGTTTGTTTCTCAAATTTCCCTCTGACTATTGGGGGGTCTATAATACCATTCCAATAAGGTGATCATCCCTTTCTTATTTCCCAGTTCAACCCAATTAAGTACCCTGGATGTATTTCTAGGAATATCCTCCCTCAGCACAGCTGTAATGCTATCCATTATCAAAGATGCCACTCTCCCTCCTCTCTTCCCTCCCTTTCGGTAGCATTTGTATCCTGGAACATTAAGCTGCCAGTCCTGCCCATCCCCGAGTCATGTTTCTGTAATTGTTACATCCCAGCCCCATGTTTCTAACCATGCCCTAAGTTCACTGCCTTCCCTGTTATGCCCCTTGCATTGAAAAAATACAATTTAACTTATCAGTCCTACCTTGTTCTCTACTTTGTCCCTGTCTGCCCTAGCTGTTTGACTCGCTTCTGTTCTCAACTGTACCAGTCTCAGATTGATCTCTTTCTTCATTATCTCCCTGCGTCCCCAGGAGATTCAGTCGATTGCGTCTGTGTTGGCTCGTTGAGAAAGCTATTAGCCCCACAGCTCTTGCTACTGCTCTTTCAACACCCTTTCAAGCAGCTTGATACAGGTCACTGCATGTTGCTACAGATCAGTGTCAAGAAATCTTTTCATTTTTCCTGCTTTATACTCATTCTACAAATGACAAGCATCTGAACCCTACCAATACCATCCAGACAAGGTGCAGGACACGGTATTTTCAAAGAAGTAAGGAATCATTTCCCATTTCCCTTGTAGCGATGCCTTGTTCTTCAGGGTCAGGGCATTTAGTAGCATCTGTTGCAGTACTTCAATGGTCCCACATTGTCTCAAAGTGATTGAGATTTCCAACAGACATGTCTTTCAAGGTTACAGAGCAAAGCAACTAGCAGCAGCCTCACAATATTTTCAAAAACTCACATAACAATGCTAGCTTGGTGAGAAGGGTGACTTTATTGACTACCCCAGTCATCCAGAGGAGTTGCCATCTTCACACATCTCTTCCAAGATCATCTCATCATCTGCAGCTCATCCGCTCCATCCATTTTTATTCTTTTTCTTTCTCTTCTTTCCTCTTGGTGACATCCTGAAGTTCCAGCCTCAGCGCGGACTTGGATACTCAGCCTCAGTGTGGACCCAGTGAAGCATCCTCTCCCCTTGGCATGGCAGTCACCACTTTGACTGGGACAACACATCCATCCTAGGCCAAGCTAAACAGCAGCATGCACATGAAGTCCTAGAGGCATGGCATTCTAACCAGAACTTCATCAATAAACACATCAACTTGGACCCCATCTACCAGCCTCTGAGAAAAAGAACCAGAAATGATATCACCCACACTAAGAAACCAAGACACATAAATAGAAAGCGGGATATAACACTAGCACTCCACCGGAGGCTTACTGGTGATGTTACCTAGTATGGTGATGAAACATCTGAGAACAAACCTTCCAGCTTAGTGTGCAAACTTACAACTATCAGGTTGTTTGTAAGAAACGCTGGAGAGAATGAAAGGCTGAGTGGCTTTTCTGATTTCCTAACACTCACCCATTATTAGCCCCATATTAAAGTGGTATCGGTCCAACGTGAGCTGGTTTCTGTACTTGTTGACTGTTGCTTCAACCTAATAAGGACAGAATAAGAAAGTTAAAACATACTCCTGTTGACTAAAAGGAATGTCTATATCAGAAACACTGCAGGCATGAAGCTATTATTCACCTCCTATCATTTATTTTAAATGACAAAGAGATTCCATATCAATATGACCGAAAACACAAGGACCCCAATCTCAAACAACAGACACACTTGAATTTTTAGGTTGTTCTTTAACTGCTGGGTGTGGAGTATTTGAAAAGATGCTGTCTCACTGCTGGATGAACTCAGAATCTGAATGCCAAGATTTCTTCCAATCAGAACCTTGAGAAAATTGGGATTTTTAAAAGTGTTTTCTTGGGATGTAAGTATCACTGGCGCAGCCATTTACTGCCCATCCCTAATTGCCCTTAAGGTGTTGGGAGGAGCTGAGTGATTTATTGTTGGTTTAGTGCAGGGATGGATTCTTGGAATTCTAAATTAAGCATATGGGCTTGTTTATGTGTTCAAAGTTAACAATTAGCTTTTAAAAACAACACCCATCAGTCCAAAAGGCAAAGAACTGCAGATGCTGGAAATCCAAACTAAAAGTACAAATTTCCAGAAGAAACTCAGCAGGTCTGGCAGCATCTGTGCAGAGAAAGCACAGACAATGTTTTGCATCCAGTAACCCTCTTTCAGAACCAACTGTGGCTAAGAAATTGTGGTTATATATACTGAAGTTAAAAATCACAGCTCCAGATTATAATCCAACAGGTTTATTTGGAAGTACTAGCTTTCAGAGCACTGCTCGTTCATCAGAGGACTAGTGGGGCAGGATCATAAAACAATCCATGTAACATTTTATAAATTCCTCCTTTAGAACCAGTCTGACTCAAAGTTGGGATACAGACAGCCTGTAACCTCACACTTTTAATGCATTGTCTGAGCGGAGATGTCCCTTTTTTTAATAAAAACTTAAGTTATCTTGGGAATGTGACTTAAAAGTTCTGGGATTTTCACATAGAACCTGAAAGAATGCAGCACAGAACAGGCCCTTCGGCCCTCGATGTTGCGCTGACCGGTGAACTAATCGAAGCCCACCCCCCCGCACTATGCCATCATCATCCATGTGCTTATCCAAGGATTGTTTAAATCGCCCTAATGTGGCTGAGTTAACTACATTGGCAGGCAGGGCATTCCATGTCCATACCACTCTGAGTAAAAAAAACCTGCCTCTGACATCTGTCTAAAATCTGTCACCCCTCAATCTGTAGCTATGCCCCCTCGTACAAGCAAATGTCATCCTAGGAAAAAGACTCTCACTTATCCACATTAATGAACAGAAACCTGCAACCCATTCTAAAAGATGATAGACTTAACAGCAATCTAGGTTTGTTCAATACATTATTTCAACTGCATGACACTTTGATCTTTGGTCCTGCCCCACAGCTACCTGATGAAGGAGCAACACTCTGAAAGGTAATACAGGTAGACAACCCACTATCCAAAATCTGAAAAGCTCCAAAATCTAAAGGTTTCTCTGTGAAGCTTTTATCTCATTAACAAGGTTGTTTGGCATACAAACAGTTAACCCAACTCCCCATCCACTGAATGTGTCACTCAGATGCAACATTGAGTCTGCTGTTCGGTAAGATTTTTTAAAATTATCAAACTGTCACTTATTCTGAAATTCGAAAAATTCTGAATTCCGAAAACCAGCTGGTCCCGAGCATTTCAGATAAAGGATTGTGCACCTGTGCTTCCAAATAAACCTGTTGGACTATAACCTGTGATTGTTAACTTTGTTCACCGCAGTCCAACACCGGCATCTCCACATCATCTATACTAAAGACAGGGGTGGGGTGGGGAAGAAAAGGAGTAAACAATAGGTGAAGATGGAGCCCAACAGAGAAAACAGCAGTTGGACAGGGATGGATAATGGAGAGCCAGGGAGATAGAGAATCTGCTAATGGGGACCATTAATGGGTGAAAATAGGTTGGCTGTGATGAAAGCAGCCATCAGTTCTGATGGAGGAGTTTTACATAGAGGGTAATAGGTACATGGAACGTGCTACCAGGGCAGGTGGTAGAAGCAGTTACGACAGCATCGTTTGAAACGCTTAACAAGCAGAGAATAGAGGGATATGGACTATGCGCAGGCAGATGGCATTAGTTTAGAATAGCATGATCAGCACAGACGTGGTGGGCCGTGGGGCCTTGTCCTGTGCTCTATGTTCTAAGGATCACTGGACCCAAAATGTTGACTCTGCTTTCCCTCCACTAATGCAGCCAGAGTTGCTGAGTTTCTCCAGCAATTTCTGTTTCTGATCCATAATTCCAAGGAGGATGAAGTAACACACGGCTTCTAGTTAGAGAACTTTTCAGGTTTTAAATTTTAGTCTCTGCTGGAAGTCATCTGAGAAGCATATATTTCAAGCCTCAAAATGGTGAGGTGTCTTTTGATGGAGTAATATGCTAAGCAGCATTCCTACGAAAAGGAGTTTAAAACGATCATATATTCATAGAATAAAGAGTTATTAATCCCAGAACAGAGTGCTGGAGCACAGCAAGTGGAAAAGTAGTTAAGTTTTGGAAGTTTAAAAATTAAAGGCAAGAAGGAATTGCATCAGGGATAATACAGCACTGGAATGAAGCTAAGTAACAACATAGTAATAAAGTAAAAAAGATTTATCAATAGTTCCAGAGGAGTTGAAATGTTAATTTATTTTTCATATTTCAATGCTTGAGGAGTCTCTTCTCCCACCTCCTCCCTCACCCCCCTGGCCTGGCCTGGCTGCCTGGCCTGCTGTGTTTTTCCAGCACCACATTTTTCAACTCTGGTCTCCAGCATCTGCAGTCAGTGGTAAAGCAAATGTATAATTGAATGTTTGTGGATACAGTGAAAATCAAGGGGGCTGCTTTATCCTGAAATGTGCCAAGCTTCCCATGTATTTCCAGAGCCGCACTTATCCAGGCAAGTGCAGAGCATTCAATAACTCTTAACCTGTGCCTTGTAGACGCATACAGGCTTTTGGAAGGTTATTCATTGCAGGATTGCTCTTGTAGCCAGAATGTTTATACAGCTCATTCAGGTCAGTTTCATATCAAAGGCCACCCTAGGATATGGATAATGGAACTTCAGCTTTGTAACATTTTCTCTTGTTGGAGATGGTCATTGCCTGTACTTGCTTAATGTGTTACTTGCCACTTATGAGCACAAACTGGAACATATTGCCAATATTAACAATTTGACTGGGTTGGATTCTTCATTTTGTGTATTGGACCATTCCAGAGTAATCATGTACATTTTTGGGCAGACAACAGCACTGTGGCTGTACTGGAACGGTTTGTTTAGCATAACGGTAAATTCTGGTGCCCAAGCCTTCAGTACTGTTGCCGGGATGTTGTCAGGGTTGATAGCCTTTGCAACATCCAGTGCTTCCATTGAATTGCCAAGTCCTCAGAAGGAGGCAGAGATAGATCTCAACACCTTTTCAGCCTTATCTTTTGTACCTGTGGTTACCCAACATTGTGAAAACAGGGATTTAAATTATATATTTTGCAGCACATACTATGCCTCTAATTGTGTAAAAGTCATTCTCTAAATCTCTGTTTCTCTTCCCTCTTTTGGAAAGGCAATAAATGCTATTTCCCAACCAAGGGTTTCCTACCCTGACCGTTAAAATATTGAGAGACTTGGTGTCAAATACTGTCCATACACATTCCTCTGAAGCTCCAAGCACATTAGATTGAAAGAACTGTCCAAACAGAATCATAGGATCCCTACAGTGTGGAAGAAAGCCATTTGGTCCATCAAGTCCACACAGACCCTCCGAAGAGCATCCCACTCAGAAGCACTCCCCTACCCTATCCCTGTAACCCTGCAATTCCCATGGCTAATCCACCTAGCCTGCACATCCCTGGATATCAGGGGTAATTTATCATGGCCTGTGGGGGGAAACCAGAGCACCTGGAGGAAACCCATGCAGACACGGAGAATGTGCAAACTCTACACAGACAACCAAGAGTGGAACTGAACCAGGTCCCTGCCACTGTGAAGCAGCATTGTTAACCACTGAGCCAGCATGCCACCCAGAACAAATGGTTACTTTGAAGACTTCTAGGCAATTGTGAATTAGAGTTGTGCTGTGGTTTGAGGAGAGCACTGACACATTAAAGGACTCCCACTGCATTCAAATACACCCATCACCTGGCAGCAAGAAACAATCCGTGGGTCAGAGCCAATGTCACCTCCAGCAACCCCACACGCAGGCAGCAAGCCACACATTGAGATGCTATCACAAGCGACCAAAGCTGATTATACTTAGGGTTTGAGAAGAGACATCCATTTCCTGCAACGATCCTGCAGATTTTGTGTTGCAATAGGATGGGCTGAGTCTACTCACCACTTCCTCAATCTGTTCCGGTGTCACCACCACTCCAATTCCACATTCTCTCTCAAAGTCTGCATTGTCGATTGGACCCAGCTGATGGTTTTTAATATAATCGAGAGAAGCTAATTGAAAGAGACGAAATGAAGTGAATTAATCTCCCTCCTAAATTAAGAAAGTCAGTTTCTGACTGGTTGGATGTTAATGTTTTGGGTCAGTGAGTGCAAAAGGAGAGATGAAAAGGAAACAGGAAGAAGAAAGTCCAAGGGAAAGACAAAAAAGCAAAGTCTCTAACGGACTTGTTTTAAAAACCCTAATTGTCGCAAGAATTAAGACAATAAAGGATGTCATGTGGGAAGTCAAAACAAGACCAGCACAAAGTTCAAAGGTATCAGCGTGTGACAGAAAGGATGTAGCTGGGATGGTTCCCCTGGCTGCCGAGTCTCTCAGCATGGGGAAGCCATTTCAGGCTGATAGGAGGAGGAATGTCTTCATTCAGAAGATGGTGGAACTTTGGAATTCACTATCCCAGAGGCACATGGAAGATGGGTCATTGGGCATTTCAAGACAGATTAATAGGCTGAATGGTAGAACTCCATCAAAGGGCTGAATGATCATTTAACATTAGGAAGAGCAGTCAAATTCTCACTGCGCCCACAGCACCCTGCGCCACCTCTCCCCACCATTCACACACACACACCTCATTGATTGTAATGTGTTTGAGGGGTCTGGTGGCTGTGTAAAAACTCCAAATAAATGCAAGTCTTTCTTTCAGAGCATCAAGGCCATTAACTGCAACTGGTGAAAACTCACATTTCAGATCAAGATATGGGCAGAGTGTCAAAATGAGTTTAATTCTGTCCTTTGCAATGGGCCTCTGCCAAGGTTATTTAAAGAAATCTATGCAACATCGAGTCATAGAGATGTACAGCACGGAAACAGACTCTTCAGTCCAACCCGTCCATGCCGACCAGATATCCCACCCACAATCTAGTCCCACCTGCCAGCACCCGGCCCATATCCCTCCAAACCCTTCCTATTCATGTACCCATCCAGATGCCTCTTAAATGTTGTAATTGTACCAGCCTCCACCACATCCTCTGGCAGCTCATTCCATACACGTACCACCCTCTGTGTGAAAAGGTTGCCCCTTAGGTCTCTTTTATATTTTTCCCCTCTCACCCTAAACCTATGCCCTCTAGTTCTGGACTCCCCGATACCAGGGAAAAGACTTTGTCTATTTATCCTATCCATGCCCCTCATGAGTTTGTAAACCTCTATAAGGTCACCACTCAGCCTCCGATGCTCCAGGGAAAACAGTCCCAGCCTGTTCAGCCTCTCCCTGTAGCTCAAATCCTCCAACCCTGGCAACATCCTTGAAAATCTTTTCTACCCTTTCAGAGTTGTTGCACTGAATTCGAAACATAAAATCTATTTCTCTCTCCACAGTTGCTGCCAGACCTGCTAAATTTCTCCAGCACTCTGTGTTTATCAAAGAGTTTAATCTTTTATCTGATATCTAAGAGATGATTAGAAGCTAATTATTACAAGCAGTTCATTAGATACAACAACTATTGGGCTCTCCTGCAGATTAGATTCATACGTTTTCTGTCCTTACAGCACCCCACAGTCATTCACAAGGAGACTTCTGTCAGAACATGCAGAAGAAATTCATCTACAGCAACATATTACCAACAGCTGATGTAGTCGGAGTGAGGCACATAGCCTGCACAGTTAATAGTCATTTTACCAATCAGCTTTCTGAAGCAGACAGACAGACTGAGCTTGTTCATGAAAAGAATTCCCAGGCCAGGGGTTGACCTTACCATTGAGCTGTAGGTCTGAGGTCACTTCCTTTTTTGCAATGTACTTGACCAGGAAGCCCAGGTGAGTCTGGTCCTTGAGCCGAGTGGCTGCATTATACAGAAGTGTACCTGTTGCTTTGTCTGGCGTAGATCCCAAAATCGCTTGTGCCTGGTGTTGAAAAGAGAGACAGAGCAAGCTATGAGTTGGGAGGACATCTGGCAGTTAAAAGGTTTTCCCCTCAATTAATTCCTGGAGATATCAGGCTGCCCTCAACACATGGAAAACCAAACGTGACTCGCAGAAAACACAAATACTGACTATTCAGCTACTCAATGGAACAAACACTGACCCCATTCTTACTACCATGGCCAGCTTGCTTTCTATCAGTTACTGGGTCTTGTTAATTCCTTCAAAATTCTTACCCCAATATCATTCAACACATTTCTCCTTCATTAACTCACAGCTGTATTTTCTTCTCAATCTTCCTGACATTTATGAAATGTAGTAAACAATTATACCACGTAAAAGCTGGTTTGACAGAACCATTTATGACAGTATTCAATGCATTAACTGATTAGCTGTCATAAATATTTTCACCTGAACTTAATAAACTAATTGCAAAAATGTTTACAAATTTATCAGTCCTAAAATTGATAGTGACATCACCTAATGTTACGAAAATGTTGAGCACTTAAACTGATTGTTGCTTCCACATTATCTCCATTTGAGAAAAGCATTCGTCCCCAAAGCTAATATAATGAAAATAATTGAAATCTAATTTTTACTTTTACAACACTGTTAATGCTCAAACATCTGTGATTAATTCACACAGCAAGCTGCCTCACATCCCACAAAGAGTACTCAAATCAACAATTGCAAACTCTGGTTTTGCTGATATTGTTTACTAGAAGCAGCACCCAGATTTCCCATGGATTTCTTCAAAGGATGGTTCAGTACCTTACACACTGAAAAGGCCGCACTCCCCCCGCCGACAGCGCGGCACCCTCCCCCCGCACTCACCCCGCCGACAGCGCGGCACCCTCCCCCCGCACTGCCCCCGCCGACAGCGCGGCACCCCCCGCCC
>NC_057727.1:59712150-59721477 GCF_004010195.1 Chiloscyllium plagiosum | reverse complement strand
CTTCCTAACCTGCAATCTTCTTCCTGACCTCTCCACCCCCACTCCGGCCTATCACCCTCACCTTGACCTCCTTCCACCTATCGCATTTCCAACATCCCTTCCCCAAGTCCCTCCTCCCTACCTTTTATCTTAGCCTGCTGGACACACTTTCCTCATTCCTGAAGAAGGGCTCATGCCCGAAATGTCGATTCTCCTGCTCCTTGGATGCTGCCTGTCCTGCTGCGCTTTTCCAGCAACACATTTTCAGTAGCGATGCTCACAACCCAATAATGATTGTAAAAATGTACATTATTTCATTCTTCCAAAACTTTTAGATCTCATCTAACACTAAACTGACTTAGACCCAGAAATCCCTATATCTGACAGCACAGAGACAGACCATTCAGAAATCCCTATATTTGACAGCACAGAGACAGGCCATTCGGCGCATCATGCCTGTGCCAGCTTTATGAAAGACCTCTCTAATTAATCGCACTCTCCTCCCCTACCTTACTTTGTAAAGGCATCTGTCTCTTCTGTGTTTCATCAGTTACCGAGGACAGAGAAAATCCTGCAGTCAATGTGTGAGGTTGACATACTCCCTCACACTATCCAGCGTGTGAAAGAATCAGGAGCTGGGATTGGTTTTAAATGGAAGTCGGGAACATGGCACAGTAAATTCATGAGTTGCTTCCGAAGAACCAAAAGGCAGAAGATTTGGGGGAAGAAAATGATTGAATTTTGGGGAGTGAAGCATGTACAGTTGGTGATGTATTACAGTTTGCTGTAGGAGACTAGGGCATTTGACTCAGCATCTGGTTGACCTGGTGAGAGGTTGGGGTCTCAGTGACAGCAGGTCTCGCTGTTGCTGCAACTGTTTGTATCAAGGGTTTTTACAGTATTGAGAGGGGCCATTTAGCCAATCATGTTCGTGCTGGTCGGACATGCATCTATTCATATCCCATTTTCCAGCACTTGTATTTTATGGTGTGCTAAGTTCTCATAAGAATACATTGATTTATTGTAGTGATGTGTACCTAAATACAGTGAAAAGCTTTGTTTGTGAGCATCACAGGCAGATCATAGTAAGAAAGGTCATATAGATCATAGGGTGTTTAGACAGAGTAAGGCATTCAGATTACACTGCACAGGAGGTGCACAAAGCAAGATCAATATGAACAAGATCACATCATTTGAAGTTAGAGAAAAGAACATGAGTAATTTTATAGCCTTAGAATTTAGATTTAAAAGTGTGGAGCTGTTAAAAGAAATATTAGAATAAGATCTGCTGTAGGGAGCTCACGAGGAGTCGCTTGGTGTTTCTATCAGATCCCCCAAAATTCGTCTAAATTCCAATGAATATAATCCCAGTCGTCTGCCTCTCCTCATAAACCATACCCCTCAACTCCAGAGTCAACCTAGTGAACCTCCTCTACACCCCCTCCAGTGCCAGTACATCCTTTCTCAAGTAAGGAGATCAAAACTGCATACAGTATTCCAGGTGTAGCCTCACCAACACCCTGTACAACTGCAACATAACCTCCCTGCTTTTAAACTCAATCCCTTTAGCAATGAAGGACAAAATTCCATTTGCCTTCTTAATTACCTGTTGTACCTGCAGACCAACCTTCTGTGATTCATGCACTCGGATACCCAGGTCCCACTGCACAGCAGAATGGTAAAAGAAATTTCAGCATGCATGTAATAATCCTTTTTACAGTTATTCCTACCAAAATGGATGACTTCACATTTATTAACATTGTAATCCATCTGCCAGGCCTTTGCCCACTCACTTAAACTACATCCCTTTGCAAAATTGCACAGTCCTCTGCACACTTTGCTCGACCACTCACCTTAGTGTTATCAGCAAACTTTGATACACATGGTTCCCAACTCCAAATCATCGACATAAATTGTGAACAATTGCAGTCCCGACACTGATTGCTGAGACACACCACGAGTCACCGATTGCCAACCAGAAAATCACTTATTTATCCGCATTCTTTGATTCCTATTAGTTAACCAATCCTCTATCTGTGCTAATACATTGCCCATAACACCTTGCAACTTAACCTTATACAGCAGCCTTTTGTGCAGCATCTTGTCAAATGCCTTTCAGAAATCTAGATACACTTTTCCACAGTAAACACTGATGCAAAATACTCGTTTAATACATCCCCCATCTCTTGCAGCTCCACGCAAAGGCCGTATTGCTGATCTTTGAGGGGCCCTATTCTCTCCCTTTTGTCCTTAATGTATTTGTAAAAACCTGGGTGGCAACTTTCAGGGATCTGTGTACATGGACACCGAGATCTCTCTGCTCATCTGCACTCCCAAGAATCTTACCATTAGCCCAGTACTTTGCATTCCGATTACTCCTTCCAAAGTGTATCACCTCACACTTGTCCACATTAAACTCCATTTGCCACCTCAGCCCAACTCTGCATCCTATCTATATCTCTCTGCAACCTACAACATCCTTCGTCACTATCCACAACTCCACTGACCTTTGTGTCGTCCGCAAATTTACTAACCCACCCTTCTAAGCCCTCATCCATGTCATTTATAAAAATGACAAACAGCAGTGGACCCAACACCGACCCTTGCGCTAGTAACTGGACACCAAGATGAACATGTTCCATCAACTACAACCCTTTGTTTTCTTTCAGCAAGTCAATTACTGATCCAAACTGCTACGTCTCCCACAATCCCATTCCTCTGCATTTTGTATAATAGCCTTCTGTGGGGAACCTTATCGAACGCCTTGCTGAAATCCCTATACACCACATCAACCAGTTTACTCTCATCTACCTGTTTGGTCACTGTGTCAAAAAACTCAATAAGATTCGTTTGGCACGACCTACCCTTCACAAAACCGTGCTGACTGTCCCTGATCAGATTATTCTTTTCTAGATGGTTATAAATCCTATCTCTTATAACCTTTTCCAACACCCGAAGTGAGACTCACTGGTCTGAAATTACCAGGGTTGTCTCTACTACCCTTTCTGAACAAGGGAACCACATTTGCTATCCTCCAGTCCTCAGACACTATTCCTGTAGACAATGATGATTTGAAGATCAATGCCAAAGGCTCGGCAATCTCTTCCCTGGCTTCCCAGAGGATCCTAGGATAGATCCCATCCGGCCCAGGGGACTTGTGTATTTTCACCCTCTGCAGTATTTCTAATACCTCTTCCTTGTGAACCTCAATCTCTTCTAGACTAGATGCAAGTATCTCTGTATCTTCCTCGCCAACATTTTCATTTTCTATAGTGAACACTGTCGAAAAATATTTATTTAGTGCTTCCCCTATCTCCTCTGACTCCACACACAACTTTCCACTATTATCCTTGATTGGCCCTAATTTAACTCTCGTCATTCTTTTATTCCTGACATACCTATGGAAAGCCTTAGGGTTAACCCTGATCCTATCCGCCAACAAATTCTCATGTCTTCTCCTGGCTCTTCTGAGCTCTCTCATTAGGTCTTTCCTGACTTCCTTGTAACCCTCAAGCGCCCTGAGTTTTCACATTTTGTCCTAACACAAGTCTTCTTCTTCTTGACCAGGGATTCCACTTCCTTAGTAAACCATGGCGCACGCGTTCGATATCTTCCTCCCTGCCTGACAGGTACATATTTGTCTAGGACACACAGGAGCTTTTCCTTGAATAAGCTCCACATTTTTAATGTGCTCATCCCCTGCAGGTTCCTTCCCCATTCTACGCTTCCGAAATCTTTCCTAATTGCATCATAATTTCCCTTCCCCCAGCTGTAACTCTTGCTCGGTGGAGTACACCTATCCCTTTCCATCTCTAAAGTAAACCTGACAGAATTGTGATCGCTGTGTCCAAAGTGCTCACCTACTTCCAACTCTAACACCTGGCCAGGCTCGTTACTCAGTACTAAATCTAAAGTGGCTTCGCCCCTTGTAGGCCTGTCTACATACTGTGTCAGGAAGCCCTCCTGCACACACTGGACAAAAACTGACCCATCTATAGTACTCGTACTGGAGTGTCTTGCAAGGATGCCTGCCTTGAAGAAGTTTTCCTCCTCTCTCTACAAGAATCTCGGAGTCCCTCTCCCACTGCAACTACTGTATGGTACTTTCCCCCCACCCTCCTCTAGCTTATCTCTCCACGCTTCAGGCTCACTGCCTTTATTCCTGATGAAGGGCTTTTGCCCGAAACGTCGATTTTGCTGAATCTCCTCGGATGCTGCCTGAACTGCTGTGCTCTTCCAGCACCACTGATCCAGAATCTGGTTTCCAGCATCTGCAGTCATTGTTTTCACCCTGTAGTGATCCCAGTCAATGTCCCCCATGACAACTCGGCTGTCTCTGTCACTCCTACCGAGAATCACGAGAGACACTGAGGAACCTTTCCCGTTGGTGGAGGGGCACAGATGGAGGGTGAGGGGGCAGTAGGTGGTGTAGGCGGCTGGGAGAGGCAGAAACACTCATGTTTAAGACGTACACAGATCTGTCTCTGAGACGCCAAGAGCGAGGAAACAGGATTACATCGGTATCTAGCACAAGACTCGATGGGCTGAAGGGCCCCTGTCCGTGCGGTAAAAGCTGACGCTCCGGCCTGGGCCTGGGCCTGGGCCTGGGCCGCACCCTCTCCCCGCTCCCACCTGCTCGATGGCCTGGAGGAGGAGGCCGCTCAGCGCCTGGTTCCTCAAGGTTTCTTTCGCTTTCTGCTCGCTCAGGCCGATGCCGCGCAGCAGCTCGAGGCCCGAGGCCGAGGCCGGAGCCGGAGCCGCCATTATCCACTCTGACCCCGCGCTGACCCCGCCCCAGCCCACAGGCCCCGCCCAGCACACCAACAACGCCCGCCCCCCCTTGGCGTCTAGCCAATCACCGCCCCGCTACACGGTTCCGCTCCTGGGATTGGCCATTCACTGCCCACTACAAGATCCCGCCCCCTACATGTGACCAGTCGCAGCACACAATATGTTCCCGCCTCCTGAGACAGACCAATCACTGCCCGCTACACGATCCCACCTCCTCAGAATTTGGCCAATCATTCCCCGAAGTAGTCCCCGTGCACAGGTAGGTCCCGCCCACTCTGGCGCAGCTGATTAATAGCCGCTCGAACTGTGGTCGAGCCTCTTCAAATCTGACCAATCACCTTCGCCTTTCGATCCCCGCCCACTACCGGCCGTGCGCGACACGCAGATTGGCCAATCACGCACCGACAGGATGACGCTCTTATGTCTGATTGGTTTAAGATGATCAATCCTGGTAAGACCCACCAATCAGAGTGACTGTATTGCATCAGCCTGCACCAATTTAAGCTGAAACTTTATTGCTGGAACAGCACAGCAGGTCAGGCAGCATCCAGGGAACAGGAGATTCGACGTTTCGGGCACAGGCCCTTCTTCAGGAATGAGCAGAGAGTGTTCAGCAGGAGAAGATAAAAGGTAGGGAGGAGGGACTTGGAGGAGGGGCGGTACAGTGTCCCATTCGAGGCCGTTCAGCCCATCAAGCCCATCCTATATTTATTAATGCTTCACCTTGTGTCTCAGACAATTTAAAGCTCATCACAGTCCCAGGTCCTACACGCTTTATTCATCCTCAGGTAACTTCCCTCCTTTCCATAAAACATGGGAGCAGAAGCAGGCCATTCAGCCCATCTGCTGCACCAATGATGTCATGGCTGATCTGATAATCCACTCCACTTTCCTGTCTTCACCTTTAATCCCCTCACGGATTAAAAAATCCTATTTCAGCCTTCAATATACTTAATGACCCAGCCTCGACAGCCCCTTGTGGTAAAGAAATTCCACAGATTCACTCCCCTCTGAGAGAAGAATACCCACCTTCCCCATCTCTGCCTTAAATGTGTGACCATTATTCTGAGATGATGTCCTCTAATCATAAACTCACCCAAAAGAGGGGATAAAGCCCTTCAGCATCTATGGAGAAAGAGCATGGGTGCTATCTGACCTGCATTTGTTGTTTTCAGTACAGATTTCAGCATATGCAGTGAATCTTTTTCTTCTGTATCTGCCCTGTTAATCCTCTAATAATCTTGTATATTTCAGTAAGGTTGCCTTTCATTCTTGGAGAAAGTGAGGACTGCAGATGGCTGTCATCAGAAAGGGCTTTTGCCCGAAACGTCGATTCTCCTGCTCCTCAGATGCTACCTGACCTGCTGTGCTTTTCCAGCACCACATTGCCTTTCATTCTTGTATATTCCAATGAGTGTTGAGTCAATCTACACAAAGTCTCATAAGACAATCCCTCCAGACACATAGTGAAGATCCCTGGACAGCCTGCAATGCTGGTATATACTTAGAAATGGGACCCAGAACTGTGCACACTATTCCAGCTGTGGTTTACTAGTGCCTTATATGTGTTTTTTTGACAAAATCTTTCTGTTTTTAATACTCCTGGTCTTTGAAATAAAGGCTGGAATTCTATTTAGAATATAGAGACATTTTATACAGAAAAAAAGGCTCATTGCATCCACACTGGTCAAAAACAATCACCTAATGATTCTGATCCCATCTCCCAGCACTTGGCCCAGAGGCTTGTATGCCTTGGCATCACAAGTGCACATCTACATACTTCTTGAATGTTATGAGACTTTCTTCCTCTACTGCAGTAATGGGCATTGAATTCCAGATTCCCGCCACTCCCCGGACAGAAATGTTTTTCCTCACATCACTTCTAAACCTTTGGCTTTGACCTTAATCTATGCCCGCTGTCAATGATCTCTCCATCAAGGAGAAAGTTTTGCCTTCCCAATTATCTGTGAAATTTAGATGGTCGCCTTTCCTGGATGAAGACTCCCAAATCCCTCTGTCTTGTAGTATTCTGCAGTTGCTCCAGTTTAAATAATCAAGCCTGCAGCCCCTCCACAATCAGATCCTTTATTTAAAGTTGTCTTCCCAAACCTCTTTCCCACAAATAACCACTTTTCTCTGAAAGTTATCACAGCTACCACATTCTGCCAACCTGCCTACCCTCTTGAATTTTACCAATATCTTCCATAAATCTTGGATTTCTTGTGAACTGTAAGGAGGATAATGCAAAATTTCACATTTGAAAGTAAGCTGCAACCTTCACTGATTAGTTCATTTTTGTTGTTAGTTGTGTGATGGGCTCCCTCAGGATTGTTCAGCAAATGCTGCACAATCACAGGCTCAAACCTGACAGCAAACATTTTGTTTTGGGTTTTTGCTTATGTGGGATGTTTGAGGCTATTATGAGCAGCCTGCTGTTGTCTCAATCAGCCAATCATTGGCATATATGGTCTACATACCTAGCATCACACTGGCACTGCTATTCATTTACGGTGCTTAGTGCTTTTCTGATCAATGTTAATGAGTGTGGAGCCTGAAGCAAGCTGGTGATTGACTATTGCCTGGTTTGTGTTATTGCCCAAGACCAGTTTCACCTCCAGCATTGTTTCAGGGAGCAGTCAGCTGTGTACAGCTTTATTCCAATTATGCAACCTTGGATTTAATTCTCTGAGCTGTTAGAGATTCACAGTTAATCAGATATAGCTTGTTAACTTCCTCTCTACTGAGCCGCTAACTCATTAACCAATTCTCTGTTTCACTCAGTTGCTGGTTATTCAGCATTTTCTTCACAATAAACCTGGCCATGGATGGATTGGATCTCTCTGCCATGGACTGTATTCTAACAAAGGCAGTCCCGAAGTGAAAAAAAACTCAGCGAGTCATCCCATGAAGCTGCATGTGCCTGAGGTTTGTGTGACCAATCTATGTTGAGTCAGCTGATTTGATGCGGTGTGCCTGGATGAGTTTCAAAATGTCAGTATCTTTGGGGCAGTTCAAGGAGATAGGCCATTCAACCTATGTAGCCTGTGCGAGCCTCCACACTAGCAAACGGGCCCAATCATACTTACTCACTCACTTTCTGTCTCCCTTCACTGACTTTGCCTTCAATCCCATTCTATCCAGTTCTTAGTGTTATCATCATCTCCATCTCACTCTGGGAGTGAATCTCACAGCCTCTGTGTGGGGATATCTGTTGTAAATCTTTGAACATTTAATCCTCTATCCATGGTCCCACTGTGTAATCCTGTGGAAGCAATCTATTCTCCCCATTCTGTCCCATTCTATCATAATTTTAAACACTCAGAATCATTGAATCCCTACAGTGTGGAAAGAAACCATTCAGCCCATCAAGTCTGCACTCACCCTCCAAGGAGCATCACACCAGATCCCTACTTCTATCATATTGTCATGTGACCTGTGGTGTTCTCACAGAAACAGAACCAGTTTTTATTGTCTTTTGTTAATATTTGTAGTTCCTCATTCCAAACAGGTGGTCATAAGTCTGGCTTAGACCCTGTGTAAATCCTTCACAATCTTCCTATAGCATGGATAACCCATTACTCTAACTGACGGCCTACTGAGCTCATACAAGCTCAACATCATCTCTCAGCTTTAACAATGTATGAGCCTAAAATTCCTTTCACCTTGTACTTTGTAAACCTGAGCTGTAGCCTTGGATTTGACTGCATTTCCAACATCCCCCTGCTTTTGCCCCAGTCATCATGTCGTTACCTCCTTCAGCTTGACCAAATGCATCACTGTGCACTTATTGATCCTGAATTCCTATTGATACTTTTTTAAGCCAGAGTACTCTACTATTATAACACCTTCCAATTGATGTGGTTCTGTTCGCCGAGCTGGAAGTTTTTGTTGCAAATATTTCGTCCCCTGGCTAGGCGACATCATCAGTGCTTGGGAGCCTCCTGCGAAGCGCTTCTTTGATGTTTCCTCCGGTGTTTATAGTGGTCTGTCCCTGCCGCTTCCGGTTGTCAGTTTCAGCTGTCCGCTGTAGTGGTTGGTATATTGGGTCCAGGTCGATGTGTTTGTTGATGGAGTTTGTGGATGAATGCCATGACTCTAGGAATTCCCTGGCTGTTCTCTGTCTGGCTTGCCCTATGATAGTAGTGTTGTCCCAGTCGAATTCATGACATCCCACTCAGACCCATAGTATCACTGACAGGGACACCATCATACAAACTGGCCAAAGAACTACAACAGAAACTGAAACACCTGGTCAGCGGATCCAAACACTCTATACAATCAACACAGGAATTCTTGGACATCATCAGAAATATACACATAGACAAAGAAGAAACCATGATATCATTCGACGTGACGGCACTGTTCACTTCGATTGACAAAACCCTAGCCAGAGAAACAATAGCCAACCTACTGGACATACAGAACAGAAAACAGGACGCTGAACCTATCAACAAAGAAGGCATACTTAAACTACTGGACTTGTGCCTCACAACACACTTCACATTCAACAACCAGATATACGAACAAATCAACGGAACACCCATGGGACCACCAATC
>NC_057727.1:59708363-59710113 GCF_004010195.1 Chiloscyllium plagiosum | reverse complement strand
TTCTTAGTGATTTCAGTGCTTCCCTCTCCTTGGTGTTGGGAACAAGCAATATGAATTCGACTGGGACAACACTACTATCATAGGGCAAGCCAGACAGAGAACAGCCAGGGAATTCCTAGAGGCATGGCATTCATCCACAAACTCCATCAACAAACACATCGACCTGGACCCAATATACCAACCACTACAGCGGACAGCTGAAACTGACAACCGGAAGCGGCAGGGACAGACCACTATAAACACCGGAGGAAACATCAAAGAAGCGCTTCGCAGGAGGCTCCCAAGCACTGATGATGTCGCCTAGCCAGGGGACGAAACGTTTGCAACAAAAACTTCCAGCTCGGCGAACAGAACCACAACAACGAGCACCCGAGCTACAAATCTTCGCACAAACTTTGAACCTTCCAATTGATTCTCATCTAACCCCACTGCCCTCACTGGGCTCCTTCCCATCTCCATCCAGTGACCCAGCACACACACAACTGAATCTTTTATCTTTATCAGTAACAAGGGAACCTGGATTGGAAATAAGGATCTGTGAGAGTGGGAAGAGATAAAAACAAAAGAATCTTTACACAGATGGTTTTGGAGAATCGGTGGCTGCATCTTCACCTACCACTTGGACTGATGGCCTTTGTTGCTCATTTCATCTGGAGTTCAGTTGAATGGGGGAGATCCCATAGAGACTTATAAAACTCTAACAGGAGTAACCAGGGTAGATGCAGCAAGGATATTCCCGATGGAGGGTGTGTCCAGAACCAGGGGTCACAGTCTGAGGATTAAGGGTGAACCGTTTAGAACGGATATGAGGAGACATTTCTTCACCAGAGAGCAGTGAGCCTGTGGAATTCATTACCACAGGAAGTAGTTGATTCTGAAACATTGAGTGTATTCAAGAAGCTGCTAGATATAGCACTTGGGGCAAGTGGGATCAAAGGTTATGGGGAGAAAGCAGGATTAGGCTACTGAGTTGGACAATCAGCCATGATCGTGATGAATGATGGAGGAGGCTCAAAGGGCCCAATGGCCTCCTCCTGCTCCTATCTACTATGTTTCTATCTCAAAATATGCCTCAGTGAGTGGGAGTAGCATCACATGAGTTAATGAAAGGATCATGACTGCAAATCAGGTAGACATTCTGACTGACCAATGGTGAAAGAGGCCTCTCTAGAACATAGAACATAGAACAATACAGCACAGAACAGGCCCTTCGGCCCACGATGTTGTGCCGAACATTTGTCCTAGCTTAAGCACCCATCCATGTACCTATCCAATTGCCGCTTAAAGGTCACCAAAGATTCTGACTCTACCACTCCCACAGGCAGCGCATACCATGCCCCCACCACTCTCTGGGTAAAGAACCCACCCCTAACATCTCCCCGATACCTTCCACCCTTCACGTTAAATTTATGTCCCCTTGTAACACTCGGTTGTGCCCGGGGAAAAAGTTTCTGACTGTCTACTCTATCGATTCCTCTGATCATCTTATAAACCTCTATCAAGTCACCCCTCATCCTTCGCCATTCCAATGAGAAAAGGCCTAGCACTCAACCTGTCCTCGTACGACCTATTCTCCATTCCAGGCAACATCCTGGTAAACCTTCTCTGCACCCTCTCCAAAGCTTCCACATCTTTCCTAAAGTGAGGCAACCAGAACTGCACACAGTACTCCAAATGTGACCTAACCAAAGTCCTGTACAGTTGCAACATCACTTCACGACTCTTGAATTCAATCCCTCTGCTAACGAAC
>NC_057727.1:59674909-59708323 GCF_004010195.1 Chiloscyllium plagiosum | reverse complement strand
ATCTTCGTATCATCTGGAAATTTACTGACCCACCCTTCGACTCCCTCATCCAAGACGTTAATAAAAATTACGAACAGCAGAGAACCCAGAACTGCTCCCTGCGGAACTCCACTTGTAACTGGGCTCCAGGCTGAATATTTACCATCTGCCACCACTCTCTGACTTCGACCGGTTAGCCGGTTTTCTATCCAATTGGCCAAATTTCCCTCTATCCCCTGCCTCCTGACTTTCCGCATAAGCCTAGCATGGGGAACCTTATCAAATACCTTACTAAAATCCATGTATACTACATCCACTGCTCTACCCTCATCCACATGCTTGGTCACCTCCTCAAAGAATTCAATCAGACTTGTAAGGCAAGACCTACCCTTCACAAATCCGTGCTGGCTGTCCCTAATCAAGCAGTGCCTTTCCAGATACTCATAAATCCAATTGGTGATCTTAAAATCCTGTGATGTCAATGGTTTATGATTGTCAATTCTGCTGGGATTGGCTGGAGCCTGGAGTTCCACTGACCAATCACAGTGCCACAGACCCCGTCAACTGGCCAGAGGCCAAGGGTTGAGTTATCATTGTAAGGCCACAACTGAGTGAGTGGCGATCAAAATAACCTGACCAGTTGATGCCTGTGACACATTTATTTTATTCAGTCATGGGACATGGATGTCTCTGGCTGGCCCAGCATTTATTACCCGTCCCTAGTTGCCCCCTGAGAAGGTGGGGGTGAGCTGCCTTCTTGAACTGCTGCAGTCCATGTGCTGTGGGTAGACCCAGAGTGCCCTTAGGGAAGGAATTCCAGGATTCTCATCCAGAGACAGTGAAGGAACGGTGATATATTTCTAACTCAGGATGGTGAGTGGCTTGGTGGGGAACCTGCAGAGGCCGGTGTTCCCATATATCTGCTGCTGTTGTCCTTCTATATGGAAGTGGTCATGAATTTAGAAGGTGCTGTCTAAGAAGCCTTAGTGAGTTACTGTTCTCTGATCCCAGTTAGATGTTGCTATCCTGAAACCTGCCCCCACAATGTACTGCCAGTGACTGAGGCTAGCCCAGACCCTAGACGAAGCTGTGAGCTCTCACAGACTTACTGAGAGAAAGACCTTCAACCCACACCCGGGGAGGGGTCAGTCTGAACTCAACAACTACTCTCCTAAAGTAGACAGTCATCTGGAGGTGAAAACAGGAGGTGGAGACAAGGATCAGACATCACCAAGAGTTTGTGAATGTAGTTTGCCCAGTTTCCTGTGAGCACAGGCAGATCCTAGGTCCTGATGAAGGGCTTTTGCCTGAAATGTCGATTTTTCTGCTCCTCGGATGCGGCCTGACCTGCTGTGCTTTTCCAGCATTACTCTAATCTTGACTCTAATCTCCAGCATCTGCAGTACCCATTTTCTTTTAGATCCTAGGTTCGTTGGAGTGTAGCCTCTTCCAGCAGAGGGCAGCCATCTCCACAGGAAACGTCCAAATGTTGCCCTGGAGTTTATAGTTAACACTGTGCAACTAGAGAAAGGCAAGGAAGCGGGAGAAGGCGATTTACAGAACTCAGGATAGTCAGATTGCACACAGCAGGATTCCCGGAAGCACCACTGTCACTATAACTACATAACCAGTTGTTTAAGGGATAAAAACTGAAAGAACTGCGGAAGCTGTAAATCAGAAATAAAAACAGAAGTTGCTGGCAGCATCTGTGAAGAGAAATCAGAGTTAAAGTTTTGGGTCTCATGATCCTTCCTCACCAGACCTGAAACATTAACTTTGATTCCGCTTCACAGATGCTGTCTGACTTACTGAGCTTTTCCAGTAATGTCTGTTTGGTTTGAAGGGATAAAGATTGCTTAAGAAACAGGGGTCAACTCCATTCCTCTTCCTCCAAATATTTGCAACAAGCAACAACATCAACCTGAGCAGCAGCAGGATCTGTTAAATCTCTCACCTAAAAAACAGCAGCTCAGAAAATGTGGCACTCCCTCAGCACTGACCCACTGACAGTGCGGTACTCCCTCAGCACTGACCCTCCGACAGCGCGACACTCCCTCAGCACTGACCCTCCGACAATGTGGCACTCATTTAGCACTGACTCTCTGACAGTGCAACACTCCCTCAGCACTGACCCACTGACAGTGCAGCACTCCCTCAGCACTGACCCTCCGACAGTGCGATACTCCCTCAGCACTGATCCTCTGACAATGTAGCATTCATTTAGCACTGACTCTCTGACAGTGCGGCACTCCCTCATTACTGACCCTCTGACAGTGCAGCACTCCCTCAGAACTGACCCTCCGACAGTGCAGCACTCCCTCAGCACTGACCCTCCGACAGTGCGATACTCCCTCAGCACTGACCCTCCGACAATGTGGCACTCATTTAGCACTGACTCTCTGACAGTGCGGCACTCCCTCAGTAGTGACCCTCTGACAGTGTGGCACTCTCTCAGTACTGACCCTCCAACATTGCGGCACTCCCTCAGTACTGACCCTCTGACAGTGCGGCACACCCTCAGTAGTGACCCTCCGACAGTGTGGCACGCCCTCAGTAGTGACCCTCCGACAGTGCAGCATGACCTCAGTAGTGACCCTCCGACAGTGCGGCATGACTTCAGTAGTGACCCTCCAACGTGGTACTCATTCAACCCTGACTCTCCAACAGTGCGGCACACCCTCAGTAGTGACCCTCCGACAGTACGGCATGACCTCAGTAGTGACCCTCCAACAACGTGGTACTCATTCAGCGCTGACTCTCCAACAGTGCGGGACTCACTCTGGCTAATATGCTCAAGTCTGTAGAATGGTGTTCGAATATGATGCAATCACATTTTGTCAGGTTTGGGTGCTGGGTCCACTGCAGTTTGTCATTTATATCAATGATTTGGATGTAAAAATAGAAGGCATAGTTAGCAAGTTTGAAGATGACATCAAACTAGATGGTGTAGTGGACAGTGATGAGTATTTCAGAGTGCAATGGGACCTTGATTTGATGAGCCAATGGACCAAGGTGTTGCAGATGGAGTTTAATTCAGGTAGATGCAAGGTATTGCATTTTGGTAAGGCAAAACAGGGCAGGACTTACAGTTTTTAATGCTAGGGTCTTGGAGATTGTTGCCGAATAAAGAGACCTAGGGGTGCAGGTGTATAGTTCCTTGAACGTGTAGACAGGGTGGTGAAGAAGGCATTTGGCATGCTTGCCTTCATTGATCAGAACACTGAGTTCAGGAGTTGGGACATCGTGTTGCGGCTGTCCAGGAAATTCATGAGACCACTTTTGGAATCCTGTGTACAATTCTGGTCACCCTTCTATAGGAAGGATGTTGTTAAACTTGAGAGGGTGCAGAAAAGATTTATGAAGATGATGCTGGCTGGGGCTGGAGGGTTTGAGCTATAGGGAGAGGCTGAATAGGCTGGGCATCAGAGGCTGAAGGATGACCTTACAGAGGTTTATAAAATCATGAGGGGCATGGATAGGGTAAATAGACAAGGTCTTTTCCCACAGTGGGGAAAACTCAAGTGCATAGGTTTAAGGTGAGAGGGAAAAGATTTAAAAGGCACCGAAGGGACAGTTTTTTCATGCAGAGGGTGATGGAACGAGCTGCCAGAGGAAGGTACAATTGCAACGTTTCAACATTTAAAAGACATCTGGATGGGTACAATATTGGTACCACAGCTATTCCCGTTATACATTAATGATCTAGATGAAGGAACTGAGGGCATTGTTGCTAAGTTTGCAGATGATACAAAGATAGACAGAGGGACAGGTCGTGCTGAGGAAGCAGGGAGCTGCAGAAGGACCTGGACAGGCTGGGAGAGTGCGCAAAGTAGTGACAGATGGGATACAGTGTGGGAAAGTGTGAGGTTATACATTTTGGTAGGGAGAACAGAGGTACGGACTATATGGGGTAGGTGGCAGGAAAATGAGGTTGAGAAATATACCAGTCATGATTGTACAGAGACTCAATAAGCTGAATAACCCAATTCTGCTCCAATACCTTATGGTCTTCACGGGAACTTTTACTGAACAAAGATTTTATTTCTTGACTTTTAAATAGAATTGAAATTCTCACCTGCCTTGAAGGCGCTTGAACCTAAATTCCAACCCAGTAACACAAAACTGCCTTCCAATTCTGACATTTACATTCATTGCTGAACTATCTTAATTTAAATTGTCTTGTTGCAGGATGAGTTTGCTGACTTTTCTAACTGGTCTAGCTAATTTTTGTGTTTGTGCTAATTGGAGTGGAAAGATTGGGGTAAAGAGGCTGGTGATGGGGTGAGGAGAAGTGAGACAGAGGCTGTCACAGCATCAAAAATTTAAATCAGGCTGATTTCCTTGAATGGGATTGTAGTGACTGTTTCTCAGGGATGCAGTAACTGTATATTTGCAATCTTTTAGTTAATGAATGATCACAGCGAGTCAGGCAGCATCTATGGAGAAAAAGCAAGTTAATGTCTCAAGTCTAGATGGCTTCATCAGCGCTCTGATGCAGGAGTTGAGCTCAGCTCTAAAGAAGAGACATCTCGACTCAATAAGTTAGCTTGCTGTCTCTCCATGGATGCTGCCTGACCTGCTGTGATCTCCAGCATTTGTTGTTTTCAGTACAGATTCCAGCATCTGCAGTAATTTGCTCCTAGTTAACTAATGGTCTTTAGTTTGGAAGTTATATTGACTTTTATTTAATGTAAACTTTTTGTATTGATTTCAGATGTGTTTTAGAGATATGCTTAAACCCTGCCTAAAACAATTAGCTTTTCAGATACCAAATTCATAAATCTTTTTCAAAGGAGCTCAGGATTGGGATAAAGACAAAACTCCAAATACATTGAGCCAAATGCAGCAGACAGACTGTACCCAATCCACTGTGACCATTTTTCTCCAAGTTCTGAAGCAGGGTCACAGGACTCAAAATGTTAATTCCAATTTCCTGTCCACAGTTGTAGCCAAACCTGCTGAGTTTCTCCCTCCCTCTCCTCCCCCCTCCCCCCCACCCATCTGCCTTTTTGATTATCTCTCACTCCCCCTCTTGGTCCTACCACCCTCCCATACTTTTCCACCAATGACTGCCTCTGGCTGGTAACTTAAACCTTTCCTGTAAATGTATTAGCTGAAGAATTAAAAACCTGGCATTGATTTACCACAAACAGATGAGATGTCATCTGTAACTTTTAAATGCCCTTCAGTGAATCTGGTTTAACTCATGCTAAAGCTGAAAGTGCCATCGCTGTACCTGCCCTGTGAATGTTGCATTTATGTAGCACCATTCAGAACTTTATTTAAAGCCCTTTGCAACATCTTAAGTGTTTTTCCCAAAAAAAAAATGAAGGGAGGAATCTGGAACATAAACATTTTAATTTGTCCTGTGGTAACCTCCAACCTCAGAAAATCCCAAGAATAATCAGCTGCTCATGCTGCTGTGGGTATCAGTCTTCTACAGTCCAACCACATTCTGAATCAGGCTTAGGGTTAGGAGAGTGTAGCACAAATCTGCTGATACTCAGACCTACTGCTTACAATCAGCACTGTAATAATGGGGTGGAGTGAATTACAGATGCATTGTTGAGTGGTTAAGAACGTGCACTGAAACAGTTTGGTGTCCCAAGATTGAGAATATACTCCAGAAATTCTTCAAAAGTCGGTTTTCAGTCCCGTGGTGCAGTGTCAGTAACCAGAGGACACAGATTTAACAGAGTCAGAAAGAGCTTTTTGATGGAGTGAGTTGTGATCGGAGACGTGCTGCCTGTAAAGGTTCACTAATAACTTACAGAAGGGACTCTAAGGAATAATAAAAGGGCTATGGAACAGTGTTGCAATTTAAAGACTAATAAAGTAGCTCTTTCAAAGTCACAGGCAGGAATAGAGAGAGAGAGACAGACAGACAGACAAAATGCCGAGTGAGCTGTAGCAATTGCCATAATTTCACAATTTTTGGATTTATGGAGGCAACAGGCAGTTGGGGAACAGAGCTCTGTACCCCATCACTGGAGACAAATTTACAGTCAAAATGCAAAATGTTGAAACAATTAAATTTTTTTAAGATAGAAAATTTATTCTGCTGAAACATCAGAGCAGAACACCATACACAAAGGAATTCAATTTTAAATATTAAATAAATAGGCTAATCATTCTAAAGTAAAAAATATTAATTTCAATCTGGCAGATCCCTCACAAGATAATGTGTGATTTTAGTATAGCTAATCTCTGCAGAACACCACACTGATCCCCTGAAATGTACCATCACCATAATGTGAATCAGGAAATTAACCTCAATGCAGCACTTTACCATCTGCACCCAGCAAATGCAAGGCCATACCCTTTCCAGAGGGTCTGTATAATGTCACCATTCTCTACCTCACTCAATTATTCAGCATTCTGGACAAGTGTCAGCAATGACTGAGGCATAGCAAGATCCCAGCCAAACACCCAAGGATGATTGGATGGTGCTGAAGGCAGGAGCTCCAGAAGGAATAGTGTTCCCTGAGCCAATCAGAATCCAAAAGGGCAGGAATCTTCCAGATTATGGCTTTCATTAAGTCACCATCTGAGCTCACTACAGCTGCCAAAGCACTGTAAACAAACATTTACCAATAAAAAAAAAAAAATAATTGGAGAAATAAAGGACTAAAAACCCTGAGCGTTTCCAATTTTACACAAAAACATTGGTCATTAAACTTGAAGTCACAGTTCAGCTTCTTCCATAGTAACTGTTGCTAGGGACACAGGTTATCATCCCATCAACATCCATTACATAATAAACCATTACATTTGTTAAAATGATACAGAGACTTTTCTTGATCAGTCCCACCAGAGACAGACCTGTCCCCACCAGTACTGTACCCATGTGATACAGTGACAGCCCTGTCCCCACTGGTACTGTACCCCAGTGTTTTACAGCAACAGACCTGTCCCCCACCAGTATTGTACCCCAGTGTTATACAGGGACAGACCTGTCCCCCAGTGTTTTACAGTGACAGACCTGTCCCCCACCAGTACTGTACCCCAGTGTTATACAGTGACAGACCTGCACCCCTTGGTGATGAGCCTGTACCCACTAGTCACTGTCCCCTTCAACAGAGGTCCTTGGTAAAAGTCCAGTATTCCAAGTAGCCCTCTGGCTATATAATGCCAACAGTCTAACTTCAGTCCCCATGCCAATAAGTCTTCTGCTGTGCTCTGCTGTGGCATCATTCTGTGCCCTGGTGTTCACCCTGAGGGTTGGTGGCCCTCCGTTTCTGCTGGGGTTACCTCGATAGGTAACATACATAGTCTGCTGCCTAGACTCAGCTTTAAGGCTCCAGGAGATCACAAACTCTCGTGGCTGGAGCTGTCCGATAGTTCAAGGCCCTTCATACTCAGTTCCTCAGTGCCCTGCTTCATCCATGGGTGAGACAGGATCTGGTCCAGCGTTGGGCGATCAGATGGCCGGAGAGACAGGCACCACTGGATAAGATCTTGACACTCTAACAAAAACAAAAGAACTGGTCAGATTACAAGAACAGGAATAGGCCATTCAACCCATCCAGCTTACTGTTATTAATACAATCATGACTGGTTAACATTTACTCACCCAACTGACAATCAGAAATCTATCAATCTCTACCTTAAACATCGAGAAAGGTGTGCGTGACAGATGTGAACACAGTGTGAGGAGTTGACCCATTGTAAACATAGTTACTGTGGGCTTCTTTGCTACTACTGGACAATGTGTGAGACAGAATGGGAAGCTGATTACATTCAGATGTTGTGGGATATGGATGTGCTGCTGACTGAGTGTGGCAGCAATGCTGCTGACAAAACAGACAGACAGTCACTAATAAATCCAAACCAGGAATCCAAGTACACCCCTAGTGCATAGAGAGGGTGGAAATCACTTCTTTAGTGCTGAAGAGTCAAGGGAGAGAGAATTGCTAAAAATTAGAAGGAAGGCTGGATAAACATGAGAGAAAGGAGGACTGCGAGCAGAAGAAACACTAGCATCCTCTGTACATTTCAAACTGAGACTCAATTGATCAAGCAGAGAATGAGACACACCTGCAGAAAGAGGCTGCCGAAAGGGGATAGTTCCTTGTGTAATCTCCTCATCCTGTTCAAAGGGGATGTCTCCAAAGACCAGATCATACAGTAGAATCCCAAGTGACCAAACTGTGGCTGAGCGGCCATGGTAACGGTGATGGGTGATCCACTCTGGGGGGCTGTACACACGGGTACCTGCAACACAACACACAATGCAGGTTTGACTGTACACTCGGAGGCTCACGCACAGTGACACTGAGCTGTTGTAGCATGTGAAAGCAAGTGTGCAAGAGAGAGGATATTTACCATCAAAATCTGTGTAGACTGTATCCTGTAGCAATGCTCCAGATCCAAAGTCAATGAGTTTGAGCTCGTGAGTGCGGAGATCCACCAGGATATTCTCATCCTTGATGTCCCGATGGACCACTCCACAACAGTGACAGTGTTCTATCGCCTCCAGCAGTTGCCTGAAGAAACCACGGGCTGTGTTCTCCGTCAGTGCACCATGCTCCGTGATATAATCAAACAGATCCTGCACTGGCTCTGGGCGCTCCATGATCAGGAGAAAGCCATCAGGCTGCTCATACCAGTCCAGCAGCTGGATCACCCCTCGGAATCCAGTTGACACCTTCTTCAGCAGCACAATCTCCAGAGGGACCACAGAGCCATTCTGTCCAAACAGACAAATTAGATCCTTATCAATTACCCCCTTTTGCAAGATAGAGCACATTAACCTCAAATAAATTACTCTCAAGGGAGGACTCCAGGCACCATTATCCCCAGAGATGACACTCATCTCTCCTCTATCCTACCCGACGAGCCCTGCACCTCTCCCGAGGAGATGCTCTGCCAGACGTGGTCCATATCTCCCCAGCCCTTACTCAGAGCCACATGCTCCAGCCTCACCCAGCAGCAGGTGGGACTAGAACAGAGAGACATACACAGACAAACAATTTTGAGAACACTTAGACCACTTAATAAGATAAGAGCACATTGTTGAAGGTAGTGGATCAGAATGAATACAGCATTGGCTAACAAGTCAAAGACAGAAGGATAAAGGGGGCATTTTTTTCAAGAATGGCAACCCCCAAGTAGAATGCCTCGGACTTACTGCTGCAGGTATCCCCTATCCCTGTCCCTATTCCAGCCCACCCTGTGAGATTCTCTCAGGTTCCCCGCCTGGGCAGAGTGCTGAGCCACATTGAGCCTAGAGTCAGGAGGTTGAGGAGATGCTCACCAGCAGCTTCCAGTCGGTGATCCTGTCTCTCGAGACATGTTTGATAGCGACCTGGACACAGAGAGAGAGAGAGGAGCTCGCATTAATATGAGACAGCATGGTGTGTAGTCCCTGCTCACTCCGTCACCCCCACACCATCACCCCACCCCCCCAAATAGAGTCAGACAGCAGGGAAACAGACCCTTCGGTCCAACCAGTCCATGCTGACCGCCTTCCCAACCTGTCCGCTCCACTTACCCGAATGTCTTCATGTTGCAGCTGAACCTGAATCTAACTCTTCCCCTGGAAGTTAGACAGGGGAACCCCCAGCCCCCCCCCAGCCCCTACCCCCCAGGGGAACCCCCAGCCCCTACCCCCAGCCCCTACCCTCCCAGGGTAGACCGTCAGACACTCACCGCTGCTCCGTCCGAGAGGCGGCTGCCCGAGTAAACCGTGCCGAAGCCTCCGCTGCCCAGCACCGGGCCCAGCTCATAGCATTCCGCAAACCGGGGGCGGCCTGTCCCGGGGGGAGAAACAGAGAGACACACATCACCGTCAGGGACAGAGCTTCCAGATCACACCCAGCAAACACATTGTCCCCCCCCCGGGGATCTAACCCCCTCTTCCCCCCCCCAGGATGTACCCGGTGCTTACCCGGCTCCCGCTCCTTGCCCGTGCCGCCGCCGCCGCTGCTCCGAATGAATCTCTGCACCTTCCGAGCCGGAATCACTCGGGTTGTGGCCATTCTGCCCGCTGTCCCTGCAGCCCCCCGGGATTCCCGGCGTATCGCTCTCGCTCTGTTGCTGTCCCGCGGTTTTAATCCTGGAGCCTGAGGTGCGGCTCATTCATAGATTCCAGGAACCAATCACAGCCGCGACCCCACACAGCGGCCAATCACAGGGCTCCGAACATGTAGCCGATCCTACTTTTCACCAACAGCAGCCAATGACAGCTCGCGCCAGTATACCGCCCCCTTCACACTTACCCAAAAGGGGTCGTTTCCCCCCACTTTTAGGGTCGGGGAAAATCTCCTCCTCTGTCCTGGGAGTGGGAGACCATCTGTCCTGGGAGTGACCCTCTGTCCTGGGAGTGGGAGACCCTCTGTCCTGGGAGTGACCCTCTGTCCTGGGAGTGGGAGACCATCTGTCCTGGGAGTGACCCTCTATCCTGGGAGTGGGAGACCCTCTGTCCTGGGAGTGACCCTCTGTCCTGGGAGTGGGAGACCATCTGTCCTGAGAGTGACCCTCTGTCCTGGGAGTGGGAGACCCCCCTGTCCTGAGGGTGACCCTCTGTCCTGGGAGTGGGAGACCCTCTGTCCTGGGAGTGACCCTCTGTCCTCGGAGTGGGAGACCCCCGGTCCTGAGAGTGACCCTCTGTCCTGGGAGTGGGAGACCCCCGGTCCTGAGAGTGACCCTCTGTCCTGGGAGTGGGAGACCCCCTGTCCTGATCGAGATTCCATTGTCTAAGTATCATACAGTATGGATGATGCCATCAAGGCAGCACCAACAAATATATCTCTATATCTACACTAGATCCACTTTCTCACACTGGGCCAATAAGCCTTGGTGATTATGACATTTCAAATGCTCTTCCAAGTACTTTTTAAAGATTGTGAGCTTTCCTGCTTCAACTCCCCTCCCAGGCAGCACATTTTAGACCCCCTCCACCGTCTGGATAAAACAGTTTTCCTCAAATCCCCTCCAAATCTCCTGCTATTCACTTTAAAGTTATGCACTTCTTGTTATTGACCCTTCAAATAAATGGAACAGTTGCTTCCTATCCCCCCTGTCCATGCCCCTCATGTGCATAGACCCTCTATCAGTTCCCCCCTCAGCCTTCACCGCTCCAAAGTAAACAATCCAAGCTTATCCAGTCTCTCTCCATGGTGATCTGTCCCGGGTAACATCCTGGGGAATCTCCTCTCTTCCCCCTCTAGAGCAATCCCATCTTTCCTATAGTGCAGAGAGCAGAATTGTACACAGTACTCCAGCTGTGGCCTGACCAGAGTCCTGTACAGCCCCAACATTACCACCCTGCTCTCATCATCTATACAGTGACTGAGAAAGGCAAGTGTTCAGTACACCTCTTAACTGCACTGATAATCAGTCCTGCCATCTTCAGAGAGCTGCGGACTAACACAGCAAGTTTCTCTAAGCATCCTCGCGTCCTGCCATTCATTGAGTACTCCCTTGTCTTGTTCCTTCTTCCTTACCCTGATCAGGATTAAACTCCATTTGCCATTGATCTTCCCATCTGACCAATCCGTCCACATCTTCCAGTAACCTAACACCTTCTCCCTCACTGCCATCTGTACGGCTAATCTTTGTGTCATCCATAAACTTACTTTTCAACTTGGAAAGAGACCCACTTTCCTGGAAGGGAGGAGACCCTTTGTCCCAGGGAACCATCTGTACAGAAAGGGGAGACCCTCTGTATGGAGCAGGCATCTAGTCCTGGGGACATTTCCTGTCCAGGGAGTAGACAATCCCTTGTTTGGAAATCAGGTGATTCCCCCCCCCCCCCCTGTTTCTGTCAGGGTGATGCAGACCCTTTGTCTGGGTGAGTGGGAAATCCCCTGTCCATGAAGAGGTCAGGTCCTCACAGCAGACCCTCACAGCTTCACCCACCTGAATGGAGTAAGGGAAGGAACAGGAACAGGAGCAGGAGTAGACCATTCAGCCCACTTGGTCTGTTTTATTCACTGTGACCCTGGCTGACATTCCCTCAAACTCCTCAGATCCCTTGATCTCTCCAGCAATTGTCTTTGAATGCAATTCCTTGTGAGAGTCACTACCTTTGGCACATTCAGAACCAGATCCCATTCAATTACGCACACAGACAAATCCTCCCTATCAAAAATCAGTGAGATACTGGTTGTAACAGACATTAATTGGGTGAAAGACTCAGAAGGGGTTAATGCAGTCTGTACCATTCTAATGAGGGCTGTCTGCATTCAATATGTATATAACTCAGCTTGACCTGTATGTCTGGCAATAATAACAACAATGTGGAGGAGACTGTGTTGGACTGGGGTGGACAAAGTTAAAAATCACACAACACCAGGTTATGGTCCAATAGGTTTATTTGGAAGTGCAGTACAAACTTTCGGAGCGCTGCTTCTTTGTCAAGTAGCTCATGGAGTAGGATTATACGACACACAAAGATCATAGTGTCATACACTGATGAAATATATTGAACAAACCTAGATTGCTGTTAAGTCTTTCATCTTTTAAAATGCATTTATATGACACCTTTATTGCAGTAAACTGCCTGACAGCATTTCACAGGACATTATGAAGTAACATTTGACTCTGAGTCACTGAAGGAGATATAGGAGCAGTTGACCAAAAGCTGAGTCAAAGAGGAGGGTTATAAATTGTATCTTAAAGTAGAGAGAGGGTTGGGGGGTGGGGGTTGGGAGGAGAGGAATAGTGAAGAATTGCAGACCTTAGATGAATTAATACTAAACACAATCACTAAACGAGATTATCCAATCGTTTGCATCAATTATTCCTTAGGCAATTTGCTGTGCACACAGTGTGTCCTGCATTACAATAGTGACTGTACTGTAATAGGCCTGAAGGGCACTATTAAATCCTAAATTCTTCCTCTGCAGCTGACTCTCAGGCATTCCAACTCTATCCACGTGACAGCAATATCAGCAGGATTTTGAAATCAAACCTCTCCGGTTCATTGTAGTATCAAGTTAAGATGAAATAGAACACAATTCATTGAAACAAGTGCTTGAACAATGTCATAGCAAAAACAAAAGATATAAATAAACAAAGGTTCATGAGAGCAGCCAGCAGACAGGCTCCACTATTACATCGGGAGGTTATTGCCAGATTGCATGGGGTGGTATATTCCTGGAAGGGTCACTGCCATCTCTATCATACACGATCATAATCGGAAGTCACACGTCCTACAGGTTTATTTGAAATCAGAAACTTTCAAAGCACTGCCCCTTCGTCAGGTGAAGTCTCAAGTTAGTTATAATTACCAGATACTGTCCAAGGGATAACTCTCAACAAGTAACAGAAATACACATAAATATAGACTTAAAGCAAATCAGAGTATCATTTTTAAATAATTTAATTCAGTGAAAACTGAAATTATAAAAAATATTGTGATAGTACTTTTTAACTTTCCCTCCTCCCCCTCTGTTTCTGTGCTCCTCTCTCACAAGTAGTATTCTGGATATAGACTACGCTTGAGGGGAGTACCTTAGCTGGTCCCACATACATAAGAACAGGAGAATCGACGTTTCGGGCATAAGCCTGAAGAAGGGCTTATGCCCGAAACGTCGATTCTCCTGTTCCCTGGATGCTGCCTGACCTGCTGCGCTTTTCCAGCAACACATTTCCAACTCTGATCTCCAGCATCTGCAGCCCTCACTTTCTCCACATACATAAGAAGCCTGGCTGATTTTCCTCTCTCTCTCTCTCTCTCTCTCTCCCCCCCCCTGTCTCTCTCTCTCTCTGCTTCCCTCTCTCTCTCTCTCTCTAATCCAGGGATCACTGGACAGTGATCAGGAGTAGGAAACTGGCTGATTTCCAAGGACAAGGCAGCCTCTTTGTAGCTTCCTCTGCTTGAGTTGAGTAGTTGGTCCAGTCACATGCTCTCCCTGCTTAGGTTGGTTGGTGTTAGCACTGGACAAGGAACCTCATTCAGTGTTGGAGATTTTGTCCTGTTGTCTCAGTTTTACACATTGCTAAAAAAACCTATGTCTAAACCAACACTGCATTGGCTTTACAGTAGGTCTGTCACTCCTGGGTATTTCCTGCATGATTCTGAATGTTAACTTATTCAGATCAAAGCTATTTGGGGAATCTGGATTGGTATAATATTGCAAGCAACCTCTCTCTGCCTGTCACAATAAACAATGTGAAACCCTTGTGTGTTTCCTAGCTCTTGCCCAGTCTGACATATATGAGTGAGTCCCCACAGCCTGTATTGGTGGGTGTCAACCTGCATTAACATACATTATGCTGGTGTTAGCCTGCGTTACTCTGCAGTAACCTGTGATAGCTCATGTTAACTTGTGTTGTCCTCTATTAGTCTATGTCGGACTGTGTTAACTTGGGTTGACTTGTGTTATAGAATCATAGAGTCATACAGCATGGAAATACACCCTTTAACCCAACTTGTCAATGCTAAACTGAACTAGTCCCTTTGCCTGCATTTGGCCAGTTTTTCTCTAAACCTTTCCTATCCATGAACCTGTCCAAATGTCTTTTAAATGTTGTAACTGTACTTGCATCCACCACTTCCTCTGGCAGCTCGTTCCATACACACACTACCCTCTGTGAGAAACAATTGCCCCTTAGGTCCCTTTTAAATTTTTTCCCTCTTACCTTAAGCCTATGCCTTCTGGTATGAATTCTCACACCCTGGGGAAAAGATCTTGGCTATCACCCTATTCATACCCCTCACAATTTTGTGAAGTTCCATAAGGTCACCCCACAGTTTCCTAAACTCCAGTGGAAAAAAGTCCCAGCCTATCCAGTCTCTTCTTATTACACAGACCCTCCAATCTCATTAACATCCTTGTAAGTCTTTTCTGCATCCTTTTCAGCTTAATAACATCCTTCCTACAGCAGAGTGACCAGAACTGCATGATGCACTTCAAATGTGAAACTTTATTGCTGGAACAGCACAGCAGGTCAGGCAGCATCTAGGGAACAGAAGATTCGACGTTTCGGGCACATGCCCTTCTTCAGGAATGGGCTCATTCCTGAAGAAGGGCATGTGCCCGAAACGTCGAATCTTCTGTTCCCTAGATGCTGCCTGACCTGCTGTGCTGTTCCAGCAATAAAGTTTCAGCTTTGATCTCCAGCGTCTGCAGACCTCACTTTCTCCTCGAAGCACTTCAAATGTGGCCTCACCAAAGTCTTGTACAGCTGCAACATCAAATTCCAACTCCTAAAATCATTGAAGACAAGTGTGCCAAATGCCTTCCTCACCAACCTGTCTACCTGGGACGCCACTTTCAAGGAACTATGTACCTGCATCCCTGGATCTCTCTGTTCAACAACATTCCCCAGGACCTTACAATTAACAGTAAGTCCTGCCCTGGTATGTCTCATCAGTAACTCACATTTATCTGAATTAGTCTCCATCTACTCCTCCTCAGCCCATTGGCCCACTTGATCAAGGTGCTGTTAAACTCTGTAAGATTCTAATAGCCCGGGTTAACATCTGTTAGTCTGTATTTGTCTAGATTATTTTGTGTTAGTTTGGTTTAGTTGATATTATTCTTTTTGAGCCTGTGTTAGCTTGTATTGGCCTGTGTTAACCTGCATTAGGCTGCGTTAGTCTGTATTAGTGTGTGTGAGCCTGTATTAGCCTGTATGGACCAGTATGCCCCTGTCTGAGCCTGGGTTTGTCTTTGTGGCCTGTGTATTGTAATTGACATGCAGTATCCTCACTAGGTGTATCAGAATTTCCTGTAAGTTGCCCAACAGAGGAAATGAGAAATGGTAGGAGTTTAATCGTGTTTAAATGTTCGAGAGTTATCCTTTTTCACATAATTTCTCGGTGGGGGTGGGAGTAGGGAGGAGGGAGGAGGGAGTATGTTGGAAACTGTTTCAAGCTGCCATTCCTGACAGTTGCAGGCAATTTGCTGCAGACAGGGTTAATCATCACCTCCCCCCCACCCCCCCAACTCCCCTCCAAATATAGACAGGATCACAAGCCCAGCCAGAGGGGATTACACTGAGACTGAGTCACGGGGACCCACGTCACACACAAACCGTGCGTCAGTCTGAGCTCAGCAGCTGACAGCTCAATGCCATGGAAACGCCCCGGATGGTTTACGTGGCCAATGATTAATGGGAGCGTTGGAGCTGAGATGCGGAATGTCAGAGTGAGGGAGAGAACGCATCCAAACAATGGAACTTCCTACTCTCACACAGAAAGTGAGAACAAGCAGCATCACTTGCTACTGTCACCATGGCAACCTCACCTACTGCAGGACAAATCACATCACGTTCTGTGAGTAACTCCCAGTCACTATTCAACATGAAATCCGGAGTCAGTGTATCCTCACACTCACCCCCGATGAACATCACACTCACAGACACATTTGGATCACCCCACTGTGGGAGATTGATAGCTATTGCATCCCCATCTTCACTCTGGAACTCTGAGCACCACCATCCCCAGGTCACAGTCCCTAAAGATGCAGGGCAGCAATACTCACAATCCCTACAGATCTCAGGGGAAATTACACAGTGGGGTGAGAGAGGGATACTAAGTACGAAGAAGGCATAAGATGAGAGTGAATGAACCCAACAGGGAAAGGGATATGGAGCCCGTTCCTTTTACCAAGTCAATAAACATTCACCATTCAGCTGGGCACAGAGAACAGTGGGGACTCCATAGTTAGGGGGACAGATAGGAGGTTCTGTGAGAATGAGAGAGACTCACGGCTGGTGCGTTGCCTCCCAGGTGCCAGGGTTCGTGATGTCTCGGATCGTGTTTTCGGGATCCTTGAGAGGGAGGGGAGCAGTTCGTGGTCCACATAGGTACTAACAACACAGGTAGGAAAAGGAATGGGGATTTAGGGCAGAAATTGAGGGAGCTAGGGTGGAAGCTTAGAATTTGAACAAACAGAGTTGTTATCTCTGGTTTGTTGTCCATGCCACGTGCTAACGAGGCAAGGAATAGGGAGAGAGAGGGGTTGAACACATGGCTATGGGGATGGTGCAGGAGGGAGGGTTTGGACTCTTGGATAATTGGGGTTCATTCTGGAGTAGGTGGGACCTTTACAAACAGGATGGTTTTCACCTGAACCAGAGGGGTACCAATATCCTGGGGGGGGGGCGAAATTTGCTAATGTTCTTTGGGTGGGTTTAAATTAATCCAGCAGGGAGATGGGAACCCAAATTGTAGTTCGAGTATAGAGGAGGTTGAGAATAGTGAGGTCAGCACTAAGTTTTCAAAATCGCAATAGGGCACTGGCAAGCAAGAAGTTGATTTGAAGTGTGTCTACTTCAATGCCAGGAGCACTGGTGGGTGAACTTGCAGCATGGGTTGGTACCTGGGACTTCGATGTTGTGACTTCGGAGACATGGATAGAGCAGGGACAGGAATGGTTGTTGCTGGTTCGAGGATTTAGATGTTTCAGTAAGAACAGAGAAAATGGTAAAAGAGGGGGAAGTGTGGCATTGTTAGTCAAGGACAGTATTACAGTTGCAGAAAGGATGTTTGAGGACTCGTCTCCTGAGGTAGTATGGGCTGAGGTTAGAAACAGGAAAGGAGAGGTCACCCTGTTGGGAGTTTTCTATAGGCCTCCGAATAGTTCCAGAGATGTAGAGGAAAGGATAGCAACGATGATTCTCGATAGGAGTGAGAGAGACAGGGTAGTTGTTATGGAGGACTTTAAGTTTCCAAATATTGACTGGGAATACTATAGTTCAAGTAATTTAGATGGGTCAGTTTTTGTCCAATGTGTGCAGGACGGTTTTCTGACAGAGTATATAGACAGGCCAACAAGGGGCGAGGCCACATTGGATTAGGTACTGGGTAATGAACCAGGCCAGGTGTTAGATTTGGAGGTAGGTGAGCACTTTGGTGATAGTGACCACAATTTGGTTATGTTTACTTTAGTGATGGAAAGGGATAGGTATATAATGCAGGGCAAGAGTTACAGCTGGGGGAAAGGCAATTACCATTTGATTAGGCAAGACTTAGGATGCATAGGATGGGGAAGGAAACTGCAGGGGATGGGCACAATTGAACTGTCGAGCTTATTCCAGGAACAGCTATTGCAGGTCCTTGATAAGTATGTACCAGTCAGGCAGGGAGCAAGTTGTCAAGTGTGGGAGCCGTGGTTTACTAAAGAAGCTGAATCTTTTGTCAAGTGGAAGAAGAAGGTTTATGTTAGGATGAGATGTGAAGGCTCAGCTAGGATGCTTGAGAGTTACAGGTTAGCCAGGAAAGACCTAAGAAAAGTCAGGGGAGACATGAGAAGTCATTGACAGATAGGATCAAGGAAAACCCTAACGTTTTCTATAGGTATATCAAGAATAAAAGAATAACGAGAGTAAGATTAGGGCCAATCAAGGACAGTAGTGGGAAGTTGTGTGTGGAGTCCGAGGAGATAGGGGAAGCACTAGATGAATATTTTTCGTCAGTATTCACATGGAAAAAGACAATGTAGTCGAGGAGAATACTGAGACACGGGCTACTAGACTAGATGGGATTGAGTTGCATAAGAAGGGGGTGTTAGCAATTCTGGAAAGTGTAAAAATAGATAAGTCCTCTTTGCCAGATAGGATTTATCCGAGGATTCTCTGGGAAGCCAGGGAGGAGATTGCCGAGCATTTACCTTTGATCTTTATGTTGCCATAGTCTACAGGAATAGTGTCAGAAGACTGGAGGATAGCAAATGTTGTTCCCTTGTTCAAAAAGGGGTAATTAAAGACCAGTGAGCCTTACTTCAGTTGTGGGTAAAGTGTTGGAAAGGGTTATAAGAGAAAGGATTTATAATCATCTAGAAAAGAGTAATTTGATTAGGGATAGTCAACATGGTTTTGTGATGGGTAGGTTGTGCCTCACAAATGTTATTGAGTTCTGGATGTAGGTTTGCTCGCAGAGCTGGAAGGTTCATTTCCAGACATTTTGTCACCCTACTAGTTAATATCTTCAGTGGGCCTCAGGAGGAGCACTGCTGATAAGTCCTGCTTTCTGTTTATAGGTTTGGGTTTCTTTGGGTTGGTGATGTCATTTCCTGTTCTTTTTCTCAGGGGGTGGTAGATAACCCGATGTGTTTATTGATAGAGTTCCGGTTGGAATGCCATGCTTCTAGGAATTCTTGTGTGTGTCTTTGTTTGGCTTGTCCTAGGATGGATGTGTTGTCCCAGTTGACAACATATAAATAGAAAGCAAGACTTATCAGCATTGCTTCTAGTATGGTGACAAAACATCTGGAAATGAACCTTCCAGCTCAGCGAGCAAACCTACATCCAGAACCTCAACCTGAGCTACAAATTTTCTCAAAATTCACTAACCTTGTTGAGTTTTTTGAAAAGGTGACCAAACAGGTGGATGAGGGTAAAGTGGTTGATGTGCACGTGGATTTTAGTAAGGCATTTCATAAGGTTCCCCATGGTAGGGTATTGCATAAAATACAGAGGCATGGATCAGAAATTGGCTAGCTGAAAGAAGACTGATGATGGTAGTTGATGGGAAATATTCATCCTGGAGTCCAGTTACTTGTAGGGTACCGCAAGGATCTGTTTTGGATCACTGTTGTTTGTCATTAGTATGAATGACCTGGATGAGGGCATAAAAGGATGGGTGAGTAAATTTCCGGATGATACTGAGGTCGGTGGAGTTGTGGATAGTGATGAAGGATGTAGTAGGTTACAGAGGGACATAGATAAGTTGCAGAGCTGGGCTGAGCGGTGGCAAATGGAGTTTAATGTGGAAAAGTGTGAGGTGATTCACTTTGGAAGGAGTAACAGGAATGCAGAGTGCTAGGCTTGTGGTAAGATTCTTGATAGTATAGATGAGCAGTGAGATCTCGGTGTCCAGGTACCTAGATCCCTGAACGTTGCCACCCAGATTGATAGGGTTGTTAAGAAGGCGTACGGTGTGTGAGCTTTTATTGGTAGAGGGATTGAGTTTCAGAGCCATGAGGTCATGCTGCAACTGTACAAAACTCTGGTACAGCCACATTTGGAGTATTGTGTACAGTTCTGGTCACTGCATTACAGGAAGGATGTGGAAGCTTTGGAAAGAGTTCAGAGGAGATTTACCAGGATGTTGCCTGGTATAGAGGGAAGGTCTTACGAGGAAAGGCTGAGGGACCTGAGGCTGTTTTCATTAGCGCGAAGAAGGTTGAGAGGTGACTTAATTGAGACATACAAGATAATCAGAGGGTTATGTTGGGTGGATGGTGAGAGCCTTTTTCCTCAGATGGCGATGGCTAGTACGAGGGCGCACAGCTTTAAATTGAGGGGTAATAGATATAGGACAGATGTCAGAGGTAGGTTCTTCACTCAGCGAGTAGAAGGGGTGTGGAACGTCCTGCCTGCAACAGTAGTAGACTCAGCAGTTGGTCATTGGATAGGCATATGGACAAGAATGGAATAGTGTAGGATAGATGGGCTTCAGGTTGGTTCCACAGGTAGGCGCAACATTGAGGGCTGAATGGCCTGTACTGCGCTGTAATGTTCTATGTTTCTATGTAACAGAAACCAGCAAATAAAACCCCAGCTTTAGTACTGACACTCCCTCAGCACTGACCCTCCGACTGTGCAGCACTCCCTCAGCATTCACCCTCCAACAGTACAGCTCTCCCTCAGCACTGACCCTCCGACAGTACAGAACTCCCTCAGTACTGACCCTCCAACAGTGTGGCACTCCCTCAGCACTGACCCTCCAAAGTGCGGCATTCCCTCAGCACTGACCCACCAACAGTGGGGCACTTCCTCAGGACTGACCCTTCGACAGTGAAGGACTCTCTCAGCACTGACCCTCCGATAGTGCAGCACTCCCTCAGCACTGACCCTCCGACAGTGCAGCACTCCCTCAGCATTGACCTTCTAACAGTGCCTGCTCCCTCAATACTGACTCTCCAATACAGGCACTGACTCTCTGACAGTGGGGCACTTATGAGCAGGGGAAAGGATTGCTTGATTTATTCAAGTTTGTGAGCCTAACATCTGTGTTGGTTAAAGTATTGGAAAATAATCTGAGTGATGGGTTGAATTTCCAGTAGACAGTCATTGATTAATGAACCTTTGGCTGGTTGGATCTGTTAAGGGAACAGCTTGTCTAACTAATGTGAAGAAATGTTTCCAGGAGTTTACAAGCCTGGATGAAGACAGAGGCATGTTCGACATTGGCCATTAGGTTTTAAACAAGCTCTGTTTCCCAGCCCTGAATGGAAGTTTCTATTAGATCTCCCTCAACCTTCTAAACTCTAATGAATACAATCCCAGGATGCTCAGCCGTTCATCCTATGTTAGGCCGACCATTCCAGGGATCATTCGTGTGAATCTCCGCTGGACACGCTCCAGTGCCAGTATGTCCTTCCTGAGGTGTGGGGCCCAAAACTGGACACAGTACTCCAAATGGGGCCTAACCAGAGCTTTATAAAGTCTCAGTAGCACATCGCTGCTTTTATATTCCAACCCTCTTGAGAGAAATGACAACATTACATTTGCTTTCTTAACCACGGACTCAATCTGCAAGGTAACCTTAAGAGAATCCTGGACTAGCACTCCCAGATCCCTTTGTACTTTGGCTTTAGGAATTTTCTCACTGTTTAGAAAATAGTCCATGCATGTATTCTTTTTTCTGAAGTGCAAGACCTCACATTTGCTCACGTTGAATTTCATCAACCATTTCCTGGACCACTCTTCCGAACTGTCTAAATCTTTCTGTATCCTCCCCACCTCCTCAGTACCACCTGCCTGTCCACCTAACTTCGTATCATCAGTGAACTTCGCCAGACTACCCCCAGTCCCTTCATCCAGGTCATTAATATATAAAGTGGACAGCTGTGACCCCAATACTGTCACCAGCTGCCATTCCGAAAAAGAACCTTTTATCCCAACTCTCTGCCTTCTGTCAAACAGCCAATCCCTAATCCATGCCAGTAGCTCACCTCGAACACCATGGGCCCTCACCTTACTCAGCAGCCTCCCATGAGGCACCTTATCAAAGGCCTTTTGAAAGTCTAGGTAAATAACATCCAACGGGTTTCCCTGGTCTAACCTACTTGTTACCTCTTCGAAGAATTCTAACAGGTTTGTCAGGCACAAGCTACCCTTATTAAATCCATGCTGACTTGTTCTAATCTGACCCTGCACTTCCAAGAATTTAGAAATCTCATCCTTAACGATGGATTCTAGAATTTTACCAACAACCAAGGTTGAACAGGCTAATTGGCCTATAATTTTCCATCTTTTGTCTTGATCCTTTCTTGAACAATGGGGTTACAACAGCGATCTTCCAATCATCTGGGACTTTCCCTGACTCCAGTGATTTTTGAAAGATCTCAACCAACGCCTCCGCTATTTCCTCAACCACCTCCCTCAGAACTCTAGAATGTAACCCATCGGGGCCCGGAAATTTATCAAGTTTTAGACCTTTTAGCTTTTCTAGCGCTTTCTGTTTTGTAATGGCTGCCACACTCAACTCTGCCCCCTGACTCTCCTTAATTGTTGGGATATTACTCCTGTCTTCCACTGTGAAGACTGACACAAAGTACTTATTAAGTTCTTCAGCTATTTCCTTATCTCCCATCTCTAGCCTTCCTGCATCAATTTGGAGCGGCCCAATTTGGAGCAGCCCAATTTGTATATTTGTCTCTCGTTTGTTTCTTATGTATTGAAAGAAACTTCTACTGTCATGTCTAATATTACTGGCTAGCTTACCTTCATATTTGATCCTCTCCTTCCTTATTTCTCACTTTGTTATCCTCTGTTTGTTTTTGTCCTCTTCCCAATCTTCTGATTTCCCAGTGCTCTTGGCCACTTTATAGGCTTTTTCTATGATACATTTCCTGACTTCTTTTGTCAGCCATGGCTGTCCAATCCCCCAACCCCAGATAATCTTTCTTTTCTTTGGGATGAACCTCTGTACTGTGACCTCAATTACACCAGAAACTCCTGCCATTGTTGCTCTACTGTCTTCCCCACTAGGCTCTGCTTCCAGTCGATTTTCGTCAGTTCCTCTCTCATGCCCCTGTAATTACCTTTATTTAACTGTAACACCATTACATCCGATTTTGCCTTCTCTCTTTCAAACTGCAGACTGAACTCGACCATATTATGATCGCTGCTTCCTAAGTGTTCCCTTACTTTAAAATCTTTTATAAAGTCTGGCTCGTTACATAGCACTAAGTCCAGAATAGCGTGCTCCCTTGTGGGCTCCATCAGAAACTGTTCCAAAAAGCCATCCTATAAGCATTCTCTTCTTTGGATCCACTGGCAACATTATTCATCCAGTCCATTTGCATATTGAAGTCCCCCATGATCACCGTGACCTTGCCTTTCTGACATGCCCTATCTATTTCCTGGAACATCTTGCGTCCCTGGTCCTGACCACTGTTAGGAGGTCTGTACATAACTCCCATTATGTTTTTTTTTGCCTTTGTGGTTCCTCAACTCCACCCACACAGACTCCACATCATCTGACTCTATGTCATTCAGTGCCATAGATTTAATCTCATTCTTAACTAATAAGGTAACCCCTCCCCCTCTGCCCACCTCCCTGTCTTTTCGATAAACTGTAAATCCTTAGATGTTTAACTGCCAGTCCTGAACCCCCTGTAACCATGTCTCCATGATGCCTATCACACCATAATCATTCACGATGATTTGTGCCGTTAATTCATCTGCTTTGTTACAAATACTACGAACATTCAGGTAAAGTGACTTAATGCTAACTTTCTTATCATTATTAGAGATATTGGAAATCATAAGATGTCCTAAGTTATCCTTCCTTTTTGATGCATTCCTAATTTGCCGGGCGGCATAGTGGTTCAGTGGCTAGCACTGCTGCCTCACAGAACCAGGGTCCCAGGTTTGACTCCAGCCTCGGGTGACTGTCTGTGTGGAGTTTGCACATTCTCCCCGTATCTGCGTTTCTTGGGTTTCCTCCGTGTGCTCCGGTTTCCTCCCACAGTTCAGAGATGTGCAGGCTAGGTGAATTGGCCATGCTAAATTGTCCATAGCGTTAGGTATATTGGTCAGAGGGAAATGGGTCTGGGTGGGTTGCTCTTCGGAGGGTTGGTGTGGACTTGTTGGGCCGAAGGGCCTGTTTCCACACTGTAGGGAATCTAATTTAATCTTAAACCCACCTGCACACATGCTAACCTGCTGCTTATCTTTCCATTTAACTCCATAATCCCTGTCGTTTCCCCCCCCCCCCCCACAGACTCAGAAGTTTAGAGTCCTATTGACCACCCTATTTATCCTTTTCACTTGAACACTGGTTCCAGATCGGTTCAGTTTGGAGATTGTCCCAATGGTAAAGATCCCCCTGGTTCCGAAACTGATGCCAATGTCCCATGAAATGGAATCCCTCTTTCCCACACCAATCTCTTAGCCACATGTTCACTTCCCTAACTTTCTTATCCCTATGCCAATTGGCACATAGCTCAGGCAGTAATCCAGAGATTATGACCCTTAAGGACCTGAACTTCAATTTCCTTCCTAATGCTTGATAATTCCTAAACAGTTCCTGACCCTAGCTTTGCATATGTTGTTTGTGCCAATGCGGACCACAACAACTGGATCTTCTCCCTCCCACTCCAATATCCTTTCAAGCTGGTTGGAGATGTCCTGCACCCTGGCACCGGGCAGGCAACACACCATGTGGGACTCCCGATCTGGCTTGCATAGGATACTATCTGTCCCCCTAATTATAGAATCCCCTATAACAACTACTTGTCTTTTTGCTCCCACTCTTGAATGGCCTTCAGAACCATGGTGCCGTGCTCAGCTGGCTCATCCTCCCCACAGCCCTTTCCCTCATCCATCAGATAGCAAGCATCTCATACCTGTTGGACAGGGTCAGGAGCTGAGGCTCCTGCACTCAGAAACTGTCAGACACATTGTTGAGTAGTTTAAGATGAGAACAACATGGTGCAAAAGAGGAACATTTTTGTTAGAAGGTAAAGACATTAACTAAAGTGGGCGGCACGGTGGCACAGTGGTTAGCACTGCTGCCTCACAGCACCAGAGACCCGGGTTCAATTCCCGCCTCAGGCGACTGACTGTGTGGAGTTTGCACGTTCTCCCCGTGTCTGCGTGGGTTTCCTCCGGGTGCTCCGGTTTCCTCCCACAGTCCAAAGATGTGCACGTCAGGTGAATTGGCCATACTAAATTGCCAGTAGTGTTAGGTAAGGGGTAAATGTAGGGGTATGGGTGGGGTTTGCTTCAGCGGGTCGGTGTGGACTTGTTGGGCCGAAGGGCCTGTTTCCACACTGTAATGTAATCTAATCTAAAGATGGAGTGAGTACTGTCACAACTCAAACAAAGATGCTTCAAATAAACCTGTCACAACAAATCACTGCGAGGGTCTGTTCCTCTCCCTCCAGCAACAGGGAAAGTGTGGCATGAGCACCAAGAGGCAGGGACAGGGTTGTTTATTTTGTGATTTCAGATCACGCTGTGTGTTTGGATTTGAGATTGACTGTTCGAAGAAAGGACAAAGTAAAGAACTGTCCTCAGGTTTAGACTTTAAACTAAGACTCTTTATTACACATTTATATGAAACACTGCTGTACATGGTAATTGGAGATACAGCCATTCTGTCATACAATTACATTATTAAAGGTTAAACAATCTTCTGTGTTGTTCATTTGAATCTTCCAATAAGAAAACGACATAGTCATGTCTAGGCTAATACCCTCCATTGGAATTCCAGATACATTCTGCTATTTATACTCAGTGATGTGCAGTTCCATGATATCATCACAAGGTCACACCAGGGTCCTGAAAACCTTACACAACAGGGAACTGCTTACACCTTTGATCTCTGCATTATATCAAGGACATAATTCACACTCATGAGGAGACAGTGGAAGTTTACGAGGGTGTTGCTGGGAATGGAGAAGATTAACAATGAGGAAGGATTGGACAGAGGAGCTGACGGAGAGTGGATAAAATTCTGAGGAGCATGGACAGAGCAGATAGGAAGGACCCATTTCCCTTTACAGAGAGGTCACTAACTGGGGCAGGGATTTGAAGCAGTTGATGCAAGAATCAGCAGTAGCTGAGGATAATGTTTTTCAGAGGGTCTATTGGGAATCTGGAACTCACCGCCTGAGAGGCTGCTAGAGATAGGAACTCTGTTGCATTTAAACATTTCTTGGATATTCACATTGAGCTATTGTGCTGGAAAGTAGGTTGGATATCACATGATGCATCCCCCTTTAGTACCATCGCTCTATCTGGATTCTATAATTCCTAGTACCACTGAGAATGCCAGCCCAGATCACAAACTCACATCTAAAGTAGTCATGATTTGGAGATGCCAATGATGGACTGGGGTGTATAAAGTTAAAAATCACACAACACCAGGTTATAGTCCAACAGGTTTAATTGGAAGCACACTAGCTTTCAGAGCGCTGCTCCTTCATCAACCACCTGATGGACTATAACCTGGTGGTGTGTTATTTTTCAACTTCACATCTAAAGAGTGGGATTTGAACCTAGGACTTCCTGAACCGGGAGATGGGAGAGTTCACTGACCATGACTAATGCCCCACCTGCTGATGGGAGAATATGATTGGCTGTTAGTGTTTGATTGACAATGTGTGTGTAATGACCTGGCTGTCCATCTGAAATCCAACAGGAAATGACCTATTCCAGCAATGAAGCCCCTCACGGTGCAATATCCTGCTGGTCCTATCTGGCTGATCCATGTTTGAAGAATGATCATTTGGATGTGGTACTCATTTACAGAGTGGAAACTGTTCTTTATCAAAACAATGGGTTCAAGATATTTGGCACTATCACCAATGCAGCTGGTGTTCGGTTTTGTGAAAAGTGGGTGAGAATGTGGAATAAAATTTCTCAGTGCCTGTATGAATCCCTGGAATTCCATGGATTAAAACAAAGCATAATTTATTCAATTATTGGGATTAGATCAATATGAAATCATCCAGGGAAATAACATCTGACTTCACTCCCCAGAGCGAGATAGAGAGCAAGACATAGACTCCCCACGGAGACATAGAGTGAGACAGACAGTGAGACACAGATTCGCCAGAGAGAGAGTGAGACAGAGAGTGAGGCATAGACTCCCCACGGAGACATAGAGTGAGACAGACAGTGAGACACAGATTCGCCAGAGAGAGAGTGAGACAGAGAGTGAGGCATAGACTCCCCACAGAGACACAGAGTGAGACAGACAGCGAGACATAGATTCCCTAGAGAGAGAGAGAGAGAGACAAGCCAGTCTCATTGAGCAGCAGATGAAATTAGGAGGAGCTCAACGAGGTGAGAGTTACAGCTCTCCCCAAGTCTCTCTATTCCATCACTAATATGCCAACAATGTACAGCTCTAACCTGCTGCTGAGGGATCAATGATACCAGAGGAACTTATTTATAACTAGGAGCAGACAGCAAGATCACAAGCTGGGAAATCCAAACCACAGTGTGAACGTCACTGTGTCCCATTACCCAAAACCAAGCAACTCCTCTGGGCAGTGCACTCTGAGCAATTACTGACATAAGGTCCTCCTGAATCACCACAACAACAACTTGTATTTATTTAGTTCCTTTAACATAATAAAACATCATAAGGTTCTTGACAGGAGCGAGTATCAAATTCTTTTGTAATTCACTTGTGGGATGGGGGCATTTCTAGCTGCCCAGTATTTATTGCCCGTCCCTAGTTGCCCCCTGAGAAGGTGGGGGTGAGCTGCCTTCTTGAACCACTGCAGTCCATGTGCTGTAGGTAGACCCACAATGTCCTTAGGGAGGGAATTCCAGGATTTTGACCCAGAGACACTGAAGGAACGGTGATATATTTCCAAGTCAGGATGGGGAGGGGCTTGGAGGGGAAGGTGCAGGGGGTGGAGTCTGACACTGAGCAAAGTAAGCTAACAGGAGACTGATGTCCCAGTCAATGAGGTTTGTCCTGACATGGAGTCTGGTTGAGAGGTGGGTGGTTTTAAGGAGGCAGTTCCGGAGCTTGAGGTCCAGGCAGCTGATGTCACAGCCACCAGCAGTGGAGTGATGGGAAGGAGGGAATGTATGGGAGACTGGAACTGGAGATGCTCAGAGATCGTGAAGAGTCTTGGAGCTGGAGAGGATGACAGAGGAGAGCAACAGGGGAGGCTATGGAGAGATTCCAAAATAAGAATCATTATTTTAGCGTTGCAGAAAAAAAGAACAATTTACATTTCCAGATATTCCTGACCATTATTTCCATATTTCTCCAGCATCCCAAAATCTCTCCAGCCAATGAAAACCTTTTTGATATGTTGTTGCGGTTATAATGTGGAAACTACAGCTTCCAATTTGCTTAAAAAGTAATTCAGAGAATGTAAAACATAGGGGCACAGCCTCAGCGTGAGGGGACAATCTACATGTGCCTTCTACAAGGTGCACTGCAGAAATTCACTAAGGCTTCCTACCGCCTTCCAAACCCACAACCACTTCCACCTAGAAGGACAAGGGCAGCAGATACATGGGAACACCACTCCCTGCAAGTTCCCCTCCAAGCCACTCCCCATCCTGACTTGGAAATATTTCGCCGTTCCTTCAGTGTCTCTGGGTCAGAATCCTGGAATTCCCTCCCTAAAGGCATTGTGGGTCTATCTACAGCACATGGACTGCAGGGGGTCAGGAAGGCAGCTCACCCCCACACTCTCAAGGGGCAACTAGGGACAGGCAGTGAAACCCACAAGTCAATTACAAAAAAAATCATGACTGATATAAGGACAAATGTCTTCCCTCAAATGGTTGTGAATCTTTGGAATTCTCTGTGCCAGGACGTTGTGGATGCTGCAGTGTTGAGTCTGGGTTGCACAGAGCCTTGGTCTCTCAGGAAACTAAGGTGTGTGATTGTGAAAGTGCAGTTCAAACCCAAGATCAGACATTATCCTATTAGAACATAGAACATAGAACATAGAAGAATACAGCGCAGTACAGGCCCTTGGGCCCTCGATGTTGCGCCGATCCAAGCCCATCTAAACTACACTAACCCACTATCCTCCATATACCTATCCAATGCCCTCTTAAATGCCCATAAAGAGGGAGAGTCCACCACTGTTACTGGCAGGGCATTCCATGAACTAACGACTCGCTGAGTGAAGAACCTACCCCTAACATCAGTCCTATACATCCTGGTAAACTTCCTCTGCACCCGTTCCAGTGCCTCCACATCTTTCCTATAGTATGGCGACCAAAACTGCACACAATATTCCAGATGCGGCCGTACCAGAGTCTTATACAACTGCATCATGACCTCAGGACTCCGGAACTCAATTCCTCTACCAATAAAAGCCAGTACGCCATATGCCTTCCTCACCGCACTATTTACCTGGGTGGCAACTTTCAGAGATCTGTGTACATGGACACCAAGATCCCTCTGCTCATCCACACTACCAAGTATCCGACCATTAGCCCAGTACCCCATCTTTTTGTTATTCTTCCCAAAGTGAATCACCTCGCACTTAGCTACATTGAATTCCATTTGCCACCTTTCTGCCCAGCTCTGCAGCTTCTCTATATCCTGCTGTAACCTGCCACATGCTTCCTCACTGTCAACAACTCCTCCGACTTTCGTATCATCCGCAAACTTGCTCACCCAACCTTCTAACCCCTCTTCCAGGTCATTTATAAAAATGACAAACAGAACTAGCTAGATGGACAAAATGGTCTAAGCCTGCTTTTGTTTCTTACGTTCCAAAACTTTGGAATACTCAGCAGATCGGGTGAAGTCTGTGGAGAGTGTTAATGATTTAAGTCAGAAGTTGGTGAAGAAGCAGCAGCTCGAGCCAGGTAATTGCAACCAACGGCAGGATTTTACTGAAGGGTCTCACCCTCTGTTTTAAATGCCTCACTCTTCGCATCCCTCGTTATCTCCAGTCTCACAAATCTCCAAGATCTCCGCCTCCTATAATTCTGGGCTAACATTCATTTCTTGTGATAGAGATCACGTTTGGAGGGTGCTGTCTAAGGATCTTTGGTGAATTTCTGCAGGGCATCTTGTAGATAGTACACACTACTGCTGCTGAGTGTCAGTGTTAGAGGGAGTGGATGCTGGTGGATTTGATTTTATTGTCAGGTGGATTTTGCAGTAAGAATATAATAAAATGCAGTGAAAAGGTATCATTTGTAGCCATAATACGGCACCATTTTGTGTAATTTAAGAATAAGGAACAAAAGAAAGATATATCTTGAAGAGAGTCCATCATTCCTGAGCTGGCTCATCATCCATCACCAACCCTTTGCCATCTTCTACACCAAACCCAACCAACATCAAAGTCGCTGATCTTCAGGTACCATCTTTCACCACTGGGCCTACCTCGCCCATGTAACCTCTGCCCATTTGGCAGCCGCCAACTCCAGGTCCTGTACTTGCTCTGGAAACATAAGTAGGGGCTCACTTTCCTCCGCACTGCGTCCACTCAAGATCTATGCCTCAGGTCCACTTGAGGTCTGTGTACTTGGCTCTCACCACCGATGCTGTCCAAGCTCAGGACAAGTAAGTAAATAAAAAAGGAAAGAGAGGGAAAAAGAAAAACAGAAGTGGTTAGAGCAGACGAGCTCTGGCACGAGAGCCCTCTCTGCTGCCACCTTAGACCAGAATTGAGGTTTCATATCCTGGGCGTGGTGCCAATCAAGTGGCTGCTTTGTCCTGGATGGGGTCAAGCTTCTTGAGTGTTGTTGGAGCTGCCCCCATCCAGGGCAAGTGGGGAGGATTCCATCACAATCCTGACTGGTGCCTTGTTGATGATGGACATGTTTTGGGGAGTCAGGAGGGGAGTTACTTGCCACAGCATTTCCAGCCTCTGACCTGCTCTTGTAGCCGCTGTGTTTATGAGGTGAGTCCATTCAGTTAAAGTTGCAATATAAATTCACGTTGTTGTTGGAAGAGTGAATTAGTGCATGAGAGACATGGGGCCTCTCATTGATTCAAACTGGACAGTTTCCAGCTCAGGTCACTTGTTTGAAGTTGGATGGGGACAGAGATCCTGCCAACCCAGAGAACTGTCCTGGAGTGGGAACAGTAAATAGGAGAAAGTGAGGACTGCAGATGTGGAGGTCAGAGCTGAAAAATGTGTTGCTGGAAAAGCGCAGCAGGCCAGGCAGCATCCAAGTCGCAGGAGAATCGATGTTTCGGGCATAAGCCCTTCTTCAGGAATAGTATGGTTGTGATGAATGATGATGTAAAGAAGCTGAGCAGTTAATAACAGGTTAAATGAGTGGCTCCATGATCAAACTCTCATCAATCACAGCTTCTGCACAGCTCTGACTGAGAGAGGGCCAGGCTTGTTGCTGACCTGGGGAATGTGACACCTGTTTCTGTGGGGAGCTCAAGGCAGCTGCACCCAGCCAAAAGAGACAACCCAGAGCAGGCACTTTGTACAAATGCTTCCATCTCACTGGCAGGATCAATTACCCGGGTTAAACCAGGACGCTGATCCTGATCTAATCCATTTCGAACTGACTAGGCAACAGCATTTTCTCTGTGTTCACTTCATTCAGGAAAGGTTTCCTAGACTCAGCCCTGGAGCGAACAGCTTGCTTTATGAGGAAAGGCTGGACCAGTCCAGTGTGGCACAGTGACTCAGTGGTTAGTACTGCTCCCTCACAGCACCAGGGACCCAGGTTTGATCCTGGCTTTGGGTGACTGTGTGGGTTTCTTCCCACAGTCCAAAGACGTGCAGGTTAGATGGATTGGCTATGGGAAATTGCTCATAGTGTCCAGGGAAGTGCAGGCTAGGTGGGAAATTCAGGGTTACAGGGATAGGGTGGCTCTGGGTGGGATGCTCTTCAAAGGGTTGTTGTGGACTTGATGGGCTGAATGGCCTGCTTCCATGCTGTAGGGAGTTCTGTGAGTTTGCAGAAGGCTGGGCCTGTATCCTCTGGAGTATAGAACAGTCAGAAGTGACAGAATTGAAACATGTCAAGAATCTGAGGGGAGTTGACCAGGTGGATGTGACAAGGTTGGTTCCTCTTGTCGGAGAATCTAGAACTGGGCACACCCATTTAAAAGGGATGAAGAAAGATTTATTTCTTTGAGAGAGCTGTGAGTTTTTGGAATTCTCTTCTTCAAAAGACATTTAATACAGAATCTTTAAATATTTTTAAGGTAGAAGGAAATAGATTCTTGATGACCAAGGGGGATGGAAGGTTCTTGGGGAATATGCAGGGATGTAGGATTGAGGTTAAAATTAGATTAGCCGTGATCTTATTGAACAGGGGGAACAGGCTCGAAGGGCTGAGAGGCTTCCTCTTGCTCCTTTTGTATGTAATTTCCCAATCTCAATCCTCATTCACCCGCCTTTCTGAATCTGCAAATCTTCCATTTCAAAATTACCATCTCCTCGTCTAAACCCCAACCTCCATCTCGCCCCTCCCGCCCCTCCCTACCCCACCTCAAACCCACACATCTCAAATCTTACCCCATCTCAATGTCAATCCATCTCAAATGCGCCCATCTCAAACCCTACTCTATCTCAAACCCTTCCCATATCTAGAAATGTGTTGCTGGAAGAGCGCAGCAGGTCAGGCAGCATCCAGGGAACAGGAGAATCGACGTTTCGGGGATGCTGCCTGACCTGCTGCGCTCTTCCAGCAACACATTTCCAGCTCTGATCTCCAGCATCTGCAGACCTCACTTTCTCCTTCCCATATCTAACCCACCCCATCTCCAACCCACCCCACCTCAAACCATACCCCATCTCAATGCCAACCCATTTCAACCAACCCACCTCAAACCCACCCCATGAGAAACCCTATTTTCCCGTCTGCTTCCCCTGGAACCCCACTGGTGTTTGTAAGAGTCAGAAGTGACTTTATTGAAACATTAAGATCCTGAGGGGGTCTGTCTGGGTGGATACGGAGAGAATATTTCCCCCTATAGGAGAACTTAGAACAGGAGACCACTGTTTGAAAGTCAGCTGTCATCTGTTTAAGACAGAGATGAAGAGAAATGTTCTCACTCAGAGGGCAACCAGTCTTTCAATCTCTTCCTGAAAATGTGGTGAAAAGCACAGTCCTTGAGTATTTTTAAGGAAGAGGTTGAGAGATCAGCAAAGGGAAAAGTTTATCTCTCTCTCTCTTCTCATTTCCTTTTGAGTATCCAAGTACTGTAAAGAGTTCCATTGAGATTGTCAAAGGTTATATATTTTGTTAGAATTTTGGGAATGACTAATAAAGAACAAAGTAACATAGTCTCCTGCCTCAACAAAAAAATCTTCATCAGGAATATTTCCAAATATAAATTATGCAAATATCCATTTCAATGTTAGTGCAAAGTCACATCTGTTCTGAGCCCCCCACCTGTATTTAATCATTTAAATATCGGGAGGGTTTATCCGAGGAATATGTCTCGGGGTCCCTTTGCTGATACTCGGGCATTGTTCGACTTTGAGAACCCACACTTACACTTGCTGTTCTACCCCAGGCTGTTTAAATAAGTGGGGGGTTGGGGGGCAATGGTGTGGGGAGTTGTTGGGGTTGGGGGATATTGAGGAGTGGGGGAGGTTCTGGGAG
>NC_057727.1:59672219-59674207 GCF_004010195.1 Chiloscyllium plagiosum | reverse complement strand
AGTTTGGGAAGGGGACAGTTTGTAATGAATTCAATTCAGACTAACAAAAGCAAAATGATTGCAGGAAAATTGTAAGCTTATTGGTTGGTAAGAAGCTGTTGTTAGGGATCATCTGCAACTTGCTGTAAATTAGAAAAGTGTTTATTTTTGTATTAAACTAAGAACATTAGGGCCAATACAATAAGGTAATAAAAGTAATGAAAGTGAAATAAGGTCTCCAGAGACGTAAGGCAAGGACTTTGCATTGTAGTGGGAGCAGTTGGAGTGAATTAGGTCTCTAACATAATTATTATTCTTTAAAGGGAGGAACTAACAAGCTTAATCTAAAGGGAAGTCATGGCAGCCCAGTTTGACCCCATGATGTGGTCCTCTTGCACCATGTATACCAGAGTGTGTACAGGTGCAGCAACCAGCGATTCAGAGCTGGAGCTGTGGGTGAGTTCACTGTGGAGCATCCACACTAGGTTTGTCATCGGTAACATGTTCAGTGAGATGGTCACACCATAGACAAAGACGAGGCAGGCAGTAAAGGCATGAGTGGCCATCAGGCGAAGTACAAGTAGACAGGTTGTTCAGGCGTACCCTATGTCTATCCCCCTCTCTAATAGATATGCTGTTTTAATTACTGATGGCGCAGATAACATCACAGAGATAGCAGTAGGAGTCAGCTGCGTGGGAGAGGAAGAATAACTATCAGAAGGCTATTGTAAGAGGGGATTCAATTGTACAGGGAATAGAGACATTTCTGTGGCTGTGAATGAGACTCCAGGATGGTATGTAGCCTCCCAGATGCTAGGATTAAGACTGACTTGGAGTTACAGCAGTGCAGTCTGAAGGGGGAAGGTGAATAACCAGATGGCATGGTGCACACTGGTACCAATGACAAGGTAAAAAAGAGGAGGAGCTCTTACAATCAGAATATAAGGAGTTAGGATGTAAATTAGAAAGGTGTATCTCAGCATCACTACCAATGCCAGAGTAGGAATAGCAGGAGAGATTGGATGAATACATGGCTGGAGAAATAGTAAAGAGGGAGAAATTGGGACTGGAATTGGGAAAGATGAGGCTGGTACAAATAGAATGGGTTGTATCTGAGATGGATCTGAGCTAATGTTGTCATAGGGCTGTTTGCTAGCGCAGTTAGGGAGTCTTTAAACTAGAATAGCAGGGAGCTGGCAACCTGAGCAGGGAGACAGAGGAAGGAGAAACAAGGATAAGAACAAGACAGAAAGGTAAGGAGCGAAGGTGGATGGCAGTAGAAACAAGGGTGACAAACAAATGGGGTCATAGTGCAAAATAAATCCGAGATGATAAATGAGGTTAAAAAGACAGGTCTAAAGGCTTTGTATCTTAGTGCATGGAGCATTTGCAATATGATAGAAAAATTATCAATGCAAATAGATATAAGCAGTTATGGTGTTGTAGCAGTTAGAGAGTGACTGCACGGTGACGGAACTGAATCTGCCGGGGTTTTGGTTATTTGGGAAGGACAGGCTGAAGTGAAAAGAGCTGGCTGGCATAGTGGTGTGAGTAAAGGATGTAATCGATACAATAATGAGGAAAGACATTGGCTCAGAAAATCCTGATGTGGGATCTGTGAGTGGAGATCAGAATCAGCAAAGGGGCAGAAAACTTGGTTCAGGTTTGTCTTTAGACTGCAAACAGTAATGGAGATACATCAATGAAACTAGAGTCACAGGTAGATAGGATAGTGAGCTGAAAATGTGTTGCTGGAAAAACACAGCAGGTCGGGCAGCATCCAAGGAGCAGGAGAATCGACGTTTCGGGCATAAGCCCTTCTTCAAGAATGAGGAAAGTGTGTCCGGCAGGCTAAGATAAAAGGTAGGGAGGAGGGACTTGGGGGAGGGGCGTTGGAAATGCGATAGGTGGAAGGAGGTCAAGGTGTGGGTGATAGGCCGGAATGGGGGTGGGGGCGAAGAGGTCAGGAAGAAGATTGCAGGTTAGGAAGGCAGTGCTGAGTTCGAGGG
>NC_057727.1:59664270-59668358 GCF_004010195.1 Chiloscyllium plagiosum | reverse complement strand
ACCTAACCTGCAATCTTCTTCCTGACCTCTCTGCCCCCAACCCCCACTCCGGCCTATCACCCTCACCTTGACCTCCTTCCACCTATCGCATTTCCAACGCCCCTCCTCCAAGTCCCTCCTCCCTACCTTTTATCTTAGCCTGCTGGACACACTTTCCTCATTCCTGAAGAAGGGCTCATGTCCGAAACGTCGATTCTCCTGCTCCTTGGATGCTGCCTGACCTGCTGCGCTTTTCCAGCAACACATTTTCAGCTCTGATCTCCAGGATCTGCAGTCCACACTTTCTCCTCCTAGATAGGATAGTGAGGCAGGCATTTGGTATGTTTTCCTTTATTGGTCAGTGCATTGAGTGCCGGATTTGGGAGGGCATGTTGCAGCTGTACAGGACATTGGTTAGGCCACTTTTGGAATATTGCGTGCAATTCTGGTCTCCTTCCTATCGGAAAGATGTTGTGAAGGGGTTCAGAAATGATTTACAAGGATGTTGCCAGGGTTGGAGGGTTTAAGTTATAGGGAAAGGCTGAACTGGCTGGGGCTGTTTTCCCTGGAGCTTTGGAGGCTGAGGGGTGACCTTATAGAGGTTTACAAAATTATGAGGGACATGGATAGGATAAATAGATAAAGTCTTTTCCCTGGGGTCGGGGAGTCCAGAACTAGAGGGCATAGGTTTAGGGTGAGAGTGGAAAGATATAAAAGAGACCTAAGAGGCAACTTTTTCACGCAGAGGGTGGTACATGTATGGCATGAGCTGCCAGAGGAAGTGGTGGAGGCCCATATCCCTCCAAACCCTTCCTATTCATATACCCATCCAAATGCCTCTTAAATGTTGCAATTGTACCAGCCTCCACCACTTCCTGTGGTCGCTGAAAATACTTTGCCTATTTATCCTATCCATGCCCCTCTATAAGGTCACCCCTCAGTCTCCGACGCTCCAGGGAAAACAGCCCCAGCCTGTTCAGCCTCTCCCTGTAGCTCAGATCCTCCAACCCTGGCAACATCCTTGTAAATCTTTTCTGAACTCTTTCAGGTTCCACAACATCTTTCCGATAGGAAGGAGACCAGACTTGCACACAATATTCCAACATTGGCCTAACCAATGTCCTGTACAGCCACAACATGACCTCCCAACTCCAGTACTCAATACTCTGACCAATAAAGGAAAGCATACCAAACGCCCTCTTCACTAAAAGGCATCTGGATGGGTATATGATTAGGAAGGGTTTTGAGGAATATGGGTCAAATGTTGGCAAATGGGACTAGGTCAGAATGGGATGTCTGGTCAGTGCAGACGAGTTGGAGCTAAGTCTGTTTCCGTGCTGTACACCTCTGTGACTCTCTACTCTATGGCCAGTCAATATGTTTGCAGTTGGAGTTGTGGTGGAGAGTCTTCAAAGTACCTCAGAGTACAATGGGATCTTAGTCAGATGGGCCAGTGGGTCAAGGAGTGGCAGATGGACTTTAATTTAGATAAATGTGAGGTGTTGCATTTTGGAAAGGCAAACCAGGGCAGGACTTGTACACTTAATGGTAAGGTCCTGGGGACTGTTGCCAAACAAAGAGACCTTGGGGTGCACAGTTCCTTGAAAGTGGAGTTGCAAGTAGACAAGGTGCTGAAGATGGTGTTGGTATGCTTCCTTTCATTGGTCAGAACATTGAGTACAGGAGTTAGGAGGTTATGTTACAGCTGTACAGGACATTGGTCAGCCCACTTTTGGGATACTGCATTCAATTCTGGTCTCCCTGTTAAAGGAAAGATGTTGTAAAACTTGAGAGGTACACAAAAGATTTACAAGGATGTTGCCAGGGTTAGATGTTGTTTTGACTTTTATTTCCCCAAAGTTCTAAAACAATGTAACAGCATATAAAACAGTAATTGCTGCTCCTGGAATTCGAGGAAATCACCTCCAGCTCCTAAAATACCTCAAACAAGGAGCAGCTCTTACAGCCAGAAATTTTACCCAGCATCCCTGTTGTGAAACTTGAAAGGGTTCAGAAAAGATTTACAAGGATGTTGCCAGGGTTAGAGGATCTGAGCTACAGGGAGAGGCTGAATAGGCTGGGGCTGTTTTCCCTGGAGCATCAGAAGCTGAGGGGTGACTTTATTGAACTTGATAAAATCCTGAGGGGCATAGATAGGATAAATAGACAAAGTCTTTTTGCAAGGGTGAGGGAGTCCAAAACTAGAGGACATAGGTTTAAGGTGAATTGAATTGAATTTATTGTCAAATCTACCAAGGCACAGCGAGAGGGGAAAGATTTAAAAGGGATCTAAGGGGCAACTTTTTCACACAGAGGGTGGTACGTGTATGGAATCAGCTGCCAGAGGATGTGGTGGAGGCTGGTACAATTACAGCATTTAAAAGGCATCTGGATGTGTATATGATTAGGAAGGGTTTAGAGGGGCGGCATGTTGGCACAGTGGTTAGCACTGCTGCCTCACAGCACCAGAGACCCGGGTTCAATTCCAGCCTTGGGTGACTGTCTGTGTGGAGTTTGCACATTCTCCCCATGTCTGTGTGGGTTTCCTCTGGGTACTCCGGTTTCCTCCCACAATCCAAGAAAAATGTGCAGGTCAGGGGAATTGGCCTTGCTAAATCGCCCGTAATGATGGGTGAAGGGGTAAATGTAAGGGAATGGGTCTGGGTGGGTTGCTCTTTGGCGGGTCGGTGTGGACTTGTTGGGCCAAAGGGCCTGTTTCCACACTGTAAGTAATCTAAAAGGGATATGGGCCAAATGTTGGCAAATGGGACTAAGTCAGATTGGGATGTCTGGTCAGTGCGGACGAGTTGGAGGAAGCGGTCTGTTGCGGTGCTGTACATCTCTATAACTCTGGCCTGTCCATAACCCTTTATTTCCTGCACATTTTTCTGCGTATCAAGGTGCCTCTTGAACATTGCAACAACTCTTTCCATAAAACAGTCCTACTCCCTTTACAGTTCCGTAATCCAGAAAAATCAAATCTAGGATTATGAGATAAATACGTGAATTTGACAATGACCATCACCTGATAGACAGCAGTCAGCCAGCATTACGAAATTAAAAGGAGTTGAGACTTTCAACCTTCAGAATTTGTTCACTCTGCAAGTAATTTTCCACCCAAAATATCAAAGTTAAATGACCTGTCTTATCTGTTTTAATCATGTTTGAGTGTTTGTAAATTTGGAATTTAAAGGGTATAGTTTAAGTTGAAGAAATGAAACGAAAACAAATTACTGGAGACCATCAGCAAGTCTGGCAGCTCATGTGGAGAGAGAAACATTATTAACATTTCGATTCCAAAGGCCCTTCTTCAGAACTTACAGTACAGTACAGTCCCACACACACACACACACTGACTCTCACTGGGGTACAGTCACACACACACACTGACCCTCACTGGGGTACAGTCCCACACACACTGACTCTCACTGGGATTACAATCCCACACACACACACTGACTCTCACTGGGATACAGTCTCACACACACACACTGACTCTCACTGGGATTACAGTCTCACACACACACTGACTCTCACTGGGGCACAATCCCACACATACTGGCTCTCACTGGGTTACAGTCACACACACACTGACTCTCACTGGGATACAGCCCCACACACACACTGACTCTCATTGGGGTACAGTCCCACACACACACACTGACTCTCACTGGGGTACAGTCCCACACACACACTGACTCTCACCGGGTACAGTGCTACACACACATTGACTCTTACTGAGGTACAGTCACACACACATTGACTCTCACTGGGGTACAATCCCACACACATACTGACTCTCACTGGGGTACAGTCCCACACACACACTGACTCTCACAGGGGTATAGTCCCACACACACACTGAATCTCACTGGGGTACAGTCCCACACACACACTGACTCTCACTGGGGTACTGTCCTACACACACATTGACTCTCACTGGGATACAGTCCCACACACACACTGACTCTCACTGGGGTACTGTCCTACACACACATTGACTCTCACTGGGATACAGTCCCACACACACACTGACTCTCACTGGGGTACTGTCCTACACACACATTGACTCTCACTGGGATACAGTCCCACACACACACTGACTCTCA
>NC_057727.1:59661303-59664156 GCF_004010195.1 Chiloscyllium plagiosum | reverse complement strand
CCTCACTAGGGTATAGTCCCACACACACTGACTCTCACTGGGATACAGTCCCACACACACACTGACTCTCACTGGGGTACAGTCCTACACACACATTGACTCTCACTGGGATACAGTCCCACACACACACACTGACTCTCACTGGGGCACAGTCCCACACATACTGGCTCTCACTGGGTTACAGTCACACACACACTGACTCTCACTGGGATACAGCCCCACACACACACTGACTTTCATTGGGGTACAGTCCCACACACACACACTGACTCTCACCGGGGTACAGTGCTACACACACATTGACTCTTACTGAGGTACAGTCACACACACATTGACTCTCACTGGGGTACAATCCCACACACATACTGACTCTCACTGGGGTACAGTCCCACACACACACTGACTCTCACAGGGGTATAGTCCCACACACACACTGAATCTCACTGGGGTACAGTCCCACACACATACTGACTCTCACTGGGGTACAGTCGCACAAACGCACTGACTCTCACTGGGGTACAGTCCCACACACATACTGACTCTCACTGGGGTACATTCCCACACACACACTGACTCTCACAGGGGTACAGTCCCACACACACACTGAATCTCACTGGGGTACAGTCCCACACACACTGACTCTCACTGGGATACAGTCCCACTCACACACTGACTCTCACTGGGGTACAGTCCTACACACACATTGACTCTAACTGGGACACAGTCACACACACACTGACTCTCACTGGGGTACAGTCCCATACACACTGACCCTCACTGGGGTACACTCCCACACTCATACTGACTCTCACTGGGATACAGTCCCACACACACACACTGACTCTCACTGGGATATAGTCCCACACCCACACACTGACTCTCACTGGGGTACAGTCCCACACACACACTGACTCTCATTGGGAGTACAGTCCTACACACACATTGACTCTCACTGGAGTACAGTCCTACACACACATTGACTCTCACTGGGGTACAGTCATACACACACTGACTCTCACTGAGGTACAGACATACACACACTGACTCTCAATGGGGTACAGTCCCATACACACTGACCCTCACTAGGGTATAGTCCCACACACACTGACTCTCACTGGGATACAGTCCCACACACACACTGACTCTCACTGGGATACAGTCCCACACACACTCACTGACTCTCACTGGGGTACAGCCCCACACACACACTGACTCACACTGGGATACAGTCCCACACACACTGACTCTCATTGGGGTACAGTGCGACACACACATTGACTCTCACTGGGGTACAGTCCCACACACACACTGACTCTCACCGGGGTACAGTGCTACACACACATTGACTCTCACTGAGGTACAGTCATACACACACTGACTCTCACTGAGGTACAGTCATACACACACTGACTCTCAATGGGGTACAGTCCCATACACACTGACCCTCACTAGGGTATAGTCCCACACACACTGACTCTCGCTGGGATACAGTCCCACACACACACTGACTCTCACTGGAGTACAATCCTACACACACATTGACTCTCACTGGGGTACAGTCATACACACACTGACTCTCACTGGGGTACAGTCATGCACACACTGACTCTCACTGAGGTACAGTCACACACACACTGACTCTCAATGGGGTACAGTCCCATACACACTGACCCTCACTAGGGTATAGTCCCACACACACTGACTCTCACTGGGATACAGTCCCACACACACACACTGACTCTCACTGGGGTACAGTGCGACACACACACTGAATCTCACTGGGGTACAGTCCCACACACACACTGACTCTCACCGGGGTACAGTGCTACACACACATTGACTCTCACTGAGGTACAGTCCCACACACAGACTGAATCTCACTGGGGTACAGTCCTACACACACATTGACTCTCACTGGGATACAGTCACACACTCACTGACTCTCACTGGGGTACAGTCCCACACACACTGACCCTCACTGGGATACAGTCCCACACACACACTGACTCTCACTGGGGTACAGTCACACACACACACACTGACTCTTACTGTGGTACAGTCCCACACACACACACTGAGTCTCACTGGGGTTCAGTCCTGCACGCGCGCACACACACAAACACTGACTCTCACAGGGGTACTGTCCCACACACACACATACACACTGACTCTCACTGGGGTACAGTCCCACACACAAACTGACTTGCACTGGGGTACAGTCCCACACACACACACTGACTCTTACTGGGATACAGTTTCACACACACAAACACCGACTCTCACTGGGGTACAGTCCACACACACACTCACTCTCACTGGGGTACAGTCACACACACACTGACTCTCACTGGGGTACTGTCCCACACACACACTGACTCTCACTGGGGTAGAGTCCCACACACACTGACTCTCACTAAGGTACAGTCACACACACACTGACTCTCATTGGGGTACAGTCCCACACAAACACTGACTCTCACTGGGGTACAGTCCCACACGCACACACTGACTCTCACTGGGGTACAGTCCCACACAAACCCAGACTCTCACTGGGGTATAGTCCCTCACACACACACTGACTCTCACTGGGGTACAGTCACACACACACTGACTCTCACTGGGGTACAGTCCCACACACACACACTGACTCTCACTGGGGTACAGTCCCATACACACACACACAGACTCTCACTGGGGTACAGTCCCACACACACACACACACACAGACTCTCACTGGGGTATTGTCCCACACACACACACACTGACTCTCACTGGGGCATAGGGTACAGTCCCACACACACACACTGACTCTCACTGGGGTACAGTCACACACACACACACACACTGACTCTG
>NC_057727.1:59660243-59661287 GCF_004010195.1 Chiloscyllium plagiosum | reverse complement strand
TACAGTCCCACACACACACACACTGATTCTCACTGGGGTACAGTCCCACACACACTGACCCTCACTGGGGTACAGGGTACAGTCCCACAAGCACACACAGACTCTTACAGGGGTAAAGTTCTACATACTCACTGACTCTCACGAAGGTACAGGTCCACAGACACTGACACTTACTGGGGTACAGTTCCACAGACACACTCTCAGTGGGGTACATTACCACACACACTGACTCTCACTGGGGTACCGTCCCACACACACACACACTGACACTTGGGTACTGTTCCACACACACACTGACTCTCACTGGAATACTGTCCCACACACACACACACTGATTCTCACTGGGGTACAGTCCCACACACACACGCTGACTCCCACTGGGGTACAGTCCCACACACACACACTGAGTCTCACTGGGATACAGTCACACACTGACTCTCACTGGGGTACAGTCCCACACACAAACTGACTTGCACTGGGGTACAGTCCCACACACACACACACCGACTCTCACTGGGATACAGTCCCCCCCACACAAACACAGACTCTCACTGGGGTATAGTCCACACACACATGGACTCTCACTGGGATTAGTCACACACACACTGACTCTCACTGGGGTAGAGTCCCATACACACACTGACTCTCACTGTGGTACAGTCCCACACCCACACACTGAGTCCCTCTGGGGTACAGTCCCGCGCGCACACAAACACACACACACACTGACTCTCACTGGGGGTACAGTCCCACACACACACACACAGACTCTCACTGGGGTACCGTCCCACACACACACTGACTCTCACTGGGGTACAGTCCCACACACACACACTGACGCTCACTGGGGTACAATCTCACACACACACACTGACTCTCACTGTGGTACAGTCCCACACACACACACTGACTCTCACTGGTATACAATCTCACACACACACACTGACTCTCACTGTGGTACAGTCCCACACCCACACACTGAGTCCCTCTGGGGTACAGTCCCGCGCGCACACAAACACACACACACACTGACTCTCACTGGGG
>NC_057727.1:59655149-59659755 GCF_004010195.1 Chiloscyllium plagiosum | reverse complement strand
CACACACTGACTCTCACTGGGGTACAGTCCCACACACACACTGACTCTCATCGGGGTACAGTCGCACACACACACTGACTCTCACTGGGGTACAGTCCCACACACACACTGACTCTCATTGGGAGTACAGTCCTACACACACATTGACTCTCACTGGGATACAGTCCCACACACACACTGACTCTCATCGGGGTACAGTCGCACACACACACTGACTCTCACTGGGGTACAGTCACACACACACTGACTCTCACTGGGGTACAGTCCTACACACACTGACTTTCACTGGGGTACAGTGCCACGCACACACTGACTCTCACTGGGGTACAGTCCCACACACACACTGACTCTCACTGGGGTACAGTGCCACGCACATACTGACTCTCACTGGGGTACTGTCCCACACACACTGACCCTCAATGTCAAGTCAATAAAGTGTGGCACTGCAATCAGTGCAGCCAGTCAGGCAGTATCTGAGGAGTAAGAGAGTCAATGTTTCAGGCTTAACCCTTCATCAGGACCCTTCATTGTTAAGCATGAAACATTGACTCTCTTGCTCCTCAGATGCTGCCTGACCTTCTGAGCTTTTTCCAGCCTCACACTTTATCAACTCTAACTTCTTCAGCATCTGCGAGTCCTCATTATCTCAGCCTAGAGTGCCCTTCATTGAGTTTGACTGTTTTGACTTTCCCAGGGTAAGAGCTCATGTTGAATGTACACAGGTTTCTGCTGAATAAGAGTCAGGACGCAGGGGCCTGCAGTTCAACCGAACTTTCTGGATGCTATGTAAATAGAAGTTGTTGTTGTCATTCTTTTTGTGTTTGAAGATTTGGTGCTGCCCCAGGAGCTGGTCGCTGAGGCGGGGTACAAAATGCCCGAGGCTTCCAGGGCAGGTTATAATGGCAGTGTCAGAGCTGATTGGCATTACTGTAAGGTTTCACTAACACACCTGCCCTAAAGCCAGGCTGTTTAATCTAAAAATGTTCATAGATTCAGACCATTTGGCCCAATATGAAGTTTGAGGAAAGGCAGTGGATTTTGTGGCTGTTGTCTGATTGGTCCCAGTGCCTTATTGATAACCCGTGGATGGGACAAAGGCTCAGGGCAAATGCCTCATTGCTTTGCAAAGAAAGTGAAGATTAAAATGTGTTTATTCTGTATCAGAACACCTTCCCCTCTCCGGGAATAACTTGGTCACACTATTTGAAAGGAATGGCAAACATTTGGATTCTAGCAATCATCAAATCTCAAAGCAAATAAGCAGGCCATTCGCCCACTGTGCCAGTGTGTGTCCATTGAAAGCCTTGCCTCCTCCCCTCCCACTTATTACCCAAAACCCCACCCTCCCTTGATTTAGTACTCCTCTGTGTTTGGAGGAAGCACTGAGGGTGACAAGGACACAGGATGTACTCTGGGTGGGGGATTTCAGTGTTCACCACCAAGACTAGCTCAGCAGCTGTACTCCTGATCGAGCTGGTCTGGTTCTGTCACGCAGCACACGCTCAGTAATAACCTGCTCAGTGATGCCCAGTTTGGGTTCCACCAGGGTCACTCAGCTCATGATCTCATTACAGCCTTGGTTCAAAAATGGACAAATGAGCTGAAATCCAGATGGGAGGGAAGAGGGACAGACCTTAACATCAAGGCTGCATTCAACCGAGTGTAGCATCAAGGAGCCCTGGCAAAACTGGAATCAATGGGTATCAGGAGGCAAACTCTCTGCTGGTTGGAGTCATACTTGACACAGAGGAAGATGGTTGTGGTTGTTGGGGGTCAGTCATCTCAGCTCCAGGACATTTCTGCAGGAGTTCCTCAGGGGAGTGTCCAAGGCCCAACCATCTTCAGCTTCCTTCCAACATAATGTCAGAAGTGGGGATGTTCACCGATGATTGCACAGTGTTCAGCATCATTTGCGACTCCTCAGATACTGAAATAGTCCATGTTCAAATGCAGCAGGATCTGGACAATATCCGGGTTTGGACAATTAACATTTGTGCCTCACAAATGCCAGACTTTCACCACCTCCCCCCACAAGAGATAAAATATACCATCTCCCCTTGATGTTACTACTGAATCCCCCACGATCAACATCCTTTGAGTTTCATAAAATCCAAAATACAGGAAGGAAAACCCCATTCATGGCTAATGAAGTACTTTATAGCAATGTTCAGTGTGTTGGGATCGCATCCCCCAATTTGTACAGAGAGATCCCACAAACTGCAACGGAATGATGACCAAAATCTCCAGTTCTCTGTTGCTGAAGGAGGGGTTATTCATGAGGGAGGGAAGGTCATTGATGAAGCAGCTGAAGATGGTTGGGCCGAAGACGCTACTTTGAGGAACTCAGACACACCTAATGTCTGCTGATCACTGTTTACATACTCCCCAGTGCTGTTGCTCTTGGCTTCAATATCCAACAATCCAGGTTCAAGGGCACTCCCCGAAACCACCAGTTGTTCTCTGATGGTAGAGTATTGCTAGAAACATTTGTGTATACAATATCTCATTTCTTAGATAAAGCTTTGTCAGTGGAAAGAGTTTATAACGTGTGCCTTTGTTCTGTTATCTTTTGCCTGGAGTGTTTGGGCACAAGGTTTAAAATAAAACAAAACAAATACACATGCTTTCCACCAACATTCTGAAGGACATGAATTCCTTTTTCTGTTTCTAATCCCAAAAAGTCTCCTTGTGTCTCCTTGGAATTGTCCAGGTTTCGAATTTGGCTCCCTTGGGTTTACATTCACCCATTGCTCCCTCCTCTCCCTCTCCCTCTCCCTCTCTTTCTCTCTCTCTCTCCCCCTGTCTCTCGCTGTCCAGCTGCCACTCCACCCGATGTTTTCTGCGTGTTTCTGAGGAGGCAGGTTCGAGTTTGATATTGAGGGTCATGTCCATCCAGGAGTTCTGGCTGATGGTGTGGGAGTGTTTGCGATGGGTCTCTTGGAGCCCCATCTCTGACTATGGTCAGACTGGAACAGCCACAGTCACAACTTGGGAAGCAAGAGGCTTCGTCCGGGTTGGGGGTGGGTTGGGGTGGGGGGCAGTGGGAGGGGGTGGTGGGAAGGTTTGGGGAGGGTTGTGTGGTGTGTGGGTGTAGTCCAGGTTTTGTGTTGAAGGTTATAACCAGGGACCGCAACACTCAGCTTGGAAAAGGAACCTGAACAAGAGAGCATGGGTTTAAAGCGACTTGCAAATGTAACAAGCACAATATGAGAAACAACCAGCGAGGGGTTAGGGTCTGGAGTGCACTGCCTGGGAATGTGGGAGAGGCAAGTTCAGTTGAGGCATTAAAGAGGGGTTGGATGGTTATTTAGAGAGGAATAGTGTGTAGGGGTACTTGGACAGGTAGGAGATTGACACTCAATGCAGGTATGATGGGCTGAATGGCCTCCCTCTGCCCCAGCACAATCCGGTGATTGTGTGGCTCAGTTACACAGATGCACTTTGGAAGAAGGAACAAAACAAGGGAGTCCTGAATGATTATCAGGACGCTAAAATGGTCAAAGGGATCTTGGGTTGCTTGTCCACAGATCCCTGAAGATGGTAGGACAGGTTAACAGGGGAGTTAAGATGAAATATGTGTCACTTAGCTTTATCAAACAATTATAAGAGCAGGGAGTTGATGTTGGAGCTCTACAGGAATTTGGTTAGGCCACAGCTGGAGTACTGTGTGCAGTTCTGGTCCCCACACTATAGGAAGGATGTGATTACACTGGGGGGTATGGATGGGAGTCAACCAGGCTGTTACCTGGGATGGAGCAGTTTAACGATGAAGAGAGGCTGGATAAGCTTGGGTTTTAAATTAGATTAGATTACTTACAGTGTGGAAACAGCCCTTCGGCCCAACTAGTCCACACCAACACGCAACACCCCCAGAACCATTCCCCTACATTTACTCCTTCACCTAACACTAGGGGAATTTAGCATGACCAATTCACCTGACCTGCACATTTTTGGACTGTGGGAGGAAACCGGAGCACCCAGAGGAAACCCACGCAGACACAGGGAGAATGTACAAACTCCACACAGACAGTTGCCCGAGGCGGGAATTGAACCCGGGTCTCAGGCGCTGTGAGGCAGCAGTGCTAACCACTGTGCCACCGTGCCACCCCCTGTTGTTTTCTTTGGAGCCGGAAACGTTGATGGGGACCAGTTAAAGGTGTGTGACTACAAGGGACATGTACAGGGTGAATAATCTTAGTTGAAGGGTCAATAACAAGGGATCCTACATTTAAAGAGACAGATTTAGAGGGGAGTTGAAGAAAAACATTTTCGTCCAGAGGGTGGTGGGAATCTGGAATGCATTGCCTTGGAGGGCAGTTAAAGTGGGAAAAGTCACAGCCTTTAAAATATACATAAGAGACATAGAGATGTGTACAGCAGGGAAACAGACCCTTCGGTCCAACCCGTCCATGCAGACCAGATATCCCAACCCAATCTAGTCCCACCTGCCAGCACCCACCCCATATCCCTCCAAACCCTTCCTATTCATATACCCATCCAAATGCCTCTTAAATGTTGCAATTGTACCAGCCTCCACCACATCCTCTGGCAGCTCATTCCATACACGTACCACCCTCTGCGTGAAAACGTTGCCCCTTAGGTCTCT
>NC_057727.1:59650153-59654979 GCF_004010195.1 Chiloscyllium plagiosum | reverse complement strand
TGCACTCCAAGGTCTCTTTGTTCAGCAACACTCCCCAGGACCTTGCCATTAAGTGTATAAGTCCTGCTAAGATTTGCTTTCCTGAATTTATCTAAATTAAACTCCATCTGCCACTCCTCAGCCCATTGGCCCATCTGATCAAAATCCTGATGTAATCTGAGGTAACCTTCTTCATTGTCCACTACACCTCTAATTTTGGTGTCATCTGCAAACTTACTAACTATACCTCTAATGCTCACATCCAAATCATTTATATAAATGATGAAAAGTAGTGGACCCAGCACCGATCCTTGTGGCACTCCACTGGTCACAGGCCTCCAGTCTGAAAAACACCACCACCCTCTGTCTTCTACCTTTGAGCCAGTTCTGTATCCAAGTGGCTAGTTCTCTCTGTATTCCATGAGATCTAACCTTGCTAATCAGTCTCCCATGGGGAACCTTGTCAAACGCCTTACTGAAATCCATAGAGATCACATCTACCGTTCTGCCCTCATCAATCCTCTTTGTTACTTCTTCAAAAAACTCAATCAAGTTTGTGAGTCATGATTTGCCACACACAAACCCATGTTGACTATCCCTAATCAGTCCTTGCCTTTCCAAACACATGTACATCCTGTCCCTCAGGGTTCCCTCCAAAAACTTGCCCACCACTTGTTGAGGAGAATACTGAGATACAGGCTATGAGACGATGTGTGATTGAGGTTCAAATGGAGGAGGTAAAAAATCTGGAAAGTGTAATAATAGATAAGTCCCCTGGACCGGATGGGATTTATCCTAGGATTCTGTGGGAAGCCAGGGAGGAGATTGCAGAGCCTTTGGCATTGATCTTTAAATCGTCATTGTCTACAGGAATAGTGCCAGAAGCCTGGAGGATAGCAAATGTTGTTCCCTTGTTTAAGAAGGGCAGTAAAGACAATCCTGGTAATCATAGACCAGTGAGCCTTACTTCGGTTGTGGGTAAAGTGTTGGAAAAGGTTAGAAGAGATAGGATTTATAATCATCGAGAGAGGAATAAGTTGATGAGGGATAGTCAACACGGTTTTGTGAAGGATAGGTCGTGCCTCACAAACCTTATTAAGTTCTTTGAGAAGGTGACCAAACAGGTAGATGAGGGTAAAGTGGTTGATGTGATGTATATGGATTTCAGTACGGTGTTTGATAATCCCCATGGTTAGCTATTGCACAAAATACAGAGACATGGAATTGAGGGTGATTTAGTGGATAAGCTGCAGAGCTGGGCTGAGAGGTGGCAAATGGACTTTAATGTGGAAAAGTGTGAGGTGATTCACTTTGGAAGGAGCAGCAGGAATAAAGAGTACTGGGCTCATGGTAAGATTCTTGGTAGTGTAGATGAGCAGAGAGACATAGGTGTCCATGTACATAGATCCCACAAAGTTGCCACCCAGGTTGATAGGATTGTGAAGAAGGCATATGGTGTGTGAGCTTTTATTAGTAGAAGGATCGAGTTTCGGAACCATGAGACCATGCTGCAGCTGTACAAACCTCTGGTGCTACTGCATTTGGAGTATTGCGTACAGCTTGGTCACTGCATTACAGGAAGGATGTGGAAGCTTTGGGAAGGGTTCAGAGGAGATTTACTCCGATGTTCCCTGCTATGGAGGGAAGGTGTTACAAGGAAAGGCTGAGGGACTTGAAGCTGTTTTCGTAAAAGTGAAGAAGGCTGAGAGGTGACTTAATTGAGACATATAAGATAATCAGAGAGTTAGATAGAGTGGACAGGGAGAACATTTTCCTCAGATGGTGATGGTTAGCATGAAGGGACACAGCTTTAAATTGAGTGGTGATAGATATAGGACAGATGTCAGAGATAGTTTCTTTACTCAGAGAGTAGTAGGGGCGTGGCACTGACCGATACTGCCCAGTGTCACACTGACCGATACTGCCCGGTGTGGGACTGACCGATACCGTCCAGTGTGACGCTGACCGATACTGCCTGGTATGGGACTGACCGATACTGCCCGGTATGGGACTGACCGATACCGTCCAGTGTGACACTGACCGATACTGCCTGGTATGGGACTGACCGATACTACCCGGTGTTGGACTGACCGATACTGCCCGGTGTGGGAACTGACCGATACTGCCTGGTGTGGGACTGACCGATACTGCCCGGTGTTGGACTGACCGATACTGCCCAATCTCACACTGACCGAAACTGCCCTGTGTAGGACAGACCAATAATGTCCGGTGTGGGACTGACCGATACTACCCGGTGTGGGACTGACCGATACTGTCCAGTGTGTCACTGACCGATACTGCCCGGTGTGGGACTGACTGATACTGCCCGGTGTGGGACTGGCTGATACTGCCCGGTGTGGGACTGACCGATACTGCCCAGTGTGGGACTGGCTGATACTGCCCGGTGTGGGACTGACCAATACTGCCCGGTGTGACACTGACCGATACTCTCCGGTGTGACACTGACCGATACTGCCGGGTGTGGGACTGACCGATACTGTCCAGTGTGACACTGACCGATACTGTCCGGTGTGACACTGACCGATCCTGCCCAGTGTGACACTGACCGATACTGCCCAGTGTGGGAACTGACCGATACTGCCTGGTGTGGGACTGACCGATACTGCCCTGTGTGGGACTGGCTGATACTGCCCGGTGTGGGACTGACCAATACTGCCCGGTGTGACACTGGCTGATACTGCCCGGTGTGGGACTGACCGATACTGCCCGGTGTGGGACTGGCTGATACTGCCCGGTGTGGGACTGACCAATACTGCCCGGTGTGACACTGACCGATACTGCCCGATGTGGGACTGACCGATACTGCCCGGTGCGGGACTGACCGATACTATCCAGTGTGACACTGACCGATACTGCCGGGTGTGACACTGACCGATACTGCCGGGTGTGACACTGACCGATACTGCCGGGTGTGGGACTGACCGATACTGTCCAGTGTGACACTGACCGATACTGTCCGGTGTGACACTGACCGATCCTGCCCAGTGTGACACTGACCGATACTGTCCAGTGTGACACTGACCGATACTGCTCAGTGTGACACTGACCGATACTGTCCAGTGTGGGACTGACCGATACTGCTCAGTGTGACACTGACCGATACTGCCCAGTGGACTGACCGATACTGCTCAGTGTGACACTGACCGATACTGCCCAGTGTGGGACTGACCGATACTGTCCAGTGTGACACTGACCGATACTGTCCAGTGTGGGACTGACCGATACTGTCCGGTGTGACACTGACCAATACTGTCCAGTGTGACACTGACCGATACTGTCCGGTGTGACACTGACCGATCCTGCCCAGTGTGACACTGACCGATACTGTCCAGTGTGACACTGACCGATACTGTCCAGTGTGGGACTGACCGATACTGCTCCGTGTGACACTGACCGATACTGCCCAGTGTGGGACTGACCGATACTGCTCAGTGTGACACTGACCGATACTGCCCAGTGTGGGACAGACCGATACTGCTCAGTGTGACACTGACCGATACTGCCCAGTGTGGGACTGACCGATACTATCCAGTGTGACACTGACCGATACTGTCCGGTGTGACACTGACCGATACTGCCGGGTGTGGGACTGACCGATACTGTCCGGTGTGACACTGACCGATACTGTCCGGTGTGACACTGACCGATACTCTCCGGTGTGACACTGACCGATACTGTCCGGTGTGACACTGACCGATCCTGCCCAGTGTGACACTGACCGATACTGCCTGGTGTGGGACTGACCGATACTGCCCGATGTGACACTGGCTGATACTGCTCTGTGTGGGACTGACCGATACTGCCCGGTGCGGGACTGACCGATACTATCCAGTGTGACACTGACCGATACTGTCCGGTGTGACACTGACCGATACTGCCGGGTGTGGGACTGACCGATACTGTCCAGTGTGACACTGACCGATACTGTCCAGTGTGGGACTGACCGATACTGTCCGGTGTGACACTGACCGATACTGTCCAGTGTGACACTGACCAATACTGTCCGGTGTGACACTGACCGATACTGTCCAGTGTGACACTGACCGATACTGTCCAGTGTGACACTGACCGATACTGTCCGGTGTGACACTGACCGATCCTGCCCAGTGTGACACTGACGGATACTGCCATGTGTGGGACTGACCGATACTGTCCAGTGTGACACTGACCGATACTGCCTGGTGTGGGACTGACCGATACTGCCCGGTGTGGGACTGACCGATACTGTCCAGTGTGACACTGACCGATACTGCCCAGTGTGAGACTGACCGATACTGTCCGGTGTGACACTGACCGATACTGCCTGGTGTGGGACTGACCGATACTGCTCAGTGTGGGACTGACCGATACTGTCCAGTGTGACACTGACCGATACTGCCCGGTGTGGGACTGACGGATACTGCCATGTGTGGGACTGACCGATACTGTCCAGTGTGACACTGACCGATACTGTCTGGTGTGACACTGACCGATACTGCCCGGTGTGGGACTGACCGATACTGTCCAGTGTGACACTGACCGATACTGCCTGGTGTGGGACTGACCAATAATGCCCGGTGTGGGACTGACCGATACTGCCCGGTGTGACACTGACCGATAATGTCCGGTGTGGTACTGACCGATACTGCCCGGTGTGGGACTGACCAATACTGCCCGGTGTGACACTGACCGATACTGCCCGGTGTGGGACTGACCAATAATGCCCGGTGCGGGACTGACCGATTCTGCCCGGTGTGACACTTGCCGATACTGCCTGGTGTGGGCCTGACCGATACTGTCCAGTGTAATACTGACCGATACTGCCTGGTGTGGGACTGACCGATACT
>NC_057727.1:59621915-59649653 GCF_004010195.1 Chiloscyllium plagiosum | reverse complement strand
ACTATTGGGACCACAACTTTTCACTTTATACATTATTGATTTGGATGAAGGAATTGAGGGCTTCGTTTGCAGATGCTACAAAGTTAGGCGGAGGGGCAAGCAGTTTTGAGGAGGCTGGGGAGGCTGCAGAAAGTGGGCAAAGACATGGCAGGTGAAATAAGTGGGAAAGTGTGAGGTCAAGTACTTTGGGAGGAAGAAGAGAGGCATGGACTATTTTCTAAATGGGGAGAAAATTCAGAAATCAGAAGTGCAAAGGGACTTGGGAGTCATTGTTCAGGTTTCTCTTAAGGTAAGTTGCAACAAGGAAGAGAAATAAAACATTGTCATTCATCTCAAGAGGACTAGAATAGAGGTGTACTTCTGAGGCTTTATAAAAGCCCTGGTCAGACCACATTTATTGTATCGTGCTCAATTTTGCGGGCCCATACCTCAGGAAAAGTGCATTTGCCCTGGAGCAGGTCAAGATGAGGTTCACGAGAATGATCCCAGGAATGAAAGGCTTAACCAATAAGGAACATTTGAGGACTCTGGGACTATACTCGATGGAGTTTAGAGGATGATTGAAATTTACAGAATACTGTATGGCCTGGACAGAGTGGAGCTTGGGAATGTGTTTCCATTGGCAGGTGAGACAAGGATTCAAGGGCAGAGCATTAGAGTAAAGGGAAGATCTTTTAGAATGGAGATAAGGAGATACTTCTTTCGCCAGAGAGTGGGGAATCTGTGGAATTCATTACCACACAAGGCTGTGGAGACAAAGGTCATTGAGTCTATTTAAAATAGAGATAGATAAGTTCTTGATTGCCAAAGGGATCGGTGGTTATGGGGACGACGTAGGAAAATGGGGTTGAGAAACCAATCATCCAAGGAACAGGAGAATCGACATTTCGGGCATAGGCCCTTCTTCCTGAAGAAGGGTTTATGCCCGAAACGTCGATTCTCCTGCTCCTTGGATGCTGCCTGACCTGCTGTGCTTTTCCAGCAACACATTTTCAGCTCTGATCTCCAGCGTCTGCAGCCCTCACTTTCTCCTTGAGAAACCAATCATCCATGATTCAATGGTGAAATAGGCTTGATGGACCAAGCAGCCTGATTTCTCTTCCTATGTCTTTTGGTCTTATGGTCCCACTGCCTCAGGAAAGCAAGCAACATAATCAAAGGTTTCTCCCACTACAGTCATACTCTCTTCTACCTTCTTCTGTCAGGCAGAAGGTTAGAAGCTTAAACATATATATGATCAGATTCAAGAACAGCTTCTTCATTCACATTACCAGATATTTGAATGGACCTTTCAAATGTTAATGTTGATCTCTCTCTCTCTGCACCTTCTTTGTGGCTGTTACACTGTATTCTCCATGCTGTTCTGCTACCCTGATGTATTGTGTACAGTATGATCTGCCTGTACACCATGCAAAACAACACTTTTCACTGTATCTTTTTTGGGAAAAGATCTACCACCCTGCCTACCCATGGTATGCTCACACAGAACGTAGGAAATCAAACTTGGCCAAACTATACCAGAAACACCCAGAATGTCTCAGTATCGACCAAACAGGCTTGACAAGTGAACCCAGACAGAACCATAGTCACTCGCAGACAAGGGAATACACTTCCCAAAACACACTAATAATAAGCTTCCTGGACCCGGTCAACACAGCTGTCCCAAGGCCCCGAGGACAGTCTGATAACACAGACTGTTATCAGCGATAAGCCACACAAAGGACAAGTCAGATGGAGAGGCACCAGAGGACCTTGCTCCTAGGACAAAGGAAGCACCATATGATTTCAAAAGAGACATTCTCACCTACCCTCGAAGAGAGCTGGCATCTCCTGATCCCATTAAGAACTGTTTGATGCTGCCCAGATGTTCCATTGTATCAACAATCAGGACATTCTTCTGATTACTGCTTTTCAATTTTCACCATTTTAACTAGATTACTTACTTTCCAAATACATTGTATCTTTCCCCGTTTTTATTAACCTCATTGTACAAAATTCCTATAAAACCTGGCTTGATTCTCGGTTTGAGGAAGAGAATTCTCAGCTACCTAGACAGACCGTCTGTGCTGTTTCAGCTTAGTCAATTTCTCTTCCGCTGAACTGTTTGTTAATTTCACTGCGATCTGTGTTTTGTGATCTCTAATTTGTTGGGCTAATTTCTCCGACAATCTTGGTACATGTGACTACAATAAATCAGATGCAAACAGGTGGGACTTGAACTGTGGGTCCGATGGTCCTGGGGAAGAGATACTACCATTGTGGCACAAGAGGGCTCCCCAGCTGAAGGTAATAAAGAGAGCACTTGATGGGATTCATCTTCCGAGTGTCAACCATCTTTTATGTTGGAAAATGGCCAACTCTGCCAGGACAACTTTCTGCAGTTTTGCTGTGGTCAAAACAGCAGTCAATGCATCGTTCACCTGTTTTAATTCGCACACCTCCTGAGACATTGAATCAGCAGAATCCACCCACTGGGCTTCACCCTGGGTTTGCTTGGGGAAACCCACTTCCTCCAGCCAGCCCTTTTTGGCATGCAGTAGCCCTTTGGGTCTTTGCTTCAAATCCACTCTTCCCAAACACCGCAGAGGTCCTAACCCAGCTATTCGTTTTGCTAGCTCACCGAGCCCATCATGAGAGGACCAACCTGGGACACGGATTGCTTCCCCAGCCACCGTGTCCTTCTTCTTAAATACTTTGCTCAGAACCTGTTTGCAGCATCAAGTACATTGTTCGGTTGAAAGTACCAAACAGGCTTGTTAAGAATCATAGAATCCCAATAGTGTCCATTCGGCCCATCAAGTCCACACCGAACCTCCAAAGAGCGTCTCACCCAGACCCTCACCTGTCTCTGCAACCCCCTGGCAATTTCCAAGGCTAATCCACCTAGCCTGCACATCCCTGGACACTATGGGTAATTTAGCATGGCCAATCCACCTAACCTGCACATCTTTGGATTAAAGTCTGATCAAAATTAATACAAGAAAACACTTGCACTTTAATGTGAAGCAAATGTATTCACTTCATCTATTTAATATATATTAGAAGCATGTGCAAGTGAATCTATTGGCTTAAACTATATAAGTCACATATATACATAAACAAGTGAGTGTCTCACTGCCTTCCATCCACTGGGAACATCAGTGACAGTGACACTTGGAGCTCTGTCTCGAATTGCACAGCACTGGTCTCACAATCCCCAGCCTGATGATGAAAAGTCCAATGAGTGGGATAAAGTTGCTAATATTAATAATATTCTGAATCTGAAATGGTGTGCTGAGTTGCCTCTTTCTATTACTTTCAGCACTTTGCCAGACATTCCATTTTGCATTAAACATCTCTGGGTGGCTCTGTGTTAACTACTTAAAAGATTGGTTCCCACAGACAGTAAAGGTTATACCTCCCAGCCAAAATAGGCATGTTTTTTATAATCAGGTGAAAGTGAAGATTGCAAATGCTGGAGATTACAGTCAAGATTAGAGTGGTGCTGGCAAAGCACAGCAGGTCAGGCAGCATCCGAGGAGCAGGAAAATCAATGTTTCAGGCAGGAGCCCTTCTTCAGCCCTTACTCCAGCCTATTCTAATGTACTTTTCAACTTTCTTCAGTTGCTCATTGCAATTAACCCTCAATGGCCTGGTTTGGAGATATCATTTTTAAACACAACATTACGGTATTACAAGGAGAGAAGTGCTGCTTAACAAAGGGACCTAAGAGTGCAGGTGCTGGTTCCATTGAAAGTGGAGATGCAGGTAGACAGGCATTTCGGCATGCTCATCTTCATTGGTCAGTGCATTTGAGGATAGGAGAAAGTGAGGACTCAGGTTGTAAGTTTGCTCACTGACCTGGTAGATTTGTTCTCAGACATTTTGTCACGATGACAGGTAACATCATCCATGAGCCTCCAGTGAAGCACTAATAGTCTGTCCCATTTTCTGTTTCTGTGTCTTGATCTGTTCAGGTGGGTGATATCATTTCCGGTTCTTTTTCTCAGAGGTTGGTAAATGGGGTCCAAATCGATGTGTTTATTGATGGAGTTCCAGTCTGAATGCCAGACCTCTAGGAATTCCCCTGTATGCCTGTTTTTAGCCTATCATGGGGTGGATGTGTTGTCCCAGTCAAAGTGGTGTTCTTCTTTGCCTGTGTGTAAGGATACTAGTGATAGTGGGTCATGTCTTTTGGTGGCTAGTTGGTGTTCGTGTATCCTGGTGCCTGTCTGCCTGATATAATGTTTGTTGCAGTCCTTGCAGGGTATTTTGTAAATTACATTTGATTTGCTGGTTGTTGGTACGGGGTCCTTTAGGTTCATCAGTAGCTGTTACACTGTGTTGGTACCATGTGTATGGGCTACCATGATGCCAAGAGGTCAGAATAGTCTGGTAGTCATCTCCAAGATGTCTTTGACGTATGGTAGTGTAGCTAGAGTCTGTCATGTTGTGGCTTCTTGTTTAGGTTTGTTGTTTAAGAATCGGCGGACTGTGTTTATCGGGTACCCGTTGTTCTTGAATACGCTGTATAGGTATTTTTCCTCTGCTGCTCATAATTCCTGGGGGCTGCAAGTGTTGTAGCCAGTTTAAATAATGTCCTGATGCGGCTCCGTTTACGGGTGTTTGGATGAAATACTCCTGTATTGAGTATCTTTTCTGTGTGTATTGCTTTCCTGTAGATGCTGGTCTGCAGTTCTCCATTGACTTTTCGTTTCACTGTGACATCTAGGAAGGGGGGTCTGTTGATGGTCTGTATTCAAGAAATGGTACTAAATAGAGAGATATTACAAGGAAATGCTTTATAGGGTGAGGTTCACAGGATGAGGTTTTACAGGGACAGGTTTTACAGGATGAGTCATTACAGGGTGAGATATTACAATACGATGTCTTACAGGGAGTGGTATGACCGCAAGGGGTATTACATACAGAGGTATGACAGCAAGAGTATTACATGGAAAGGTTCAATAGGGAAAAGTACTAGAAACATAGAATATAGAACTATACAGCACAAGCAATTTGCCCCACAATGTTGTGCCGAACATGGCACCAAATTAAACTAATCCATTCTGCCTACATTTGGTTCAAATCTCTCCATTCTTTGCCTATTCATGTTCTTACCTAAAAGCCTCTTAAATGCCCCTATTGTATCTGCCTGCAAATCCTGGCAGTGCTTTCTACATTCTTATACGACTCTCTGTGTAAATATATTGCCCCTCACATTTCCTTTGAACATTTTCCCTCTCACCTTAAATGCATTCCTCCTGGGAAAAGGATTCTGACTGTCAATTCTATGTAGGCATCTCATAGCTTTATAGATCTCTATCAAATCTCCTCTCATCCTCCGCTGCTCCAGAGAAAATGACCTGCGTTTTTCTGGCCTCTCCCTATAGCTCATACCATCTTATCCAAACTGCATCCTGGTAAACCTCTTTCTGCATTCTCTCCAAAGCCTCCACATCTTTCCTGTAATGTCGCAACTAGAATTGAATGCAATACTCTAAGTGCGGCCTAACCAAAGTCTTACAACATGACATCCTGACTCATGTACTTAATTCCCTAATCAATAATGACAAGCATGCTATACGCCTTCTTTACCACCCTATCTACTGGCGTGGCCACTTTCAGGGAGCTATGGACTTGAACCCCAACATCCCCAAGATTATGGGGAGAGATATTACAGACAGAGGTTTTACAAGGAGATTTACTACAGGGAAAGATAATACATATAGAGTCATAGAGAGTACAGCACAGAAACAGAGCCGTTGGTTGAACTCGTCCATGCTGACCAGATATTCTAAATTAATCTAGTCCATTTGCCAGCACTTGGCCCAGATCCCTCTAAACCCTTCCTATTCATATACCCATCCAGATGCCTTTTAAATGTTGTAATTGTACCAGCCTCCACCACTTCATTGCTGGGAAAGGTATTGTTGGAAAATGTATAAACGGGAGAGTTATCACAGCTTTAAGGTAATGGTGAGAAGGTGATGAAAGGGTTTCAGGAAAACATTGGCAATGATCAAGTGGTGGAGCAGGACAATGGGTCAAACGCCCTAATTCTGCTCCGTTACCTTATTGTGAAGTAATACAGGCAGCTGCATTATGGGGAACAGCATTATGAGGCACAGTGTTGCATGTGTGGAGAACTTCATTATTTTGATTTTGATTTTTTTCTCATTTTTGGTTGGAACTTTGAGCTGTCCACTTGGACTTTCTTTGAAAAAAAAAAGGGAAAGTACAAATAAACTTTTTGTTTTGCTTTTGGGAGCTGGCCTTGAACGTAATTGCAGGTTGATTCTTTTTCAAAGCACATTGTAGACATTTCAGCTCGAGAGATGCATTATGCTTAAGTGTTTGGATGTTAAATGGGGCTATCACAGGCAGGCTGGTGCTACCCAGTCTAATAGTGGGAGTTAACAGACATAGGAACCAAAGTTTAAACTGGTTTTGAATGTTTTTTTCCAGACAGAAAGGCTGTGGCTATAAAAGCTGCTGGAAGGCATTTTGGTTGCTCTTTAGTTATCCTCCAATTATCAATTTATTGAAAGTTCAGACAATAGTCTCAGTTATCAGAATTTAACGAACATTCCTTAGGGCCGACTGAAGCTGTTTGCATTGACTGGTGTCTTCAAAAATCAAGCAAGACACAATCCTACATGCCTGTGATGCCTCGCATCATTGAAACTGCTCAAGTGAGCTGGCCCATTACACTTGTTAAATTTTTTTCCTTTCAATCTATCCCTGAATTGGGTCTGTCTGACTATTTTTGTTTAGTTTTGCTCTGCTGAAGTTACAACATTAATGAGAAACTGTTATTTTTTGTTTAAGTATAAATTTGGCCTCTGGTATTAATTACTCAATTGGTTAGAAACAGTTGAGGTTGAAACTTTATTGCTGGAACAGCACAGCAGGTCAGGCAGCATCCAGGGAACAGGAGATTCGACGTTTCGGGCACAGGCCCTTCTTCCTGTGCCCGAAACGTCGAATCTCCTGTTCCCTGGATGCTGCCTGACCTGCTGTGCTGTTCCAGCAATAAAGTTTCAACTTTGATCTCCAGCATCTGCAGACCTCACTTTCTCCTAGAAACAGTTGAGGGCAATTTTGAGGGGCATTGAGTATTTTAATTTCATTGTATTGCAAAAACTGAGATAAGGGATGCTGACTTGGCTTGCTGTATTTGTGCTATAATATCATTGGGAGCTCATCTGAGTTCTTGGGATGTAATCAATGTGCATAGGGAGCAAATCTTACTTAATGGTAAGGTCCTAGGGAATGTTGCTGAACAAAGAGAACTTGGAGTGCAGGTTCATAGCTCTGTTTTCCCTGGAGCATCGGAGGCTGAGGGGTGACCTTATAGAGGTTTATAAAATTATGAGGGGCATGGATAGGATAAATAGACAAAGTCTTTTCCCTGGGGTGGGGGATTCCAGAACAAGCAGGCATTGGTTTAGGGTGAGGGGGGAAAGATATAAAAGAGACCTCAGGGGTAATTTTTCATATAGAGGGTGATACATGTATGGAATGAGCTGCCAGAGGAAGTGGTAGAGGCTGGTACAATTGTAACATTTAAGAAGCATTTGGATGGCATATGAAGAGGAAGGGTTTGGATGGATATGGGCCGGGTGCTGACAGGTGGGTCTAGATTGGTTTGGGATATCTGGTCAGCATGGACGGGTTGGACTGAAGGGTCTGTTTCTGTGCTGTACATCTCTATGACTCTATATAGAGTGGGTAATTACACATCAGGCTTGTAAAATTTAAAAAAAGCCCAAAGAACTACAGATGCTGAAATCAGACACTCAGCAGGTCTGGTAGAGTCAATGTAGAGTCAATGTTTCGGGTCCCGTGACCCTTCTCAGAACAGGTTTTACTCAGACTTAAGATGACACTGGGGAAGTTGTTGAAGACTTTTCAAAAGTGTCAGGAAATATCAGAAGTTTCCTTGGTATATTTACAGGGTACAATTAAAGCGAAACTAGCTGAGTTAGCAAGCAGACTGGAAATAAAGTTGCCAGAGCAAGGTAGACATTATAGATACTGCAACAAAACATTTGGTTTAATGGAAATAAAGAGGCCAGATGAGCCAGGCAGTACATAAGATGGATTAATAAACCTTGGTTACAGTTCAGGCAAATGGAAATGAGAAAATTGGAGATAGAATTCCAAGGGGAGAAAAAGGAAAAGAATTTCAAAGAGCATTAAAACATAAAACATTGCAACTAGACAGGCAAGGGAAAGATAATGAATATAAATTACAAATGATACAACTTCAGCAAGTTGGACTGGAAGTTTGGGATAAACTGTGAGAGGAAGGTTCTAGTCATAATCCACGGTTCAGTTAGGGGATGTGTAAGGTTGTGCAGCTTTGCCAAAATTTGAAGAGAAGAATCGGAAGCATTTTACATGTCGCTTGAGAAGTAGCAACACAAATGAGGTGCCCGAAAAGCTGTTTGGACATCGCCCATGCAAGGTAAACTAACTGGAAAATCACAAGAGATTTATGCATCCCTGGCAGGGAAATGTTCTAGGGACAATGATAAGGTGAAAAGAGTTATTTTAAACTCATATGATTTGGCCCTGGATACATCCAGTCAGGGGTTTAGGAATTTACAGAGACAACTTATACTGAGTTTTAAAGAGATAAACAGAATCATTTAAATAGGGGGGAAGAGCATTAAAGGCTGTGAATAATGCTCTCAGAGAAATGATTCTTTTTGAAGAATTTTAAACTTCCTTGCCTTCTTTAATCAGAACTCACATGGAAGAGCAAAAGATAGCATTGGCAAGGCAAGCAGCTCTAACAGCTGATGGTTATGAACTGATCAAGAAACATTTTTCTTCCATCACCCCTAGAAACTTGAGAAAATTAAAAAGTATGAGAGTGAAGGAAGACAGGTGGACAGGGTAAGGAATAGACAATATTTAACACCTCAAGAACCTTGCCTCAAAGTAAGAAGGAAATTGGAGATAAGGTTTGGAAATTTGAATGTTTCCGTGGTAGTAAGTGAGGGCATGTGCGTTCAGACTGTTGGAAATTGTGAGGTAAACCCATGGGACTTGTTGGAAGTCATAAAAACAAGTCAGCGAGTCATACAACATAGAAATAGACCCTTGTGCCAATCATGTCAATGCCAGAGACATTGATCCCATTTTCCTGCACTTGGTCCATGCCCAAATATGTCCTGGAATTTTAAGTGCTCATCCAGATGCTTCTTAAATATTATGAGTGTAGCTGCCTCCACCACCCTCTGAGGCAGTATGTTCCATTTCCCTACCCAATGGGTGAAAAACAGATCTCCCTGAAACCACTTACTCCTGATTTTAAACCTATGGCCTGAATGACCACTGTCATAATTTGTTTTTGAAGCCAGAGGATGTAGTCGGGTTTGAATTGAATACTTTGGGCCAGTGTTCAACAGTGAGAGGTACCAAATGAGTATAGAAATCAGGGAGAAAGTTAATGATACAATTAAAGAAACTAGCACAGATAGAGAGAAGGTTCTGAGTAGTCTGGCAGGCTTAAAAGTAGATAAATCTTGGGGCTGGATGAAATGTATTACAGGTTATTGAGTGAGGTGAGATATGTGATAGCATTGGAAATGGTGCAGGGAGATTGACCTGGGCTGAAGAGTTTCAGTGATGAAGAGAGATTGGACAGATTGGGTTTGTTTTTCTTAGAGGAGAGGAGATTGAGTGGGGACATGATTGAGATGTATAAAATTATAAGGGACACAAATAGGTAGACAGGCCAAAAGCTTTTCCTTGCTGGAAGGATCAATCATCAGGGGAAAAGTGGCAGAAGGTTCAGAAGAGATATGAGGAAAGACTTTTTCACCTAGAGGGTGGTGGGAATCTGGAATACATTGCCTTTAAGAGTGGTAGAAACAGAAAGCATCATAACATTGAAGAAAGGGTGGTAGAGTGACACAGCGGTTAACACTGCTGCCTCTCAGCGCCAGGGTCCTGGGTTTGATTCCAGCCTGTGTGGAGTTTGCACGTTCTCCCCATGTCACTGTGAGTTTCCTCTGGGTGCTCCAGTTTCCTCCCAGGTTAGGTGGATTGGCCATGGTAAATATGGCGATAGGGTGGCAGGTTTGGCTGGATGCTCCTTGGAGGGTTGGTGCAGACCCAATGGGATGAATGGCCTCTATCTGGGATTCTATGAAATATTTAGATGTGTATTAGTGATGCCAAGGCTATGGGGGCAAGTGCTGGAGAGTGGGATTAGAATAGTTAGGTGGATGTTTTTGACTGGTGCAGATTTGGTGGGCTGAAGGGCCTTTTTCTGTGCTAGACCTCTATAATGCCAAAACACCTTCTTCATCAGGTGAGATGGCTAAATTCATAACTGTACTACAGGGGCAACACAATCACAATCAATGCTGGACAAAGATTTAGTTTTCACTCCAGAGAGTTCACTGGGAGCGAAGGGACTGGTGGATAATATATTCTGGTTCTATTATTCAAAGTAGAGCTGGAACATGATTTGCTATCAGAAGAAGTCATTGTCAGAGTAGTAAAGACATTACCGACAGAGGAAGTAGACTTACAGAATGTCCAAAGGAGGTCCAAGGAACAGAACAATTACAGGGCAGGTATTTCAGGTTTGGGATTATCAGGGAGGTTTTACAGGTAGTAGCATGATATGGAGAGGTATTACAGGAGGGTTATTACATGGAGAGGTTGTAATAATCGTAACAAGGTCAGCCAGGTGGACCTCATAGAATATGAGTTCCTTGATTGAGGCTGTTAATCTGGTCCAATCGGTAGCCCTAATTAAGATATAAACAGGAGTGTCAGAGGTTCTGTTCACTCTGAGAGCTACCCCTGAGGAAGCGAGACCAGTGTCAGGTATTATGCATGTGTAAATAAAAGGTGACTTGTGATGGGGTACCGGCCTCTGTGATATTATTTTGGGTGACAAGAGAAAAAAAATGCTCCTGAAGAAATTTGCATGCAACAGCCATCTTTGAGTTTTCATGCATTTCTGGCATCAGAAGCTTCAGGAAGCTTGACTCTTATCATTCTACCATTGAAGACTGGACCCCAGATGTGGAAAGAATGCATTATTATTTGCAGGCAAATGATATTGGTGCAGATGAAAATCAACAAATAATTCTGACAGCTTGTGAACCCAAAACTTTTTCAGTTATTAGGAGCCTAACATTTCCTGAGGCACCAGATGCTACAACCTTTCAAGAGTTGATGAATTTAGTTAAGGAATATTATGATCCCAAGGCTCCTCTGAGACATTATTGGTATTCCTCAGCAGTTCAAGAACCAAGGGAGTTCATGTTGGGATTTTTGAGGAGATTAAGCTGACTGGCAGAGGCATGTGACTTTGGTTTAACCTTTAATGAGATGCTGAGATATCATTTGGTGTGTGGGATTAATGATGTAACCATACAAAAGTGACTACTAACTGAAGTCCAACTAGACTTCAAACAGGCAGTACAACTGGCATTGTCATTAGAAAATACAGCAAATGGAGCTTTTGAATTACAGAGTATGTTGATGGAAGTAGACACTCTCACTGAGCTGACTGAGCTTGGGAGACACCACTTGAGGGCAATTGAAGGCAATTGTGTGGCCTCACTCAGGATACATCCTGAACAGAAGGACTCTAGGTCAGCCCACAGCAAATCTCCAAAACAAAGCCAAGTCTCAGCCAAATGGTTAACATTTTCTTTAGGATCCGGGCCAGCATGTCTTTGTAGTTGCTGTCGCTATGCAGACTTGAGACAGCACAAGAGTCCCACTCAGCCTGAATTGAGTAAGAGAACGTATACCCCAGAATCCCAGGTTTGATTCCTGCCTCGGGCGACTGACTGTGTGGAGTTTGCACATCCTCCCCGTGTCTGCGTGGGTTTCCTCCGGGTGCTCTGGTTTCCTCCCACAGTCCAAAGATGTGCAAGTTAGGTGAATTGGCCATGCTAAATTGTCCGTAGTGTGAGGTGCATTAGTCAGAGGGAAATGGGTCTGGGTGGGTTGCTCTTCAGAGGGTCAGTGTGGACTGGTTGAGCCGAAGGGCCTGTTTCCACACTGTAGGGAATCTCATCTGATCCAGGACAGGGCACACCCTGAACAGATCCCCTATACTTGGTTGGAACCATCAAATTGCTCAGCAACATCCAAATCAGAACCAATCAAAGTAAATGTCTGGATAAATGGTCACACACTTCTAATGGAGGTTGGTAAAGGTGTGGTTGTACCAGTGATTGCAGAATCAGTCTTTAACAAAATTTGTTTTGGATGCCAGCCCCTACAATTGCGTGAGACCTTGGCTATTGAGAGTGTGGTGCTGTGGTCCTGTGGCACAGCAGGTCAGGCAGCATACCAGAAGCAGAAGAATTGACGTTACGGGCATAAGCCCTTCATCAGGAATGAGGCTTGTGAGCTGGAGCAGATAGATGGGAAAGACAATGGACAGGTCAAGAGGGCAGTGCCCAGTTGGAGGCTTGGGATTGGGATAAGGTGGAGGGAGGGGAAATGAGGAAACTAGTGAAATTCACATTAATCCCATGTGGTTGAAAGTCCGAAGGTGGAAGATGAGGCGTTCTTCCTCCAGGTGTTGTGTGGTTAGGGTTTGGTGATGGAGGAGGCACAGGACCTGCATATCCTTGGTGGAGTGGGAGGGGGAGTTGAAGTGTTCAGCCAAGGGACGGTGTGGTTAGTTGGTGTAGGTGTCCCAGAGATGTTCTCTGAAACGATCTGCAAGTTGGCGACCTGTCTCCCCGATGTAGGGGAGACCACAGCAGGTTCAACGATTCCCAGCTACCTTTGCCCTATCCTCACCGCCTCCCATTTCTCTCTCAGCCGCCTTGGCCCATAATCCTCATTCCTGATGAAGGGCTTATGCCTAAAATGTCAATTCTCCTGCTCCTCAGATGCTGTCTGACCTGCTATGCTTTTCCCGTACCACACTCTCGACTCTGATCTTCAGCATCTGCAGTCCTCACTTTCTCCTGCAACCTTGGCTCAACTGGGAACCTATACCGGGGAACCTTTACAGATTAAGGATACAACTTCGGTTCCGGTCTTGTATGAGAAGCAGTTGGTTCAGTTATCACTGATTGTAGCAAAAGGCTTGGGCCCAAGCCTTATGTGGTAAAATTGGTTGAGAAAGATTCACCTTGATTGGCTTAAAATTTATCCATTAGAAAATGGCTGTCTGAACGAAGTCCTAAATAAAAATTTGGATGCTTTTCAGGGAAGTCGAGGGACTGTCAAAGGAGATCAGGCCATCTTGCATTTTGACTAGGAACCAATTCCACAATTATGCAAAGCCTGCCCTGTGCCATTTACCTTATTAGCAAAAGTAGAGGCATTCGTCAGGAAGCTGGACTGTGAGGGAATCATCAAACCAGTACAGTTTATAGAATGGGCAGCATCGGTTCTACCGACCGTGAAGCCTCATGGGTGGTTCGCCTTTGTGGGGATTCTAAACAAATGGAAAACTGCTTCTTGCAGCTGGATAAAAACCCAATCCCTCACATCGTGGACTTATATGCAAAACTACCAGAGAGAGGGCTGTCCTTCACGAAGCTGGATATGAGCCAAGCATACCTGCAATTGTGATTAGATGAGGATTCCCAGAGGTATGCTACAATTAATACCCATAACCCTTTGTATGAATATAAGAGATTGCCATTGAGTTGTCATCAACCTGTGCAATTTTTCAGTGGACAATGGAAAACATTTGACAAGGTCTACCCCAGGTCACCATTTATCTGGATGATGTGTGAATAACAGGGAAGACCAATAAAGAGCACTTAAGAGAAACTGGACATAGTCCTTAGATGTTTCTCCAAGGCAGGCATTTGCCTTAGAAGGGAAAAAATGTCTGCTCCAGGCATCCAGAGTCAGATTACAGTGCTCACAAGACCGATTTACACCCATTGGAAAATACAGTGAGAACAAAGAACAAAGGAGAAAGTAAATTGTTCCCCCTTCGGCCCTCCAAGCCTGCGCCGATCCAGATCCTCTATCTAAACCTGCCGCCTATTTTCTAAAGATCTATATCCTTCTGCTCCCTGCCCATTCATGTACCTGTCTAGACACATCTTAAATGACAATATTGTGCCCGCCTTTACCACCTCTGCTGGCAATGCGTTCTAGGCACCCACCACCCTCTGCATAAAGAACTTTCTGCACATATCTCCCTTAAACTTGTCCCTTTTAACCTTGAATTCATGACCCCTAGTAATTGAGTCCCCCATTCTGGGAAAAAGCTTCTTGCTGTCCACCCTGTCTACACCTCTCATGATTTTGTCGACCTCAATCAGATCCTCTCTCAACCTCCATCTTTCTAATGAAAATAATCCAAATCTAATCAACCTCTCTTCATAGCTAACACTCTCCATACCAGGCAACATACTGGCCATCAAAGGTGCTCTGGCTCCCTCATCTGTACCAGAGCTTAGTTCTTCCCTTGGATTGGTGAATTATTATGGAAAATTCAAATGTAACCTGGCCTCCCTTCTGGTACCCTTATACCTGCTATTGAAAAAGGGTCAGCCTTGGACATGGTCTCGTGACCAAGATGTAGCCTGCAGGGAAGTGAAGCAGCTATCATTATTTAAAGTGTTGGTCCACTATGATCCCAAACAGGATTTGGTGCTGATATGTGATACCTCCCCGTACAGTAGCAGGGTAGCATTGGCTCACAGATGCCCCAGTGGAGAGGAACACCCAAAAGCAGATGCTTCTTGGACTTTGGCTGATGCAGAGTGCAAATTCGCCCAGATAGAGAAAGATGGTTTTGGTGGTCATCTTTGGTGTGAGAAAGCTCCACCAATACCTTTACAGATGTAAATTTGCAATAGTAACAGATCACAAACCCCTGCTAGGACTACTCAAAGAGGACAAGCTGTGATGCCCATAGCTTCAGGTCAAATTCAGAATTGGGATCTCATTCTAAGTGGGTACAATTACAAGTTGAAAAACTTTCTGAAAGGTAGATGCTTTGGGCCACCTCCCGCTGGTGGTGCCATCACTTGAAGAGTCTGCTCTGGTTTTAAACTTTCTAAACATCATTCTGATCACAGCTGACCATATCAGAATGTGGACTCAAAAACAAAATCCAGTCTTGGCAAAACCAGAACAAAAGAACAACACACACAAAAGAAGTTGCATCAAGACACTATTCAAAAGGGCCATAACACACTGCAGTACACCAGAACTGCAAAAAGAGGAAGAAGAACACCTATACAATGTATTCGCCAAAAACGGATACCTGTGCAATTTCATCAACAGATGCCTAAGGGAAAAACAATGGAACGAGGACATGCCACAACCCAAAGGACTAGCCACACTACCATACATCAAGAGCATTTCCAAACTGACAGCCAGACTACTGCGACCACTAGGACTCATAACAGCACACAAACCAACAGCCACACTCAGACAACAACTCACCAGGAAAAAGGACCCGATACCCAGCATGAGCAAAACCAATGCAGTGTACAAAATCTCATGCAAGGACTGCACAAAACACTATATAGGACAAACAGGAAGACAGCTAACGATCCGCATCCATGAACACCAACTAGCCACGAAACTTCACGACCAGCTATCTTTAGTAGCCACACACGCAGATGACAAGCAACATGAATTCGACTGGAACAACACTACTATTATAGGACAAGCCAAACAGAGAACAGCCAGGGAATTCCTAGAGGCATGGCACTCATCCACAGATTCAATCAATAAGCACATTGATCTGGACCCAGTATACCGGCCACTGCAACTGGAACTGACAACCGGAAGCGGCAGATTCAAACCACTACAAATGCCGGAGGAGAGATCACAGAAGCGTTTCACAGGAGGCTCCCAAGCACTGAGGATGTCACCTGGACAGGGGACAAAACGTCTGCGACACAAATTCCCAGCTCGGCGAACAGAACCACAACAACAAACACCCGAGCTACATATCTTCTCCCAAACTTTGAAAACCAGAAGAGTTGTGATTGGGGAAGAAAAAAGGCCATCACAACCAGAATTGAAACCTTGCTGAACAAGGTCACTGCAGAGGGTGGCAGTTTTTTACGGGGATCAAAAGTGATAGCCCCGATTGTCTAGATATTGGTTGACTTCCACCAGGGTGTTCCGGGGTGCCCAAAATGAAGATGCTGGTGAGGAGTTATGTCACGTGGCCAGAGTTGGATGCAGATATAGCTGCACTAGTAGGGCAGTGCCCAGAGTGCCAATGATGACAAGATTACAGCAGTTCACCCACATTTGTGGGAATGGCCAGATAAACACTGAACTTGGTTACACTTAAGACATTGCAGGCTGTTTCATGGCCTCAACATTCTTAGTCAGTGTGGACATCCATTCAAACTGGTTGGACATGCATAGCTTTCATTCATCAAACACAGGGATGATGTTAGAAAAGCTGCAAGCATCTCTTGCAAAACATGGGCTCCTGGAAGCATTGGTCACAGACAATGGGCCATCATTTACCAACAGGGAATTTGAGTATTTCCTAAAGTTGAATGACGTTAAGGACAGCTGCATATCATCCATCATCTAGTGGTCTAGTGGAAACGCCAGGCCAAACTTTGAAGACAGGCCTAAGAGAACAGCCTAAAGCTTCACTTGATACCAAACTGTCCCAGTTCCTTTTTGATTATTGGACCACCCTTCATGCAACTTCAGGCATAGCTGCAGCAGAGTTGCTAATGGGGAGAAAACTCCACACCAGGTTAAATCTGATCTTCCCGGACCTGGGAGTGGTGGAGGGTGAAGCAGCGTCCGGAACACCAATGACAGGCACAAGACCCCTCTCAGTGAAAGAGACAGTTTACTTCAGGGGACGAAGTTTGGTGCCGAAACAACAGAAATGGCCCCACGTGGGTAAGAGACATGGGCGACATTAGATCAGATCCCATGACATACAAAGTTCAGGTAGGTGAGGCACTCCTGAACAAGCACGTGGACCATGTGAAAGCAGCAAACTCACAAATGAGGCAGGAATAAAACTTACCTGGCCCCTCAGAATGTACGGAAAGATTGTTGGAACCTGTGGTTCTTTCTCTCCATCTAACTTCGAGGAAACCTCAAAATCTGAAGTGGACATGGCGAATGTCATAGCTTTGAAGCATTTACAATCTGAAGATGAATTTCTTCTGAAATGTTCTGGGCACAAAAGATGGACTACAGTCTGGTACATGCCACACTGAGTTGGAGGAACCGGGCCTAATGCGAAAATGCCTGAGGAGGTGGCATGGTGGCTCAGTGGTTAGCACTGCTGCCTCACAGCACCAGGGACCCGGGTTCAAATCCGGCCTCGGGCGACTGACTGTGTGGAGTTTGCACATTCTCCCTGTGTCTGTGTGGGTCTCCTCCCGGATACCCCGGTTTCCTCCCACAATCCAAAGATGCGCAGGTTTGGTGAATTGGCCAGGCTAAATTGACCATAGTGTTCAGGGATCTGTAGGTTAGGTGCATTAGTCAGGGGTAAATATAGGGTAAGGGAACATGTCTGGGTGGGTTACTCTTCGGAGGGTCGGTATGGACTTGTTGGGCCAAAGAGCCTGTTTCCACACTGTAGGGATTCTATGAGAGGCTACAAGAAAATGAACAGACCCCAGACTTAGACAGGGTAGGATGCAGTGATTGTAACAAGGTCAGCTGGGTGGACCTCACAGAATAAGAGTTCCCTGATTGGGGCTGTTATGCCGGTCCAGTCAGGGAGCCCTGGCTCACAGAGCTCTGAGAGCTGGTTCCAAGAAAGCAAGTCCAGTGTCAAGTACTATACACATGTGCCATCTGCCAAGGGTGTCTTGGTGACAGGATACCAGCCCCTGAGGAGTTGTTTCTGAGATATTACATCAAAGGTTTTAAATTGAGAGGCTTTGCAAGGAACGGTATAACATGGAGAGGTATTACAGGGAGACATATAATGGAGACCTAATACAGTGGAGGTTTTACAGGGTGAGGAATTACAAGGAGATGAATTACAGCTGGAAGTAATCCAGGAGGAGCTATTACAGAGGGAGTTATTACAAGAGGGTATATTACAGACAGAGATTTAACAGTGAGAGGTATCTTAGAGAAGCTATTACAGGGAGAGCTGTTAGAGCGATAATCATTACAAGAGGATTTATGACAGGAGGAATTATTGCAGAGGGAGTTATTAATGGATAAATAGAAACTTAATTTAAGGAGAACAAGTTATTCAAATGAAGAGGGCAATCCCATTCAGAATTTAGATTGAACCAAGAGTCTTCCTTTCATTCCTAAATTGACAGAAATATAGGAAATAAGAGAACAGACCTTTCAGCCCATTCAGGCCCAATCTCCTATTCAACATGATCATTGGCTGATCCTCGACCTCAATGTCATATTCCTGCTCTCTCCCTCTGCTTTCTGACAACTTTCACCTCTGGAAATCTATTTATTTCTTAAATGTGTTCAGGAAAAAAAGGTAGAACAATAAATTCTCTTTTTTGCAAAGGTGGCTAAAGAATTTTAAAACTGCTGAACCTCTGGTCTCTTATGCTACTAATTGTCCTTGACTTGTCACATCTGCTGTACATCTCTATGACTCTTTGACTTTATGACAAGGCAGGTAAAAGTATATTGCTGGAAGCAGAACAGTGAATAGCTCAAGGACAATTCTTGCCTTTATTCTTGCCTTTCAGAAGACCAATGACCAGATATAAGACCATTAAAACTGTGGTCCTTAATCACTATCAGCTTGATCCTGAAACCTACCAATTCAAGTTTAGGACAGTAAAGACAAAACCCAGTCAGGCATTTGTTGAATCCATGAGTGAGATTGTAAAGTTATATTGAAATAAATGGCTTTGTTCATTGAAGTTTGAATGTGAAGGAAACTGATTATGGAAGAATTCAGGAATAGCATTCCAGTGATATTTAATGCTTATTTGGGCAGGAGCCAGGTATCTAAAGTCAAATAGGAAGTAGCTTTGACAGGCCCATGTGCCATTTTCCACTGGTAACTAAGTGTTAGAAAGTTGTCATTTGGAAGCCACAAGGTAGCTGTAGGAACAGACAATGATCTGACTTTAGAGAGAAGACAAAATCTGATCCCATTAATAGAAAGGGTAATATCGAGAATAAAGTTAATGTTAGGAAACCAGTAATGTTTTGTACAATTGCAGCAAGACATTCCTGCTCCTATACTCAGCTTCTCTCACTAAGAAGGCCAACATGTCATTTGCCTTCTTCACTGACTACTGCACCTGCATGCTTACTTTCAGTTACTGGTGCACGATGGACACCCAGATCACATTGCACTTCCCTCTTTTCTACTCTAATGCCATTCAGATAATAATGTTGCCTTCCTGTTTTTGTCCCAAACTGCATAACCTCCTATTTATCCACATTATACTGCATCTGCTATGCATTTACCCACTTACTCAGCTTATCCAAATCACAAAGCAACATCTCTGCATCCTCCTCATAGCTCACCGCCCCACTCCACTTTGTGTTGTCTGCAAATGTGGAGATATTATATTTAGTTCCCAGATCTAAATTATTGCTTTATGTTGTGAAGAGTTGGGGTCCGAGCACTGATCCCTGCGGTACACCACTAGTCATTTTTTCCTTCTCTTTGTTTCCTGTTTGCTAACCAGGTCTCTATCTATGTCAGTACACTACCTCCAATTCAATGTGCTTTAATTTTACACGCCAATCCCAAGTATGGGACTTTCCAAATAAACCATATCCACTGGCTTCCCTGTTATCAACTCTATTAGTTACATCCTCAAAATATTCCAGTCCAGTTTCCAATCATGATTTCTCCTTCATTAATCCATGCTGACTAGGTTCAAACCTGACGCTGCTTTCTAAATGCTCTGCCATTAAAGCTTTTACATTGATCTCCAGCAATTTCTCTACTTTTGATGTCAAATTAACTGGTCTATAATTCCCGGTTTTCTCTTTACCTTTTTTTTTTAAAGAGAGGGCTTACATTAGCTACCGTCCAACCCACAGGAACTGCTCCAAAGTCTATAGAATCTTGATGACCACCACCATACCCACTTTTTCTACAGCCACTTCTTTAAGTAATTCCCAAAGACAAATCTTTTAGAGTTTTTCAAAAAGGTAACCTAGAGGATATATGACGGTAGGGCAGTGGATGTTGTCTACATGGACTATAGTAAGGCCTTTGACAAGGTCCCACACAGCAGGCTAGTCATGAAGGTCAGGTTGCATGGGATCCAGTGATAGGTAGCTAATTGGATTCAAAATTGGCTCGATGGTAGGAAGCAGAGGGTGTTAGTTGAAGGTTGTTTCCCCGACTGGAGGCCTGTAACTAGTGGTGTGCCACAGGGTTCAGTGCTGGGACCTTTGTTATCTTGATATTTACATAAATGATCTGGATGTGAATGCACAAGGCATGATTAGCAAGTTTGCAGATGAGACAACATTAGGAGGTATCGTTGACAGTGAGGAAGGTTATCAAAAATTACAGAGAGATCTTGATCAAATGAAGAAACGGGCTGAGGATTGGCAAATGCAATTGAATACAGACAAGTGAGAGGTGTTGCACTTTGGAAAGTCAAACCAGGGTAGGACTTTATACAGTAAATGGTTAGGTCCTGAGGACTGTTGTAGAACAGAGGGATCTACAAGGACAAGTACATAGTTCTTTGAAAGCAGCGTCACAGGTAGACAGGGTGATGAAGAAGCCATTCAGCCTGCTGGCCTTCATCGGTCAAAGCATTGAATACTGGGATTGGGACATTATGTTACAATTGTATAAGTTTTTGGTGAGGATGCACTTGGAGTATTGTGTACAGTTTTGGTCACCCTGTTATAGGAAAAACATAGTTAAACTGGAAAGAGTGCAAAGCAGACTTACAAGAATGTTTCCAGGACTAGTAGGACTGAGTTATAGGGAGAGGTTGGCCAGAACAGGACTTTATTCCTGGGAATGTAGGAGAATGAAGGGTGACCTTATTGAAGTGTGTAAAATGATGAGGGATAGAGACTGGATGAATGCATTTAGTCTTTTTCTCAGGAATGGGGAACTGAAAACTGGAGTGGGGGAAAGATTTAAGAAGGACCTGAGGGACAACTTCTTCATGCAGAGAGTGGGCTGCCAGAGAAAGTGGTTGAGGCAAGTACAATAGCAACATTTAAAAAACATTTGGATAGGTATGTGGAGGGAAGGGTTTAGAGGGATATGGACCAAATGTGGGCAAGTGGAACTAGCTGAGTGGGCAGCATGGTCAGCATGGACCAGTTTGGGCCGAAGGGCCTGTTTCCATGCTGTATTAAGATTCTATGACTCTATGACCATTTAAAAGCCCAAAAGAATTGGAAAGATGGAGCTTGTGAATTGCATGGAAGACTACAAGTGATGGCAAGCAAACTCAAGCTGCAGAATCAGGAAGCTGCCTTAACTGCTCAGAAAGAATTAAATAAGGGATATTTGCAGTAGGATCAGGAGAAAATGAAAGACCTCAAAGCATATGGAGACCAAATCCAGCAGGAATATATCATACTTATAACACAAGTCAACATAATGCGTGGGCGGCACGGTGGCACAGTGGTTAGCACTGTTGCCTCACAGCGCCAGAGACCCGGGTTCAATTCCGCCTCAGGCGACTGACTGTGTGGAGTTTGCACGTTCTCCCCGTGTCTGCGTGGGTTTCCTCCGGGTGCTCCGGTTTCCTCCCACACTCCAAAGATGTGCAAGTCAGGTGAATTGGCCATGCTAAATTGCCCGTAGTGTTAGGTAAAGGGGTAAATGTAGGGGTATGGGTGGGTTACCATTCGGCGGGTCGGTGTGGACTTGTTGGGCCGAAGGGCCTGTTTCCACACTGTAAGTAATCTAATCTAATCTAATAATACAACACAGCGTAGGAACAGGCCTTTTGGCCCACCAAGCCTGTATTGATTCTTAATCCTTATTTAGGTCCATTATTTATTGTCCATGCATGATATTTACCTCTCTGTTCATTTCATGTTCATGTGTCTATCAAGATATGCCTTAAACGTTGTTAACATGCATGCTTCCACCATCCCCACTGGCAGTACATTTCAGGTACCCACCACCCTCTGTGTGAAATACTTTCCTCACACTTCTCCCCTAAACCTTTCCCCTTAAATCTGTGCCCTCTTGTAGTTGATCTTTCCAGCCTGAGATAAAAGCCCCTATCAACCCTCTCTATGCCTCACAAAGTTTTGCAGACTTCTTTCAGGTTGCTCTTCAGTCTCTGTCTTTCCAATGAAAATAATTCAAGTTTATTCAACCTCTCCTCATAACTAAACCCGTCCAGACCAGGAAACATCCTGATAAACCTTCTCTACACCCTCTCCAAAGCATCCATGTCCGTCAGGTAGTGTGGCGACCAGAACTGCGTGCAATATTCCAACTGTGGCCTCACTAAACTTTTATATAGTTGTAACATAACTTGCCAACTTTTATTTTCGATGCCCCAGCCAATGAAGGCAAGCTTGCTGTATGCCTTCTTGAACACCTAATCCACCTGTGTCACCATTTTCAGGGATCTGTGGATCTTTTTTACCCAGATCCCTCTGTATGTCAATGCTCCTAAGGGTTCTGCCATTTATTGTATAATTTGTACCTGAATTTAATCTTCTAAAATACATCATCTCACAACACCAAAATTGGAGGTGTAGTGGACAGCGAAGAGGGTTAGCTCAGATTACAACAGGATCTTGACCAGATGGGCCAATGGGCTGAGAATTGGCAGACGGTGTTTAATTCAGATAAATGTAAGGTGCTGCATTTTGGGAGAGCAAATCTTAGCAGGATTTATACACTTAATGGTAAGGTCCTAGGGAATATTGCTGAAAAAAGAGACCTTGGAGTGCAGGTTCATAGCTCCTTGAAAGTGTAGTCGCAGGTAGATAGGATAGTGAATAAGGCGTTTCGTATGCTTTCCTTTATTGGTCAGAGTATTAAGTACAGGAGTTGGGCGGTCATGTTGCGCCTGTACAGGACATTGGTTAGGCCACTGTTGGAATATTGCGTGCAATTCTGGTCTCCTTCCTATTCCGAAAGACGTTGTGAAACTTGAAAGGGCTCAGAAAAGATTTACAAGGATGTTGCCAGGGTTGGAGGATTTGAGCTATAGGGAGAGGCTGAACAGGAGCATCGGAAACTGAGGGGTGACCTTATAGAGGTTTACAAAATTATGAGGGGCATGGATAGGGTAAATAGGCAAAGTCTTTTCCCCGAGGTCGGGGAGTCCAGAATTAGAGGGCATAGGTTTAGGGTGAGAGGGGAAAGATATAAAAGAGACCCACGGGGCAATTTTTTCACACAGAAGGTGGTATGTGTATGGAATGAGTTGCCAGAGGAAGTGGTGGAGGCTGGTACAATTGCAACATTTAAAAGACATCTGGATGGGTATATGAATAGGAAGGGTTTGGAGGGATATGGGCCGGGTGCTGGCAGGTGGGACTAGATTGGGTTGGGTTATCTGCTCAGCATGGACGGGTTGGATCGAAGGGTCTGTTTCCATGCTGTACATCTCTATGACTCTATAAACTATATGGAAAGGAAATGAAAGGTTTACCTGTATGGTCTGTAAAACTATTTGTTAGAAGTGTACAATAAGAATTGTTATGTTTTAAAGCTATTGTCAAAAAATCATTCACTATCGTGATGCTTCCTTTCTTCCAATGGTGTGAGTGAGATTGATATTTTGTTTTGTAAACATGCTTTGTGTTGAAAGCCAACCTGAGAATGCCAACCTTCAAGGTACAGAGAGTTCCCAGAATAGCTCGGTGGCACATTCAATTCTGCCCAGCAACAGGGACAGGACTTATTGCTAGAGCTTGAGTGGGTCACTCAGGAAAGTTCAGAGTCACTGTAAAGGAATTCTATTGTCACAGGCAGAGATAGGGACGGAACAGGCCCAATGTTAGGAAAGGTGATGTTTAACCGTCCTGCAGAGAAGGAGGCAAGACCATTGGATAGCTTTCTGCTGTTAGAACAGGAAATTCTAGGAATTAGTAGGCAGCTAATTGTTGGAGTAGGGACTCAGAAGAGGGAACTGAGAAACTGGGAAGATCTCTGGGCTCTGTGTTGGGGGAAGTCAGAATAAACTTGTAAGCATTAATCGTTCAGTGGGGTTGAAAAATGACAAAGTGTATGTAATTGATGCAACTGAGCAAGATTAGAGCTCAGGGAAAACCAAGGGGCAGGGTTTAGCTTGGTGAAACTAGCTGGGGCAAAAATTAAGTACTGCAATGCAGTTTTTGGTTCCGGGGAGCATAGACCCATGACAAGAGGGCAATCAACAGAATGTCAAGGCCAGATTAGCAAAAGAGATGAATTATAATCCCTTATAAATTTTAATGAGATTAGATGACTCACTGGATCAGTAAAAGTTGAGGGAGTAGCTGAGAGATTTCTGTGATCTGTCTTGATCGCCTTGCTATTTCAGGTGTACTGATTGATGTTTGACCACGGTATATTACTTATAGTTGTCACATTTTAATACTGGTGTTCGAAATATATTGCATGTGTTGCTGCTCTAATGCTGCGTAGCAAAGTTTATTTTTGTTTGAAGTGTGGAATCCTATAGATTTATTCTCTTAGGAACGACCCCGCAGCTCACCTTTTTGATATATTGCAAAATGAAATGCTCTGGTTCCAAATCTGGATCGGAATATAATTTGCATTTGATCCTGCCCGGGAATCACCATTTGAAGTGGTGGTCTGGTCTGGTCCAAACTCAAAACACAGTTAAGTTCTGCAAGAGCGGGTTAAAGCTTGGCAATCTTGCAGCGAGTAATTCACCGCCTGACTCCCCACGTGGTATTGTGGGGAACATTTAACACTGCATGATGGGAAAAAATGGCCATACTCCTGGGTTACAGATCAGTAAGCTAAAAAAGACTGTGGCAAAAGATCAGAAACAGCATTCATGACAGGCTGAATGTAAACAAATTCTGTAACCTTGATAAAACTTCAGTAATCTTCTTAACGGCTCGTTGTATATTTTGAACTGCAGATTTTAGGCTAAACAAAACGTCTGTACACAGAAACAAAGTTATGGAATGACGCAAATGATTAATGTTTCGGAAAAAACAATAAGACAAAGTTCAGTATTATGGATGATAGGTATTTCATGATAATTTGTCAACAGATTTTAAAGTATTGTAAAGGGGCGAAACTTGGAAGAGAAGTTGAGAACACCTTGTATCTCTCCTTCTCTTGAGCTTTAGCCTAAACTGCTGCAGTACTATCAATAAAGGCTGATTATTGTCATTTCAAACTGGTTTTTTTCCAGTATTGTTGATTTCTTTTGCTGTCACAGAACACTGCTAATTAAAATCTGATTCAACACCCAAAGCCTATGTACCAGAGGGGGAGTCATGGTTACCTGCATGGGTCCAGGCCATGCCTGCCTCTTCATAGGGTACGTGGAAGAGTCCCCATTCCGCAGCTACACCAGCACCATTCCCCAGCTTTTCCTCCACGACATCAATGACTGTATCGGTGCTGCCTTGTGCTCCCACAACGAGGTCAAACAGTTCATTCACTTCACTCACACCTTCCACCCTGACCTCAAATTTACCTGGACCATCTCTGACACCTCTCTCCCCTCCATGGACCTCTCCATCTCCGGCAACCGACTCAGCACTACCATCTATTATAAACCCACTGACTCCAACAGCTACCTCGATTACATCTCTTCCCACCCTTTCTCCTGCAAAAATGCAATCCCATACACCCAATTCCTCCACCTCCGCCATATCAGCTCCCAGGATGAGCGATTCCACTCCAGGTCATGCCAGATATCCTTCTACCTCAAGGACTGTAATTTCCCCTCCCCAGTGATCAATGATGCCCTCAAACGCATCTCCTCCATTTTCTGCACAACCCAACAAGGATAGAGTCCCCCTGATCCTCACATTCCACCCCACTAATCTCCAAGTCCAACACATCATCCTCGACCATTTCCGCCACCTGCAGTCTGACTCCACCATCAAAGTAATATTTCCCTCCTGAAGCCTTTCTGTTTTTTGTAGGGACTGTTCCCTCCGGGACTCTCTCATTAGGTCCATACTCCCCACTGTTACGACAATGGTAAACCCTCCTGCTTAATTTAAACCAGCAACGCAGAAAAGGTTTATCCCGTGCGGTAATCTGTGAAAATTCAAGAGGCCAAGAGCTATCCCAAAGGTCACTATTTAAAGTAAAAATTAACAACTTTATTTCTTAAAGTATAACAGAGAATAATTAACTACCAACTATTTCCAACACTTTTCCTGAACCTATCTTATACCTTCCCCTTCTACAGTACTAATCCGATAAAACCCCTGATTAAAAATTACCAAAAATTCAAATTTCAGTTTTAGTCGGAGCTGACATGATGGGCCAAAGGGCCTTTGCTGTGCTGTATTATGGGCCAAAGGGCCTTTGCTGTGCTGTATGATGCTATGAAAGCAAGTGCACTAAGCAAAGCTTGGTAGAGTTTTAGCATAACTTCTCACCTTATCAATATTATCCCTTAGAAACTAAAACACATTATTTGGTTTGTTTTTTCTAAGGCCTTGCTAACATGTGGCACGCCTTTCAATGAGGGCTGTATTTGTCAGAGATTTGTCACTTTTCCCCATCTAGACATGTACCTTCTGTCAGAGAAATGTCCCATTTCCAATAAACGCAGACCTTGTGAAATTGACACGTTTGTTTATTTTACAATATGGTGGGAAGAGATCAATGACCACTCAGCTTGGAATGGTCGCTCCGCACTGATGAGTCATAACCTTAGGGTTCTTAGTGAGGTGGAGGAACAGAGGGATCTTGGGGTCTATGTTCATAGGTCTTTGAAAGTTGCCACTCAGGTGGATAGAGCTTGTAAGAAGGTGTATTAGCGTTCATTAGCAGAGGGATTGAATTCAAGAGTCGTGAAGTGATGTTGCAACTGTACAGGACTTTGGTTAGGCCACATTTGGAGTACTGTGTGCAGTTCTGGTCGCCTCACTTTAGGAAAGATGTGGAAGCTTTGGAGAGGGTGCAGAGAAGATTTACCAGGATGTTGCCTGGAATGGTGAACAGGTCGTACGAGGATAGGTTGAGAGTGATAGGTTGATAGGTACGAGGATAGGCCTTTTCTCATTGGAACGGCGAAGGATGAAGGATGACTTGATAGAGGTTTATAAGATGATCAGAGGAATAGATAGAGTAGACAGTCAGAAACTTTTTATAGAGGTTTATATGATGATCAGAGGAATAGATAGACAGTCAGAAACTTTTCCCCAGGTACAACAGAGTGTTACAAGGGGACATAAATTTAAGGTGAAGGGTGGACGGTATAGGGGAGATGTCAGGATGTCAGCAAAGCAAAGCAAGACCAAAAAAAAAACTCCTCCTTCTGTCCGTCCGGTATTCACCCAACTCCCAGAACTGCTGCGTCCGGACCGTCGCGAAGCGCCACTTGGGGGAGGGGGCGGTTGCTCCTCCCCGAGAAGGTTTCCTCTGCGGAGTGTCCCTTTAAGACGCCGCGTGTGCGCGGCGACGCGGTGACGCTGCCTTGTTGGCTGGCGACGTGGTGACGCCGGGAGCCGCAGTGTGGAGGTGGGGGTGCGCGCGCAGGCGGAGAAAACGGCTCCGCGAGAGAGAGAGAGAGCGCGAGCGGGCAGCGAAAAAAGAAACGGATAGAAAGAAGGGAGACCGAGAGATAGATAGTGTCAGGGATAGGGGATAGTGAGTGTGATTGAGAGGGGCGGTGACAGTTGGGCGGTTTTGTTTTGGGGGTTGGGGGGAGGGAGGGAGGGGGGTGTGAGACGCTG
>NC_057727.1:59610766-59621880 GCF_004010195.1 Chiloscyllium plagiosum | reverse complement strand
TGTCAGCGGGGGGGGGGGGGGGGTCAGCTTGTTTGGGGGAGAGGAGTGGCAGGTTTCGAGGTGGCTATGTGCTGGCCCCGTGGGAGGCTTATAAACTCAAGGGCCTGGTGAGATTGGGGGGGTCAGGGCCCAGGCAGAGGCAGGGGATATTCCCAAAAGGGCTGTTTGATTGAGCCCTGGGGTTCAGAGAGCTTGCAGAGGCAGGGACCTGGAGGTGGGCTTCATTCCCCCACCCCCACCATCCTGTACATCCATGATTGCTGAGAGGGGGGGAGGGTAGGTGCCAGGCTGGGAGTCAGCCCCATTCCTACCTCATACACTTTCACAGAGCAGGGGATGGGGTGGAGATACAGCTTAGCATCCATGATTGCTGGGGGGGGGGGAAGAGGGTAGGTGCCAGGCTGGGAGTCAGCCCCATTCCTACCTCATACACTTTCACAGAGCAGGGGATGGGGTGGAGATACAGCTTAGATTTGAGTAGGGGATTGGAGGGGGAAAGAAAGACAGACCCAGACATAAAGAGGCCCGGTTCTGGTCACTGCTGTGTAGCTCAGCAGCCTGTCCTAGCCCACAGCTGGGGTGTGTGGCTCTTCTGTTTCCTTGGACTGGGATAGTGGAGGAGCAGGAGTAAAATGGGCTGAGATCACTGTTTTTGGAGTACCAGTGTTGGATATTGCCCCCTGCAGTGGGAAGATGTTCCCTGGGATTAAGTCTTTGGTTTCTTTGGGAAGAGGTGGGTGTTTGATGCTTCGTGCTTCATTTGATAATTGTGTGTGGTTCCTATGCTGGTAATGCCCAAAGGATACTTGATAAATTGATAAAGAGGCTGATCCTATATTCTTTGATTTGTGTGAAAGCGCAGAAGTACCAAATAATACAAGAGTTGTTCTTGCATTTCACACAAATGAAAGAAACTGGGAGCTGTCAGCTATCAGGAGATCTGTTTATTGTCTGCAAGCAGTTTTAAATGGTTCCACTGAATACTAAACATTGTGTTCTGATGCTGTTTGAAATGTTCTACTTTGTGACACTGTTTTTCACTTTTCATGTGATTCTGTGAGCAGTGTAAATGTGAGTCATGTTGAGAGAATGAACAATGATGATACACATGTGGGAGTCATACTTAATGCTATATAAAATCTTAAATGATACATCACAGAATCAATGCAGTCGAGTTTAAGACATCCACTCAGACAAAACTGTCCAATTACCATAGGATTTGCAGCAAACTTCTTCACTCTGTGCACTGTTCAAATACTTTGATCATGACTTGCAGTGTTCCTGACTTAAATTCAGTCAGCTCACATCTGCCAATTGAGAGCGCGTGTGGGTGTCCAATCAATACCTTGTGCTCAGGATTTCACTGCAGTGCCAGAGATGACGTTGCTGTTAACCATGTTGTTATGCATTTGTGAGATGTTTGACCAAGAACTCACTTGTGCGTACAGTTCTTGTGAATTATAGTATTGCACTGCTGTAGCAGAAAAGCCTTTTAATGTGCTGTCACCGGTGGGATATCCTAACATCAACTCAGTAAATTGTTCAAACTGCAAGTGAGCTATATACATGGTACCAATTGAGTTTTTTTGCCCTGTGACCTCGGTCACCCTGGTTCAATTGCATCACTGCTGGCTGGAGTGGCTTTTCACACTGCTGCTGAGTGAAGTGTGGCTGTAAGAAGTGAAATTTAGGCAATCCCTTGTTCATTGTCAAAGATACAATCAATTCGCTGCTAATTGGGCATATGTTCCAGTTGATGAATTGTACTGAAAGGTTGACAATTTACGTTGGTACTGCAAAAGCTCTTTGATAGGAATGTGCTCTTATTGTTTAGTAATGGCTGTAAGTTTCGGAGCACCTGCATTCTGTTCTGATGGCGAACTTTAAGCTAATGACAGCACTCTTTAAAATTTTGTGCTTGAATCAACCCCATCTCCTATTCTAGCGTAGAGCCAGCTGGGTTCTGCTAATCCATACAAATCAGTTGGAGCTGGAAAGAGCATGTTCAGCATGTTTTGTGTTTTTTCAGTATTTACCCACATTTTGCAAGTTAATATTCTTGCTTTGGTAGTTGGCTTTCAAAACAAAATGCTGAAACCTGACTAATTCAAATTTTGTTTCACTAAAAATGTTAATTTTTATTATGTTTGCAATGTCTGGCTGACATTTTTCCGTACAAATGTCACTTGCTGGAGTTTGATGCAAGGAGTTTGTGATTATATTGTTGCGAATAGTAAATACAAATAATGTTTGGATTAGCTTGGTTTAAACAAAAGTCAACATTTGATGCTTTTTAACATAAAGTAAATTGGTTGTCCGTTTGAAAGCTGACAATAAAATCTGTGCACTTAATGGTTCAAACCGATTGGGATCTCTCTTGTTTAGTCTGACATCTGCAGTAATCCTGTCTTTCATTTTAGGATATCTCACTGGTGACAGTGAGTTGGCCATAACTCCCAAATGCAGTGGGTGCAAGTGAGTTATGGTGGTCCTTTGCACGAGTGAACATGTCTGCCTGGAATTCTTGGCTCACTGTTGAGGTGTGCTGCATTATTCTATGGGAGTGAACGACTCTTTCAAGCTTCACACACTTTTTTCCAATTCCAGTCTTTAATGCACATGATGGGATCTGGCAAATGGTGTTAAAAGATTATTCGCTTGTTTGACTGGTCATCTCTCTGTCTCCTGTCAAATATTTAATGCCAACAAATAGTGCCAACATTGTTCACTCTCTTAGAATTTAAACAAAAAAAGTCCAGATGGTGGTAACTTTAAATTTTGACCAAATTCAAAGTATGTAATGGTTAAAACTTTAAAGTGGGGGTAAGAGTTGTGTTTTCCATTGAATTCAGCTTTTCTTTTGAAATAAAAAAAAGTAGCCAGTCAGCTGCTTGTGATATTTGTTATCCATGGAGGAAAAGTCCTTTCTTATTGAGACAAAGTTCAATACCTCCACTTACTGAATGACACACACATACCCCATCTCCAGATGGGATAACTGGCTGTCACAGTATCTCTATCAACTAATAGCTGGCTGAGCTTTTTAAGAGTTAAAAGTAATATTATTGCCTGGTCTTACCAGGTAGTTGTGAATTTCAACCCCTGCTTTAATGTTAAATGTGTGCATGTCACATGTATTTTACCAGCATATTGGCTATTGCATGTTTTGAATTGATTTATTTTGTCAGTATTCTAGTTTTGTTCTGTGAGCATCTAGTAATTTGTTAGTACGTCCTTTTTTTAACTTTTTTTTAAAATGAGAGTGCCGTTTTCCATCTACATATCTTCATCTTTTGTTTTTGTTGGGTATTTTTCCACTTCCAACTTCAAGCAGATTTAAAGAGTTGCTTTAAATTGACCATTGAGAAATATTTTCTAGAAGTGAGGGGCTCTGTTTAGTTTTCTCAGGCTGTGTGCTGTAGGACCATAACCCTTGGGCATCTCTTACAGTTTAGGTATTGTTAGTAAGTAGAAAAGACCCATCATTTATGAATGCTTATTGGCACAATTAAGTTTTAAAGCAAAACCTTGACAAGTGCAGGAACTATGGAGGTGTTCTATTGCTGCTGTTATTCAGAGTTTTAAAAAAAACTACAAAGAAATGAAGAATATGGTGATGATGCAGTATCAAGGGTTTGATAATTTTTTATAACCGGTATAACTAAAGAATGAAATGTCAGGGACAATCATTGCTGTGATGGCATAGTATGGGTTCACACCTTTTTAAGAATTGGAGAAATAAATCTGAATTCACTTTTTAATGGAAAGAGGTGAATCATACCTGTTGGAGTGTAGGGTAGCTTGTTCAAGACACAATCCTGTATCTGTTAAGTAGTGATTTGTACTCTTATTTCCGCTAGGAATTATGTGTCACTATAGTTTACAATGAAGTGTTTGGGCATGATGCTGGCTGTCAATGGTTTCTTTATTTTGATGAGCATCTTTAGATTATTATCCTTCATTAGCACTATTGTGGCACTTTCTGGGCACAGATAATGTAACAGTTGACTGCACTATGGTTAGGACAACCTGTTCTTTGCAGTGACTGTGGGAGTATGATGCAAACATACATTATAGAAGGAGGTCAAAGAATAAAACAGGGTGTATGTTAGACTGTAATGACACTGAGGATTCTTATGTTGCCAAATTGTTTACAGTGCTATGGCAGGATTCAGGTGGTGTATTAGATTATACACTTTCTTCTAAACTTTGTCCTGCTCATTAAACCTTTTCTTTTTATATACAGTGGTTCAGAGTGTAACTGGGAAAGCAGTGTATGGGGATTGTTCTTTTTTCTGCTCTTCTGCGTTTATTTTCTGAAGTTCAGCTTTGTCAACCCAGGATTTTGTTTTGCTAAAGCTAGGGTTTGTTCCCAGAGGTTTGCCCTAGGAACCTAAAGGTATCTATGCATGAATCGTTTCTATCTTTGGTATTTTACTGTTCTTGCATTTTACTAGGCATCTTGTCAATAGCTAATATACGTAGGCTGGGAGTCAAATCTGGGATCGATGTTCAGTAACTTAATAACAGCAGTGGTACCTGCAAGGATTCTGCTGCAGTTGTCCTTGTGTTTCCCTGGTTTAAGGAGGGAGAACAATTCTGATGACCATCAGGTGATGTTTTATGGAACATGGAGATTTTTTTGGTTATAAGCAGATAGAGGAGCTTGCTACTGCATTGACTTGTAGCTTATATTCATATTGAACACCCAGGGCAAACTGTAGCAGGATTCTCCCAACTGTAGCCCATCAAGAAGTTAATGCATTCAGTTCAGGAGAAACGTTTTGAGGAAAAAAGAATTACTTTGATGAGAACATAACTTAACAATACTGCAGAGCGATAGTTCAAACTGTAGTCCTCTCCAGGACTTGATCTACTAAAGGTCAACCTGTTTTGTTGTGTGAAATTGAGTGAAAGACTTGGACTTTTAGAATATCACTGTTTCATTTCATACTGGTGAAGGTGATATTTGGTTTCTCTGCCAACTTATCAGTGAAAAGGGTAGTAAAGCCTTGTCTACAGTGTAACATGAAGTTATACTGTAGAAATGTTTATATACCATCAGTAGTCAAGAACAGGGAGTTATCAAGCTTACAGTCTTGCAGAATGAACTGTACACTTGGCAATCATTCTGTTCATTGGAGATGTAAATATCATGTAAAAGGGTACTCGTATTTAAGCTATTAAAATTGTGCTAGTTAACTATTTGCACATTAACAGGCATGTTTGCTAAAAGTTAAGTTACAGAGCTGCAACAAATGTATAATTAAAACACTTCACAAAAATAAAAGAACAAATCTACAAGAGTAACTGTAGCAACATCTTGTATATCTGAAAACATAACTAGTGCCTTTCAGAGAAAAATTATCTTTTTGACGGAGTTTCAAGTTAATTGTATTGTTTTAATGGCAAGGCCAACAACTGTTGATTAACCATTTATTAATTTACATCCTTGTAATTAATACAGAAAGAACTTGCATTTGGGGAGCCTCTTACTGAATGTCTCTGATTATCCCAAAAGCAATATATTGAAAATAAGATAAAACAAGCCCTTGTAGGTTAGACTGTGTGATATTTATTAGGATGCTATTAAAAGAAATTGGATTTAGGAAATTGTTAGATAATGCTAAATTGTCATTATCTAATAGTGCCATTCGCTTTCTAGACAGAAAGAAGAATGAGTCTTAAGATCTGACTGGTTTCAAACAACTTGAGTGTGGCTACTTGCCCTTCTGACTGCTTTGCAGCCATTTGTCTAGATGTCGGAGACTATACGTTGGAGCAATACTATTGGGAGTAACAGTTAGCATATAAAAGCAATGCTTGAAGCGACCTTTGAAAATTTGCAGTGGTTGTGGCAGGTGTTGGTATTTAAGCTTTGAGTCAAGTTTTTGTTGCAAGTTTGAACATAGTGAATTGCATTTTGAGTTTTGTAACCCCGGGACTGGTTGTTGCACCCCTCTCTTGTATTATTTTTCAGGCATTTGCTTCCTTTTCTCTGTTACTTTTGTGCATACCAGCGCAGCAAGACTTGGCCATTCTGCCCATCAAGCCTGTCCTCTTCTGTTTGGCCACTGCTGATCTGTAGCTTAACTCTGTTTCTCCACTTTTGCTTCACAAATCTGGATATTTTAGGTGTCACAATCTGTAGTTACTAAACTCAGGAGATGATATAATCTGTACTTCCTGTTAAATCCAAATGGGGAAGGATGGTCTAATAACCTTTGTTCTGATGTTTTATACGGAATATTAAATCTCTCTCTGCATTTAAATTCCGTTCACTTCCTTGTCTTTCGTAATGGCATCATAGTTTATAAGTTGGCTGAGCACATTTTGGCAAATTACAATTGGAGTAGGTCTATCTTCTTTTGCAATGTGGATGCACATGGTATCTAGTAGGTTCTCAGTTGCTTGTAGAAGAGTTGAGTTTAAGTGGTCTGATTTGTCGTAACAAAAGCAACAATAAACAGTAATACCGTTTCAATGATCAATACGTTTGTACACTAGTCATTTTCAACTTTGGTTGAGAGGGCACCTTTTCTAACCAGCCTTAGATCACCATTGAGTATTTTTGTTTTGTTGGCTGTTACTGTGGTGGTATTTATTGCCAGCTGTGTATAAATTATATTTTAAGTCATTTTCAATCCCGTAATTTTTTATTTTGCATATCTTAAATATTTAAATTGCATGTAAATAGCCTATTTATGACATTGTAGATCTGACACACCATATTAGTATTTGTTCAATTGTTCCAGTCTTGAAAGTTTTGGGTGGGTAAGAAATTCCTTAAATGTTGAGGAGAATAATCAGAAAAATGCACCACAAAATGTAGAGAAATGAAATATGTATTGAAATCTTTTAGTTCTCTATTTCATTTATTGATGATTGTAGAAAGATCATTTCTGACAGTATTTTTGCATTAATAGAGATTACAAATCTGAAAACTTGTAATTCTTTTCACCAGTGCAGCAGCATGTGTAAATTGGACTAAACTAATGCTGCAGGATATAGCAGAAATATGAAGTTCTCTTTAAAGACACTCATAGTGATTAAACAGGTAGTCCAAATGCATATGTGAATACAGCTCTTGGTTCAGGTTGAATGCACGCACGTTGCCTAGAGATCTCCTGTGAATGTGGAGGAAATACATATTTGGGTTTGTGGGAGGGGGAAGGGCAAAGGGACAAATGTGCATGTAAAGGTGATATTTTAGCCTTCCTTACAAATGTACAGAATAGGCAAGAGGGTGTTTCCATAAATGTACAAGCGCATTTCCCACAGAACTGTTTTGTGGTCTCTTGTGCTTGCTGTTTTCTTCTGCCCCACAAACTAGCACTGAAACACAGTTTGCCCCCCCCACCCCGTGTATTTTTAAACCCAGCCTGTGGTCAGATGTAAGTCGATCAGGGCTCTGGATCTATGGTCTTTAGTTTTCAATCTTTTTTATGGTGGTCTTGGGGACTTGAGGAGGCTTTGCGGCTGAAGTGGGGAAAAGACTGCTGAAGCTTTTGAGAATCGACAAATTATTCGTTCACAAGATGGGCAACTTTGGAGGAACTCAGCAAGGCTGTGGAAGGACCAGCTGGTTTTCATGTGCAGTTGTGACGCTAAAAGGGTGCAAGTTAAGTTTTGAAAGGTAAGAGGAAAATAATATATAGTGTGTTTTTAAATGTGTTTTTATTCCTTTCAATAAGATTTATACAGTACTGTGGGGGTGTTAAGGCTTTGAAGGAGACATAAAATTTGCAATACTTAAATTAGGCTTTTGAAGTTTCAGTGAGCAGAGATAGACAATTGGGATAGAAATAACATAAACAATTCATTATTGCAGTGCAATCATAGAAACAAGCAGTGATTAATTAACAGTAATGGAGCACACAGGAGCTATTGTGCAAAGGCTACACAGCATTGTGATGTAATTGAACATACTGATTTGTGAAGGCTTTTTAGTGTGTTTGGACATATCTGATTGAACAATGGAGAATTAGTTGTTGATTGGATAAAGTCAGCCAACAAGATTTTTTTAAGACCTTATTTCAGAAGTGTAAAGAATTGACTTTTTAAAGTAGTTTCTTGATCCCGCATTTACCAACTTTAGTATTTTTTTTGAAATGTTTGCAATAACTGGCAATTCATTCAATGATTTTTCAGTGTACCAAAGAGCTCCGATATCATAGAATTAGCAAAAGGTAGGCTAAAGTGACATGAATTTGTCAGTTATAGAAAGATCCCGAGATTGAGTGTGTATTAAGTAATTACACTTTTAATTTAACTAGATGCGGATTCATTTGAAATCAAAACATTAGCGAAGACAATGCTAAAAGATATTCTAAAATTTGGAACACCATAGACAATTGAATACTAATGGAAAGTCAGGCGTGAAGCTGTTCAAAATATTTAAAAGTTTTTATTGTTTACAAAAGCAGAAAGGATAAAAACACATTTAAAATTTATCATTCTTTTATTTGAGCATTTCGTATTTTATTTTTAACTTCATGTTTCACATTTTTCCAGTTTGGATGGACATACAATGCATCGCTCTATTTTAGAATTGTTTCACCGTAAAACTACAAGATCACCTGAGGTAATAATTTTGATTTTTTAAAACATGTTTTCAGTGATTTAGATTTTAAATTAGTCATTTGAAATACCCTGTCCTCATCTTTGCTTTGCAGAATGCTGAAGGGGATTTTGCTAATGGCCATGAGATTGATGAAGATGATGACAAAGGACCTGATAACTACACCAATTGTTTTGATGATGAACTGAAAGAAACCCCTGACATCGATTTTGGCATGATGAAAAAGTGTAAAGGCAGTAACTGTGGGATAAAGTCATGGATTCAAATGGACCCACGATTGTTCTGTTTTCTATATGATGAGCAGCAGAACAAGTGCTATTGCAAGTAAGCATAACTATTTAACAAGCAGGTATTAATGCAAAGTTCATTGAGATTATGCATGAAACAGTCATTTTTGATGTCTTCTATTTTAGAGTCTGTGTTGATAATAGCATTACTGATACAGAGTGGACAAGCGGTAGGTCCCAACCGCAAGGTGGGTGGAAAAAAGATTACTTGCTTCGCCACCTGGCCAGTAGGGAACACCTTCAGGCGCTGTCAGTTCCGTTAAATGCAGCCAACTGGGAGAAGGCGCTGTTTACTGATGCTCTGAACAGTGACTCAAAAGACGATGTTGTTCACCTCCTCAGAAATGTTCTTTGGCTAATCAAGGAACAGTTGCCCATATCCAAAGCTAAAAGCTTGCACAGGTAAAGACTGTTTCTATAGTTTCTTTCTTTCTTATGTGTTGTCTTCATCTCTTTATCACAATAATTTTTTTATTTTAGGTTAATAGAGAGCCATGGTGTGTCATTGGGTAGACGCCACAGGAGTAAAAATTATAGTTGGCAGTTTGTTGCAGCTCTAAATGAACCCGTTGAGGCAGAAAACTTAATAGCGTTAAAACAAGCTCGAGTTCATTCTCTGGTTGTTGATGAGAGTTCGGATATTACCACTGAGAAACACCTGATGATGTACACAAAATTTCTTGCCAAGGTAAGATTCATAATTTACCTACACTAAGTGGGAAAGGGGGGTGGGGGTAGTAATGACCTGTCCAATGGAAAGTTAGCACAAACTTGATTGCTGTTGGCAGTGAAAGTCTGATTTCAAAAATGGAAATTTGCAAAGGATGTATTTTCTTTCTGAGTTCATCATTGTTATTATTCCTGTAGATTTCGGTCGCCTTTTCTGAATCAGATGAAGGGTGTGGATGAACTTTAGAAATAGAGGAAAGTGAAGAGCTGTGACTTACTTGTTTCCCGCATTGACATTTTTTTTTGCAAAATGTAACCACAGCTTTTAGATAGGCATCAGCTTTTTGGTTTCTTACATTGTACTGCTTTGAAAGTGATTTGGATTTCTAATGACAGAGCTGAAATGAACTCAATGACATTCAGTAGAGCTGTATCGATTTTGGTTTTTTTTTGAAAAGCACATTCTCCCTGGATTCGTCCTTGGCTAATGCAGATATGGGCATTGGTATTTGTGAGTGCAATGTAGGATTGCCTGTTTCACAATATCATTTGAAGGTGAAGGAAATGGAAATAAATATTTATTCCTACACTCTTTTTGTGTTCTACTTCTAAAAGCTTTAAGTACTAAAAGTGTCAGTCTATTAACTGTTACACTTCACTGGAGCTGCAAGTTGAAAATGAAGCACTGGAGTTATTACAGAAATTTAAAAATTTGAAAAGTAAGCAGAATTGCTCAATTTACCTGTCTTGTGGACTCCGATTGATAGAAAGCACAGGCAAGAATGACCATAAATTATAAATAATTAGACTGTAGCTTTAGGTAAACAATTATGAACTATCAATATGTCTTCTAGTTAACACACTAACCCACTTATAAATGCCCCCTCTACATACACATATAGACATAAAAATGCAGGTATTTTGTACTGAGGGAAAGACTGAGAAGCAGTTCAGTGGTCCCTGTCCACAGGATAAGTCTCTGACTTAGTGATTAAAAGTCACAGCCTACAGCAACTGATAAGAGTAAATAAAACTGCTTGATATGCTGTTCATTGCAGAGTAGAAACAGCTCCTTCCTTTCCAGAGATCTGAGAGCTGTGACCCAAACCCATTTACACTTCCAAACTGTTCAGCTACGTGGGAGCCAAATGCATAATTATTGGCAGGCAGGAAATCTTTGGCATTGATCTGTGGTCTAACAACCAGTTACTTGTAGCTGGTTAAATCTCATTTCTACACAGCCCATAGTCCAGCCTATCTGTAACTAGACTTTCCCCAGCTGCTTGAACTAACAGCTGTGTAAACAACACATGCAATGAATGTCAGGTGTGCTGCTTTCAAGAAGTGAAGTAACCCTTCAACAATCCTTAACTTTTATACAGTGATTTTTCCATTTCAACCCACAATTAAAAAGGCAGCAAATGAAATAGATATAGTCTTTACGTAACTCGATTCTTTCTTTCACTGTGAGTGTTCTCCCTCCCTCTTTTCTCTTACATGATCTCTCTTCTGCACCACCTCTCTCCGCCTCTCTCTCTCTCCGCCTCTCTCTCTCTCTCTCCGCCTCTCTCTCTCTC
>NC_057727.1:59586047-59610447 GCF_004010195.1 Chiloscyllium plagiosum | reverse complement strand
CTCTCTCTCTCTCTCTCTTTCTTTCCCCCCCGCACACACCTATTTCCAACAGTTTTATTGATGTTTAGGATCAACATGACCTGTTTAATATCCCCACTACAATCAATATGAATATTATGCCTCTAATCTCTGGGCCAGAGCTTTGGGTCAAGTCCACCTCCCCCAGACATGTAATAAAATATTTAAGTAGGTTGATTTAAAAATATCTAAATCTGACAAATTTATTTCCATCGTCATTACAGTACCCTTTAACTTCACACATAACTTGCTGCAGTAGCTTTCTCCTCCTTCCTATGTGGGTGGTGGGTGGTAAACTGTCACAGTTTAAATTGATTTGCCTTCTGTTACTCATTACCCCTTCAGATACTGTGGGTAAGGTTGCGGATTTGTTTTACAGAAAACCACAGACCTTATCAAATATCTATGCAATTTCACAATTTTTTCCAATTTGACTGGGCACTTTTTTATCCAGTGAAATTATGCTTATGGTTTGACAGAAGAATGCAAGCGATGAAGAAGTTCCAGTTGCCTTGATCTCACTCATATGCTTACTTCTGTTACGTTAACTCCTCCATCACCACATCTGATTGTGTATTGTGAACCATCCTAATGTTTTTGCCTCTGCTCCTCTCCCTGGCAGACCATTCCATACATTTTTCGCTGAGACAAGACGTTCTTCCTGCTATGTTCGAGTATTTCTTCCTCAAATTGCATGCTTCAACACCATTGGAGCAGGCTGACACTGGCCCGTATTCTTTGGGGGAAAAAAAAATCGCAACAGGACATCTCTCTTTAAGACGGTTACCATCACAACCTTGGATCCATTCCCAAGCGACAATTCTGGCTCCTGTGTGTGGCCACACCTTGAAGCACCAGTTCTTTTTTTCCCAGCCTGGGTAAATATTTCCCTCGTAAACGTTAATTGGAACGGTCTGCACTGCAACACATTTCTTTCAGTTATTCTAGTTAATTGTAAGTGTTTTTAAAAAAAAATTAGGTTTTTGTTTTGTCATTATCCAATAATGTTCTATCTTTTTTATTAGTCGTCAGCAAGCTGGCCTCAAGTTGTGATGCATTCAAATATTCCACCAAGTACTTGTGTTTAAGATTGTCACGTCAGATTTTGATCTGGTGGTTTGTAGCCTATGTCTTGGCTTCTTTGCTCATAGCAGGTGGGATTAACTTTTTGGTTATAAGATACGTTGTGTTGATTTATTCACCTAGCTCTACCTGTCATATTGCATCCCAAATACAGGCTTGAAGTTCTAATCATGTGGTGACATTAAAGCAATATAACGAAGTTGCAACACAACAGCCGACCATTTGGCTTGACTGGACTGTGTAGTTTTTGTTTTCTACTTGAGAAAGTTGTCTAAATTACAGTTGCCCACTAAGGTTTGCACCTATCACCCTCCTATCTCCATTCATATATAAACTTTGGCAGTTACTGTCTTAACTCTAGCTGGAACTGATTTATATAACCTGGCAACAATGAGAAGACTTATCTCTGACATCTGTTAAACTCTCCTATTTAATCTTATATTTAGAGTTCCTTGTTCTTCAACCATTGTAAACAATTGCTTCCTTCTACTGTTTATTCCTTCTTGGTTTTATGCACATGAAATATTTGCTAGCATTATAGTTGTCCCAGCTTCCCTTCATATTTGTATTTTCCCCATTCCAGGAGTGTTGACTTTGTCCAACAATCTGAATGCTTTGAATGTCATTTGGACCAACTAGACTGGTACTTCGTACCACTTTCTTTTTACGATCAGTCTACTCCATTTTGCATCCCATTCCCCTGTGGAACCTGAATCCGTAGTATTTGGGAGTAAATACTATTGAACTTCTTGAGGGGCGGGGCACTCAATCTTCCACTTAACCTGAATATTGGATTTATTGAAATCTGTTGTATGCGATCTTTCAAACAAGTATTGATCAAAACCAGGATTCGGTTGGATGCTGTGAGGGGAAAAAAAATAGCCCAAGAGTGAGATAATCCAAATGAGGTTTTTGAGAGTTTAATTTGCTTGGAGGATAGGGGACTATCTGTTGATATTTAGTACAGAATGCTAGAAATTGTTCAGAAAGCATTGTTAGTGAACACAAAAAATGATTGGAATTGGAGACTGCGTTATGACATGGGTTGGATATTGGATGGAAAGTGGAGAGTGGGATCTTATAGTGAAGTGGTTTTCCTTTAGCCACTAACTAATCACATGTAAAGGAATATACCCGGAGGTGCCAAAATAGCTGCTGAAATGTTGATACTTTTCTAAGTGATTGGAATATAAAAGGGAGGAAGTGACAGTTATATGTACCTTGAATAGACCCCATCTGGGAAGCAAATATCATTTGTGGATTGTGTAATTTGCAGTGGATGTGCGTAGTGCTTCACTTTAGCATCTGAACTGCATCTAGTAGCACACTTGCCTCTGATGCAGGGTTCCACTTTCTAATATAGAACTCTAAGTGCAGTACTGAGGGAGTGCTGCGCCATTGAATATATTGCCTTTTAGGTAAGGTGTTAAATCAAGGTTTCATCTGGCTACCTTACTATATGTAAAACATCCCATGGCATTCTTTCAGAGAAGAATAGGGGAGTTATCCTAATAACCTGATCAATGTGTAACTCTCAATCAACATCACAAAAGATTCTTTGGTCACTGCTTGTGGACATTTATGTACAGCATTTCTCTATGTACAACAGTGGCTACACTTTAGAAATATTACATTGGCTGTAAAAGGGTTTTTTTTGTCTGAAAGGATTGCATTCTGATAAGTTACATAAACTATATATTTTCTTGTTTTAGGAGGTAGAAGGATCATCTGATTGAGATGCTTAATGGAAGAAGGGGCCACAATCTTAAACTTTGATTATTATGGGGTTCTGGTGGTGTATAGTAACACTAGCATTTATTGTCTATCCCCATTTGTCTTGAGAAGGTGGTTGTGTGTATTCCCTCGATTTACTTCAGTTTTTGTTGTGAAGCTTTGCTGCAGCATTTATCCAGCTGGTTGAGTAATGTTATTGGTTGCTGCTAACACTCAACGGTGGGATATTTCTTCATAATGCAGTTGAATCTCCAGAGGAGGTGGTGAGACTCTCTTCTTGGAATTTTGTATTGCCTGGGACTTGCATCAATGTTGACTATAAGTAATTAGCCCAAACCTGACTCTTGTCCAAGTGTCATATATGGGTGTTGACTGCTTCATTATCTAAAGAATTGTAGATGAAACTCTGTAATCATTGGTGAACATCCACACTCCTGACTTTTTGAAGGAAGGTCATGGAAGCTGCTGTGGCCTAGGAGACTGTCCTGTAGAGTTCTCATAACAATTCAAGTTAGTAAATCCAAGCTCACTTCAAAAAGCAGCTGGAGTACTTCCACATCTACAGTCTTCCACCTTCCCTGAACGTCACTGAATTGATGGTAGTTTTCAAGATGAGTTGGATATATTTTATTGTTTAGAGTATAATGGGGTTTGTAGCTGCGGTGGTTGATTCCCTTTGGTCCTTGAATGCTGGTGTGATTTTACTTAATGCTCTGGCATTTGTTTTTGTCACCTTCATCTTTGGCTGCTATGTTTGTTTGTTTACCTGTTGCAATCATGAGTTCATTCTTCAGAATGATATGTGTCCCTCCTCACTGATGTGGAGGTGCTGGTGTTGGACTGGGGTGGACAAAGTCAAAAACCTCTCAACGTTGGGTTGTAGTCCAACAGGTTTATTTGAAACTGAAAGCTTTCAGATACCGGTTCCTTCCCCAGGCAGCCAGTGAGAGAATACATCAGACACAGACTTTATAAGTAAAAGATTTAAAGACTTATTAGCCATCCGGGTTTGTTCAATATATTCCCATAAGCTGTATGACACTTTTGATCTTAAATTGTGTGTCTGATGCATTCTCTCTCACTAGAAGAAGCGGGGGCTCCGAAGGCTTGCAGTCTCAAACAAACTTGTTGGACTTCATTGATATAGAAGCAAACTGTATGCAATATCCTTCTCTGCTCAGGTCTTTCAGAAACCATTTTAAACTTTGTTGTGGTTGTCTGTATTCAGTCTTGGTCCTTTGTCATAATAGTTCTCAGTGGCTATTGATGTGTAGTATTCTGGTCAGGTCTTACAGTTCAAGAGTTGATGTTCTGAGTTACATGAGTGTCCATGAATTTTTAGCACAGGCTACATTCTGTGCAAGGTTCATGGAACCTTTTGTGCTAGAAAACCAGGTTATAAATTTCTCTTTTTCCTCATAATGCTGGTTTCTACATGGTATGTTTTGCTATTTCCTTATTCATCTACAAGTTTTAAATTTGAGCAGAGGAGGGATATACTTTTGGTAATTGCTTCCTGACCTTGTAGTTTGAATGTGTCATTACCTGGAGACACAGCAGAGTAGTAGCCAATAGCTCCTGTAGAGAGAAACCTGCCTGTCAAACTCTCCTTTTCCCATCGCTACTCGTCAGCAGTCTAGGCTGAAAAGCAAGAAATTTATTAACTCTTTGATTAACACCATGGGCATCACATCAACCTGTGTGGTACAATGGTCTCCATCGGAAACTTGGCATGTGCTGACAATACTGACACCAACAGTACTAAAATAGTTTAATTTGACCATGAACATCAGGAAGGCAAATGTCATATTCCAAGATGTTGTCAATGCTGATAAATGGCAGCATGCAATGTGATATTAGACCTTGATAACTTCTCATAAACTGGTTCCATAGTCTACTAGTAATATATCATTTGATGTCAAACTTGATGCAAATTGTGAAAGCTGCAATTATGTCCTATCCAAACTTGGTCAGATTGTGATGAATAACCTCAACCTGCCTGAGAACCCCAATCTGAGAGCCTACCAAGTCTGTGTCTACAGTGCTATCCTCTATGATGGAAGACATGGAAAATTTATGCTCAGCAGTATACTGGGAAGGGCGAACAGTGGCACTTTTTGCTGTTTCAGACATATCGTAACTATCTTTTGGCAGGACAAGGTCACCAATCTGAAGCTCCTGGCACATGCTAATTCTATCGACAAACACTTATTACTAAGCAGCAGTTTCTTTGATAGCCATTTAGTGATCATTAGACTAAATTCTTCAGGAAGGTGATTCCCCCACTTTTGCAATATTGCATGCAATTCTGGTCTCCTTCCTATCGGAAAGATATTGTGAAACTTGAAAGGGTTCAGGAAAGATTTAGAAGGATGTTGCCAGGGTTGGAGGATTTGAGCTATCGGGAGACGTTGAATAGGCTGGGGCTGTTTTCCCTGAAGCGTCGGAGGCTGAGGGGTGACCTTTTAGAGGTTATAAAATCATATGGGGCATGGATTGGATAAATAGACAAAGTCTGTTCCCTGGGATGGGGGAGTCCAGAACTAGAGGGCATAAGTTTAGGGTGAGGGGGGCAAATTTTTCTCACAAAGTGGTATGTGTATAGAATGAGCTGCCAGAGAAGGTGGTGGAGGCTGGTATAATTGCAACATTTAAAAGCCATCTGGATGTGTATATGAATAGGAAAGGTTTGGAGGGATACAGGCCAGATGCTGGTAGGTGGGACTAGATTGGGTTGGGATACCTGGTCGGCATGGACAGGTTGGACCAAAAGGTCTGTTTCCATGGTATTCGTCCCTATGACTCTATGACTGGACTGGGTCCAGACCTCCTGCGTCGCCAAACCCCTCTCACGAGGGGATGAAGCATCTTGGAAGATGGTGGGTATTGACACTAGCTTCTGGAAGGGCGTTGCTAATAGCTGTGAGTTCCAGAAGCTGGCTGTTTGGAGGGGCATTGGTAGAAACATCAGGTGATATTTAACTCTGACCGCCGAGATGAAAACTCTGTTTTTCCCAAGGTGGAAGACTGTCACTTACTGATCCTTAATAAAATGGTGTTTTTTTTTTAGTCATCCAATTTTATTTGCAGCTAATTTTTGAAATCGCTCTTGTCCTCTCAGAAACTTTGTTTTGGGCCAACTCTTTAGTCAGCATGAGTTAGATCGTAGACTGACCCTCCATGAGATGGTGTGCAGTCTGCTGTCGCAGATCAGGCAGGAGATCTTGCACGTACTGCAGTCAATGAAGGAATTGATTATGATGGTGATCAGCACCTGGTTAATGTAAATACTTTAATGTTACTTGCCGAAACTGCCTGTTATTGACCATAAGGGAAGCATATGTAACTTGAGTATGGCGTGAAAGGAAAATCTGCTGAAATAGTGCAAAGACTCTAATTTGAATTTACTGTTAATGTGTAAATTAGGAATTTGGGGGATAAAATTTGTAGAGGGGGAGTGAAGTGCTATTTTCTGATTTTAATACTTAAGGTTCTGATCGGGGAAGAACTGATGAGAAGATGGTGTAGATTGTGTTGAAATTGGGTTACTTGCAGGAAAAACAGAAAAGTAGCTTTTCTTTTTAAGTATAAGAAAGTAAAAAATGTTGGTGTTCAAAGGAGTTGGCTTCGAGCACTAAAAGTGAATGAGCCATTAGGAAGGCAAAATGAAATAATAATAGAAAATGCTGGAATTGCTCAGCATACCTGACTGCATCTACGGAAAGAAGTCCAAACTAAACTTTGACCAGAAGAGAAAAATGTTAAAAGTAGGTTTTAAGTGGTTGAAATAGGGAAGGATGGAAACCAGTAAAAACAAATAGTCTGTGATAGGTGAAGACTTTGAGACTAAGTGCAAAGACAACAATCTCTTTGGGTAACTGAACTCTGAACAAAGCTGCAGCACATTGTATAAGCTCTTCAAAGGGTCAGTGTGGACTCTGGTCAAATGGTCTGCTTCCACGTTGTAGGGATTCTATGATTCAGGTCATTCAGCCCATTGAGTTTGTCTGGCCATTCAATGACTGATCTGATCCTAAACTTCACTTCCTTGCTTTTTTCTCACCACCCTTGAAAGTCTTGATTTTTAAAAATCTAATTCAGCCTTTAATATTTTTAACTACAAAGGGCTAAAGCTGGGCTGTTAAGAATTCCCAGGTTCAGACCCTCCATCTATCTCTTATGAGTGACCCCTTATTCCGAGTTTATGCCCTCTGCACCAAGACACACTCACAAGAAGAAACACCCTTTCTGCATTAATTCTGTCAAGTGCCCTGAGACTCTTGTGACATCTTCTGTTAATTTTCTAAAGTCCACGCCCAGGGTCAACCTAATGAGCCTTCTTTGGACTGCCTCAAATGCCTGTATACCTTTCCTTGCATAGGAGAGGCAACGGTCTAGTGGTGTAATCGCTAGACTGTTGATCCAGCGATCAACAATGTTTTGGGGACCTGGGTTCAAATCCCACCACGGCAGATGGTGGAATTTGAATTCAATAAATGTTTGGAATTAAAAATCGAAATATGACCTTGAATTTATTGTTGATTGTTAGAAAACTCCATCTGCTTCACTGATGTACTTTAGGGGAGGAAGCTGCCATCCTTATCTAGTAATGGCTGCTTGTGACTCCAGACCCACAGCAATGTGATTGACTTTTAACTGCCATTTAGGCAGTTAGGGCTGGTCTATCCAGAGACTCTCTTATCCTGTGAATAAGTAAAGGAATAAAAGGGTCTCCTTTTGGTCTGACTCGTCCCTTTTATAGTTTTAATGAGATGTCCCTTTGAAATAAAGCCAACATTTCATTTCCCTTACATATTACCTAGCTTCAGTAGCTTTTTGTTACTTCAGCTTGAGGACCCCCAGGCCTGTGTTGCAACTTTTTTGCATTCTTTTTCCATTTAAATAATCAACTCTTTTAAGGACATAACTTCACATTCCCCTCATTTGAATTTCATCTACCAAGTTTTTGCTCACTCACTTAATCTGTTAACTTTCCTTGGCAGATTCTGTCATCCTAAGCAAACATCCTCCTACCTCTTGTGTTATCTACAAACGTGGCAGTAGTACATTCACTTCCCTCATCTTAAGTCATTAGTATATTTTGTAAATAATTGTGGCCTTGGCACTGATCTGAGGTGCTCCACTAGTTACATGTTAACATTCTGAAAATGCTTCCCTTGTCCCAACTGACTTCTATTAGTTAGCCAATCCTTTCTATATATTAATATATTACCTCAAGAAAATCTGAAGGTTCTTAAGTTATTATGTTGCCTTATTTGCAGTACCTTTATCAGACACCTTTTTGGAAATTCAAATATATCGAATCTGCCTGTTTCCCCCCCCCCCCCCCCCTTACCTATCTTGCTTGTTACCACCTCAAAGAATCTAATACATTTGTTAGGCTTGATTTTCTCCTCTTGATGTCATGATGATTCTGCTTGATTACATTGTGTAATTTTAAATGCTCTGCCCTTATCTCTTATAGCATTTCCTCAGTTACAGATTTTAAGCTAACTTGTTTGTCTTTACCTGTCTTCTCCCTCTCTTTGAATACGGATGTAACATTGCAGTTTTCCAATCCTTTGAAACTTCTGAATCTACGGATTCTTGGAAGTTTGGTACCAGTGTATCCATACTACCTATGTAGCTCTTTCCTTTAATATCCCAGGCTAACCCATAAGGTCCAAGGGGCTAATCACCTTTAGTCCCAATGATTTCCCTCGTACCTTTCCTCTAATGATAGTTATTGTATTTATCCCCCAGCACCCAACTGCTAACCTGCCACATGCATACGCACACGTTTCTGTGAAGACTGATGCAAAGTTTTTTTTCAACCCCTGCTATTTAATGGTTCCACATTATTAATTCTGCAGACTCATTTGTCAGAGAGCCAATGTTCTCTTTGGTATACCAAAAAGCTCCCACTATCCAAAAGTAAAGCGTTCCCAGGAAACGTTTCGCAAGCCAAAAATGGTGTAAAACAAAAGTGCGTGATTTATATGGGATTTGCCATTTTTTGTAAAAGTGAAAATCCTCTTTGGACTTGTGAAAATAGATACAAATGTAGCTCTTTTGTAAAAGTGAAATTGCGTAAAGCGAATGTTCAAAAGGTGGGGGATACCTGTATTTAATGAAGCTTCTGTTATCCTTCTGTTATTTGATAGCTTACCTTCAAAGTTTACTTTTTGCTTTGTTTTCTTTTGTTGATTTCTACAATCCTCTGGCTTACCAATAATCTTTGCCATATTGTATTTTTTCTCCTTGCAATTTAACTTCCATGGTTGACACATTACTTTGTTAGAATCCTCCTTTCTCGGTGGGATACATTTTTGCTTAATGTCACAAATATTTCTTCCAATACTTTTCATTGTTTATCAACTGTCTTTGCTGCTGTACTCATTTCTCAATCCACTCCAGCTAACTCTTTCATCATCTGTCTGTAGCTAACCTTATTTAAGTTTAGCACAATTGTTTCTGAACCAAGCTTATTACTCTGAAACTGCTAAATTCTATCATATTTTGGTGAGTGTTTCCTCGGGGATCCATTACTCTGCGATTATTAAATCTGTGCTATTGTACATTGCCAGATCCGAAATAGATTCAGATGCCAGCTTCAAACCTTGACTGAATTCTCAATATATTGTTTTATAGTAGGGGAGTAGGAAACTCTCTCTTGCATACACTTTGAATTCTTAGTTCCTGCCAATTTGATTTTCCCAATCTATATGAAGGTGAAAGTCATCCATAATTAATGTATAGCCCTTTTCTAACAGATCCTTATTATCTTCTGTTTTATTCTCTGCTTCTGTTTAGTGACTGATCGGGGGCCTGCAAACTATTCCTGCTTGTGAGTTCTTCCCCTTTCTTACCTCCAACTTTGTGAATTCTGCATTTTCTGATTGTACTATTTCCCATCCCTTACTAACAATGCTACCCCACCAACCCCTCCTTTCCTTGCTGCCTGTCCTTGTGTAAACCCCAACCTTGAATATTTGGCTCCAGCTTTGATCTCCTTGTAACCATATGACTGTAATGGCTGTAAGATTATACCCATTCACCTCTATTTATGCTGCTAATTGATTTATTCTGAAGTACTATTTATATTTTAAGTGCTATTAATTTTGTTGCCTTATTTTTTTCCACCCTTTTTGATCCTAATGGTTACTGGGCAGCACGATGGCTCAGTGGTTAGCACTGCGGCTTCACCGCGCCAGGGACCCGGGTTCAAATTCAGTCTTGCGTGATGTCTGTGTGGAGTTTGCACGTTCTCCCCGTGTCTGCGTGGGTTTCCTCCAGGTGCTCCGGTTTCCTCCCACAGTCCAAAGGTGTGCAGGTTAGGTGTATTGGCCATGCTAAATTGTCCACAGTGTTCAGGGATGTGTAGGTTAGGTGCATTTGTCAGGGGTAAATATAGGGCAGGGGAATGAGTCTGGGTGGGTTACTCTTAGGAGGGTCAGTGTGGACTTGTTGGGCTGATGTGCCTGTTTCCACACAGGAGAATCTACACAATCCCCACAGTTCTGTAATGTTTGTATACTCTGATCCTTCCACTCGCCCACTCTCTATTATCTAATCACTGCCTTGCAGTGCCATGATATCCTTCTGCCTCTCCAAAACCACCTCTGTCCCACTTAATTGAAAACTCTCTTTACAGCCCTGGTTATTTGCTTTCATAGTATCCTACAGTGTGGAAGCAGGCCATTTGGTCCAAAATAATTCTCTGAAAACCATCCGAGCCAGACTCACCCACCCCACCCCACCCTATCTCTTATAACCCTGCATTTCCCATGGCTAGGAGAAAGTGAGGACTGCAGATGCTGGAGATCAGAGCTGAAAATGTGTTGCTGGAAAAGCGCAGCAGGTCAGGCAGCATCTCAGGAGCAGAAGAATCGACGTTTCGGGCATGAGCCCTTCTTCAGGAATCAGCAGGAGAATTGACATTTCGGGCATGAGCCCTTCTTCAGGAATCCCATGGCTAATCCACCTAACCTACACATCCCTGGACACTGTGGGTAATTTAACATGACCAATCCACCATTTTGGACTGTGGGAGAAAACTAGAGGAAACCCATGCAGACAGGAAGAAATGTGCAAACCCTGCGTAGACAGTGGCCCAACGGTGGAATTTAACCTGGTCAGTGACACTGAGAGGCAGCAATGCTAACCACTGAGCTACTGTGGCGTCCCAACGAGATTTGCCAGGTTGCTGGTTCCAGCATGGTTCAAATGAAACGCATTTACTGGAACCGTTTCCTTTTACCCCAATACTGCTGCCAGCGCTCCTGAACTGTTCCACCCACACCAACCTTTCAGAGTTTGCAAATTGATTTTAGAGAAATACATTGAGGGATCAAATGAAAGGAACCTGCTGTGGAGGCTAGGGCAGTGGGAAATGTTTTAAACTTGAGCAAATACTGAACTAACTGGGTGCCAAGAAAACATAAAGTCACTGAGGTAGTGAGTCTGCAGATTAATGCCAGAAGTATTGGATGTGGGGGTGGGTAGGGGCAGCAGGTTGGGAGGGAGTGGGCGAGAGGAGAAAGAGAATTGTAATACAGACTGTGTGAAATGGATAACTTCAGACTGAATAGTGTTATTTCATAAAGATTTTCATTTGTTACCAAAGTGTTTAATCTGTAGTGAATTATTTGAGGTACAGTGGTTGTTGGAGACAAGTGGGCAACCATTTTTGACATACTAAAATGCCAATAACTTGCCATTTTGTAGTTTTTTTAATGACCTTGGGATATCCTAAAGTGTCCCAAATCAGTGAAATGTTTTGTAAGTCTAGTCACTGTTGTAATGAAGGAAATTTAATGAAATAAACGTTCAAATAATTGAACATAATCTAGCACCAGGGTGCGAAATCTAAAAATGAACTTTTAGGATTGAAATTAGGAAACACGAGGAACGGTTGTAGAATTTGGAACACTTCTGCAAGCAGAGATTGATGTGAAATCAATATCAATGCGGAATTAGTTGTTAAATGTAAATTTTGGATTAGTCAATAACTTGAGTTGGGAAGAATGATTGAAGAGTAACTCCTGAAGGTCAAAAACTAGCTCTTAAGAAAATGTAAAGAAGATCCTGTTTTGTTTTAAAATAAGCATTTGAGCCTTGGTCCAATATTAAACCATTTTTGCTATCATATGGAGTGAATCAATTTGACTGAAGACTTGGTACTGATGGTTCTGAAGAGGAGGCCTTTATATTTAACTGTCCCTGCCTTCCTTTCTTCCCATTCTGATTTCTCCTGATTCAGCCTCCAAGGAGATTCTGACATCTCCTGTGAGACTCCTCCTGTTTAAAAACGTCCTTGCAAGAAATGTAAAAGCATTTCAGTTTATTCTCTGTTGTTCTCCTCCTTGTTCTTTTCGTCTTGATTTGCTGATCTCTGAAACTATCTTCATTCTCCACTTTACTCCTCCTCTCAGCATTGCAGCTTTTTTAAATGGATTGTTGTTCTTTAATGGAACACTTTTTTCGGTAGGGGTCTTTGCTTCTCAGAATATATTTCATGATAAATATGTTTTTAAAACTTTTTCCTCATTTGCACAAGATAACTTGTCCTTCATTTTCCAATGAACATCTAGAAACCTCTAAGTTATCAGCAAAATCTATTTAGAATCTGTGGATGCTTTCTTTTTAAGAATACTGAGCGCTGCCATTTCGTCACAGCAAAATCTGATTGATATGCTTTGCGTCCTACTCCTTGCCTACTGGAATTTGCATGTTTGGCTTTCAGGAGAATTACTGACCAAACGATCATTTTGACCAAATTGTCAAAGGCACTGTTAAGCTGGTGATGGTGCAAAGAATCTGTCACCTATGAAGTGATGTTGGTACTTATTCTCTGAAGAATCACTATCTAAAGTTTTAGCTTGTTAATTTGATGGTGAAAGCATTTTGACAGGTATGTGTGTTGGGAGATCTGTAGTGTTACTTGAATTTGAGCAAACAAAGGCAGCTTGTGCCTTTGCCTAAATGCTTTATGCTGGAAGTGCTATCTTTGCTTTCTTACCCTGGAACTGAACTGACAGCCCCAGTCTTCTAGCTGAAACTTAGATAACAGACAAAAGACGAAGCTTTTTTTTAAATTAACTCTTTGCTTTCGATTGCTTTAGTTAACTTCCCTAAGGACACAAACTTGGAAATTCAGTTCCTGGTTACTAGATCTAACATATTTACTACTTGAGTTTTTCTTGTCAGTTGCTTCTGCAGGTCCCAGTTTGTATTAAGTTGGATTTGACTCTTAATGTTTCAGCATTTTCTGGATCTGTTTTTGCACAAAACAGATTGTTTTATGATATCTTTGGTTAGTCTTGCCCTCTGCTTGTGAACTTAAGGCTATTTCATTTTGTCTGCCTTTTAATTTAAACTTGAGGTGACTTTTACAATTGTGATTTCTTACTTCCCTTGAGTGTTGAATTCACTTCACATACTGTAGTAATCGCTCTCGCTCTCCAGCATCATTTCTTACTGCTGTATGCATTACGTGTGCTTTAGTAAAGCATCTTGCTTTGCGTGCTTTGAAAATTCAGTACAGACGCCCTCAAATCTATTTTTCCTTCTTATAGCCTTGTGCTTGTTTTCTTCAGCTAGAAAGTTGCTGTGATTAAAGTCTTTCATTATTTTTTCCATCTTTGCCACAATTTAGCTACAGAGGGATTGATGAAAGATGTAGATGTTCCTTTATCTGGCTGAGAGTCTGACAAAATTTATTGGAAATACTTTAGCTGCTAAATTTGTACCAAGTTCACCCCTTGCCCCAATTATTCCTTTAATTTTCTCTGGCAAAGTGCTAATTGTTAATAAATGTAACTGTACTTGTGCTTTTATTTAATAGATATTCAGACTTTGATAAAATTGGTTAACAAGCATTAATTGAGCTGTGACTGATCTTGTACAAAACTATAATGACCATATGCTGGTGCACAATTTTTTATTTGTGCCCAATGTTACTGGAGATACTTGACCTCTGCCCCAAAGAAACAGTTCATTTTTCTGTTTTCTTTTGACTGGAGTATTATCCCACGCAGGCATGTATTCTTGACACAGATGTACAAGTAAGATAGTGGAATCTCTTGTGAGAAATCTGGAGGTTTGCTTTCAAGTTATTTTTTCCCCAATTTGGAGACTTCTACCCCTCAATTGATAAGTTAATCAGCTATTTTAAATAACTCTCACTTGGAACTGTAACAAATGGTGTAGGTTAAAGGTGTAACACTCGTATTTTTGGTGTTGGACTACATTCACAATCAGACATTACTTTGGATTTGTTAAACATTTTCCAGTTAGGATGCTTACTGCTTGGCATCCATGTTATTTTCAACTGTCAATTCTGTAATGAAAACAAAACAAAACGTGCTAGAGCTCTGATGAAGAGTTATCTAGACTTCAAATGTTAGCTTGCTTCCTCTCCATGGATGCTGCCTGACCCGTTGTGATCTTCAGCATTATTTTTGTTTTCGCTATAGATTTCAGCGTCTGCATAGTTTGCTCCGATCAATTCTGTACATTTAGATCAGCTTGCTGGATGACTGGTTTGTAATGCAGAATGACACCAACAGCGTGGGTTCAATTTTTGCATGAGTGAGGTTACCATGAAGGACTCTCCTTCTCCCTTGAGGCATGGTGGCACTCAGGTTAAACCACCACAAGTTGTCTTTCAAATGAGACAGCAGCCCTATGGTCTGGTAAGACAATAGCAACTTTACCTTTATCCATAAAATTGAACAATTGACCGACAGTAGATGAATAATTTTGAGTGGAGACTTGAATTGACCGAAAAATATGGAACTGAATTCATTTGGTAAATGGACAGGGGATGTTACTGTATTAAATGCTCCCCAGACCTTTTCCCCTTTCAAAGCTGAGATCTCTAACCTTTGGTCTTCAAGTTAAAACTGAGAGAAGAGAAGAAGAAAAAGACTTGTTGTTTTCTAATTTACAGTTAAATATATTTGTAGAAGTAAGCTAAGTATGAATACCCCTCACTCTGTCACTAGTTTCCTCTAGAACTAAGGTCAACTTACACCATTCAGACTGGTCTTGTTTAGAATTTTGAACTAATGGCTGGGAGGTGATGTAAATAAGATAGTTTAATAGTTATTTTCAGTCTGTTCTGTGCGGAAGAGCCTTTAAAGTCTGTTCATTTGTTTTGTCCTTTTTGTTCCACCCAAATCCCCCTTTATATTATGTTCCATGACTTACATAATTGCTAATTGCTCTCAATTAGCAATCTGACAGCAGTTTGTATTTGGTTAACCTGGCATTTGCAATGACACTGCTTGAGTCACTTTTCTCAGTTAACAAGGAGAGAGAGAGCAAGAGACCCTACATTTGAGACTCAGATTTGAGCATCATCATTTTATGAAAAGGGAGGAGTGCATTGAATGGAGTACACTCAATGATGATTCCTTCTTTGTAAGTACAGGTGACTCCAAGGAACACCTTTTCTTACAACTCAACTCGGAGTCCAAGCAAGAATGGAGGAATTTACTGTCAGACCATCTGTGTGATGCTGAACATCCCTGACCGTCAGAGCAGTCTGCAAATGTTTTGGATTGACTGAATAATTTGAGATACTGTAGTCAGACTGAATTATTCCCTTATTTGTCCTCCAACCAGTTTCAAACCACGTTATATTAGGAGTGGAACCCACCCACTGTGAAAACTTCTATCAGTTCCCAGGACAGCCTCAAATTCAGTCAACCAGATTTTTCACAAGTGTGCATCGTTTAAGGAGTTTGAACAATAGAAGTTTAAACAAATGAATTAGGAGCAGGAAGAGGCTGTTATACCCATTGAGCCTGCTTCACAAAAAAGATTGTTGATATGATTCTAAATTTAAATCCACGTTCTTGCCTAACCTTGATATCCTACCACCTCCCGTTTATGAGCATCTGCTTATGCCTTAAAAATGGGCACTGTTCCATCTTTACAGGAAGGGAGTTCCAAAGAAGTTCTCCCCTTGGAGAAAAGATTCTCCTTCATCTCTGTCTTAAGTGGACAACACCTTCTTTCTAGATTCTTACAGAAAAGGAAATACTGTCTCTGCATCCACCTTGACGTTCAAATTCCATTGCATACACCAGTGACATCTCACCTGTTTAAACTTTTTCCTTAGGTCAACTGCCTCATTTCCAATATTAGCCTGGTAAACATTCTCTGAATTGTTTTCACTGCATTTACCTCATTCCTTAAATAAGTGAATCAGAACCAAAAGCAATACTTTAGTTGTAGTCTCACCAATGCCCAGTATAACTAAAGGATAACCTCCCATCATATGCATATAATTCCCCATGTAATAAATGTTTTATTAGTTTTCTTAATTACTTGCAGTGCTTGCATGCTGATCACTTCTGATTCATTCACCAGGATATCCTCTTCTAAGAGCCCTGCAATCTTCAAGATAATTTGTTTCGTGCCAATATGGACAGTTTCACATTTTCTTCCCAGAGCTTTGTGAGAAGCGAGAGAAGTGATTGCTAAGCCCCTTGCTGAGAATACTTGTATCATTCAAAGTTTGTGCGAAGATTTGTAGCTTGGGTGCTCGTTGTTGTGGTTCTGTTCGCCGAGCTGGAAGTTTTTGTTGCAAACGTTTCGTCCCCTGGCTAGGCGACATCATCAGTGCTTGGGAGCCTCCTGCGAAGCGCTTCTTTGATGTTTCCTCCGGTGTTTATAGTGGTCTGTCCCTGCCGCTTCCGGTTGTCAGTTTCAGCTGTCCGCTGTAGTGGTTGGTATATTGGGTCCAGGTCGATGTGTTTGTTGATGGAGTTTGTGGATGAATGCCATGCCTCTAGGAATTCCCTGGCTGTTCTCTGTCTGGCTTGCCCTATGATAGTAGTGTTGTCCCAGTCGAATTCATGTTGCTTGTTGTCTGTGTGTGTGGCTACTAAGGATAGCTGGTCGTGTCGTTTCGTGGCCAGTTGATGTTCATGTATGCAGATTGTTAGCTGTCTTCCTGTTTGTCCTATAGCCAGGGAATGATAGATTGGTGAGCTTGATGGCAGTGTTGTTGGAGGCAATTCTGAGGGACTGGATTTACATGTATTTGGAGAGGTAGGGATTGATGAGGGATAGTCAACATGGTTTTGTGCATGGTAAATTTGGTCTCTCTAACTGGATTAAGTTTTTTTTTGAAGAAGTGATGAAGTTTGGTAAAGGCAGACTGGTGGGCATTGTCTATTTGGACTTCAGCAAGGCAGTTGACAAGTTTCTGCATGGTAGATTGGTTAGCAAGGTTAGATCATATGGGATCCTGGGAGAGCTAGCCATTTGGATACAACATTGGCTTGCAGGTAGTAGACAGGGTGGTGGTGAAGTTATGTTGTGAAACTTGAAATGATTCAGAAAAGATTTACAAGGTTGTTGCCAGTGTTGGAGGGGGGTTAAGCTATAGGGAAAGGCTGATTAAATTGGGGCTATTTTCCTTGGAGGCTGGGGAGCGGGGGAGAGTTCCTTTAGGGAGGTTTTTAAAATCATGAGCATGGTGGATAGCCACTGTATTTTCCCTGAGGTTGGGAAGTCCAAAACTAAACTAGGTGAGAGGGGGAAGATTCGAAAGGAACCTGAGGGGCAACATTTTCACGCACAGGGTGGTACGTGTATGGTATGGCCCTCCAGAGGAAGTGGCATAGTTTGGTACAATAACAACATTTTGAAAGGCATCTCGATGTATACATGAATAGGAAAGGTTCAATTCTAGCAAATGGGACTAAATCAGTTTAGCGTATCTGATCAGCATGGACAAGTTAGACCAAAGGGTCTGTTTCTCTTTGACTGTATGACTCATTTTCTAATGTTATGCTCCATTTGCCAGATCTTTGTTCATTCAACTTACCTACAAATTTCTGCATTCTCTTTATGACTTCACAGGTTACCTTCCTATTTAGTTTTGTATCATCATCAAATTTGGCAACCTACCTTCTGTGCCTTTATCTGAGTCATTTTATAAATTTTAATCAATTGAGGTCCTCCGATTACTATGACATACCACTCGTTGCATCTTACAAACCTGATGAAGACCTATTTGTTCCTCTTGTCCAACTTCCTGTTGGCCAGTCAGTCTTCAATTTGTGCTAATTTACTATGTCATGAATCTTTAATTTTTGCAATAACCTTTGATGTGGCACCTGATAACAAATGCCTTCTGGAAATCCAAGTACAGTGTATTCATTAGTTTCCCTTTACCTTCAGCATGTGTTACTACCTCTGAACTCTAACTCTGAGCCTACCAGTAAGCCAAATATGATTTATTTTTCACAAAACCATGCTGATTTTGTCTGAGTATCTTGAGCATATTTGTCTTGTAAATTTTTTTGCATTTTTAACATTTTCCCTATGTCAGATGTTAAGCTTGTAGTTTCCTGCTTTATATCTCTTTTCCTTTTTGAATAAAGGAGTTAGACTCGTTATCATCCCATCTAATGACACTGTCTCTGAATAAAGGGAAGTTTGGAAAAATAAAACCAATGTATCAACTATCTCACTAGTTACTTCTTGTAAGATCCTAAATTGAGGTTCACCAGAACCTGGGCACTTGTTAGTCTGCAGTTCTAATGATTCACTCGACCACCACTTTGGCCCTCGATGTTGTGCCAACCTTTCTCCTACTAACCCACATACCCTTCATTTTACTATCATGTAAGTACCTATCCAAGAGTCTTTTAAATGTCCCTAATATATCTGACTCTACTACCACTGCTAGCAATATATTCCACACCCCACCACTCTGTGTAAAGACCATACCTCTGTCATCTCCCTTAAATCTTCCTCTAATCACCTTAAAATTATGCCTCCTTGTAATAGCCACTTCCATCCTGGGGAAAGTCTTTGGCTATCCATTCTATTTATGCTTCTCATCGTCTTGTATACCTCTACCAAGTGACCTCTCGTCTTTCTTCGCTCCATTGAGAAAAGCCCTAGCTCCCTCCATCTTTCTTCTTATGACATGCCCTCCGGTCCAGGCAACATCCTGGTAAATCTCTGTACCCTCTCTCTGCATCCTTCCTATAATGAGGCGAACAGAACTAAGCACAGTATTCCAAAAGTGGCCTAACCAGGGCTTTATAGAGCTGTAGCATAACCTCATGGCTCTTTAAACTCAATACCCTGTTAATGAAAGCCAACGCATCATATGCTACCGTAACAATCCTATCAACTTGGGTGGCAACTTTGAGGGATCTATGGACATGGGCACCAAGATGCCTGTGTTCCATCACGCTGGCTGTGGGTTTTCCTGATTTCTTCCCTCTCTTCTATTTCCTGATTTATCTTTGCTTCTGGGATGTTGCTTGTATCCTCTATAGTGAAGATCAATGTCCGATACCTATTCAATTCATCTGCTGTTTCACTTTCTCTGGAATCAAAAAATTTTGTTAACACTCTGTATATTTCTAGAAATTCTTACTATCTGATTTTAATTTCTAGCATACTGTCCTTGTACTCTAATTTTTCCCTTCTTATTATTTTTTTATTGTCTTCAGTTTTTTTTAAACAATATTCTAGCCTGCCAGCTGTCTTTGCTCAATTGTGCTCTTTTTTGTTTGCTACAACCTTTTTTCACAGATTGAGCCTGTCCCTTAGATTTTTTTCTTATTCATTTGAATGCATCTATTCTGTGTTTTTCGAAACATTCCCTTAAATGTCTGCTACTCCATGTGTATTGATTTGTTCTTTAATATAATTTTGCAGTTTGTCAGCTTTGTTTTCATGTCCTCCTGATTGCTTTTTAAAAAGAAAATTATCTGCCGCACTCTGAATATTCAATCATATTATGGTCATCACAACCTGCAGGTGACTTTACTGTGAGACCATTAATGTTATGTATCTCATCCTACTTTTATTATCCTATCTGGTTGGACAATATCAATTCTAGTATAGCCTGTTTTTTGATCGACTCTGTGGAATGTGGTATTCTAATAACCTATTCCAAGAAGGTTCCATTAAGTTGTCATTTTGGCTCCCTTTGCCTGTATATTTGTCTCTGTATAGATTAAAGTCTCCTATGATTATTGCTTTGCCTTTCTGACATACTCTGTGCTACTTCCTTTATGCTCTACTCCACTGTGTGTTTACTGTTAGGGCCCTCTACACCTCTCCAATAAGGGACTTCTTGTCTTTATCATGGCTTATTTGTACCCAAACTGTTTGCACAGCTTGGTTTCCTAAACTTGAGTCATCTCTCTCTATTGTACTAATACAATCATGCATTAATAGGACCACTTTTCCAAGTCCCTTACCCTTCCTAAATGTCCTGGACTCTTCAATAATTAGGACCCAAGCTATTTTATCCTACATCCAGTCTCTGTAATGTCTATTTGATTGTACTTGTATATTTCTGTTTGCATATTCAATTTATCGTTTATATTTTGAACACTTTAGTTTTATCATTTTAATAAGTTCTAATCCTGTTTGTTTAGTTTTTTATACTCTCTATTCCTTGTTGTCATGATCTGATTATTATTTCCTATATTGATAGCTTTCTCTTTAGCCTTGGCTTTGATTTATCACATCTTCCCAAATTTGATCCTTTGATCCCATTATTTACTGAAAGACCTTACACTTGCCAGCTGCATAACTGGGGAAGTATGGCCCTATCACAGTTTAAGTTCAGATCGTCCCATCGATACAGATCCCATTTAACTCAATACTGGTGCCAGTGTCCCCTGAACCAGGACCCATGTGTCCTACACCAGTCTGAGTCGCATTCATCTCTCTAATCTGATTTGCCCCAAGCAAATATGCAATGCTTTAGGTAATACTCTAGAAATTATGCCCTTTGTTCTTTATAATTTGGCACCTATCTCTTTATACTAACTGTGCGGAGTCTCCCCCTTTGTTGTTAGGACCTATGTGACTGATTCTTTTCTCCCACTCGAGATTCCCTTGCGCTGAACAGACATCATGAGTTCTGACATCAGGCAGACAACGAAGTCCTCTGGACTTGTGCTGTTTACAGGGAATGGTATCAATCCCCTGATGTTGAGTCATTCAGCATGGAAACACATTCTTCGGTGCAACAAGGCCAAACATAATCCCAAACTAAACCAGTCCCACCCACCTACTCCTGGCCCATATCCCTCCAAACCTTTCCTGTTCAAATACTCAAATGTACCAAATATTTTTTAAATGTTGTAATTGTATCCACATCAACCACTTCCTCAGGAAGATCATTCCACACACAAACCACCCTCAAAAAAAAAATTTGCTCCTCATGACCTTTTCAAATCTCTCTCATCTCACCTTAAAAAAAAAAGTGCCCCAATATTAAATTACCCCATCCTAGGGAAAAGACAACAACAATTCTATTTACATTTTTATTTTTAAGACCCTCCCTTGCCTACCCCCAATCTAACTTGTCCCATTTCTTCTGTGTTGGAGTAAGAATTAATTCCTGAGGCTTTAACAATGAAAGCAATTGAGCACTACTTTCCTTTCCCCTCCTGTTGCACTAAATTACTTACCTCAAGCACAATATTGTAGCTCATACACTCGTGACAAGTTGGTTAGTTTATATGCACCGAAGGCAAACCTGATTCAATGTGGATCTAGTTTCAGCTGCTGTTCGATTACACCCAATTGCTTTTGACTGGAGGTCTTGTTAAAAGTCCTGCTTAAGGCTGATTTCGACAGAATTAAAATTGGGCAGTACCTGCTGACACCTGCAACTGTACGTGCAGACCCTCTACGTCACCGTATAAAATTTTGATGATGTCATATGCAAAGGCGGCCCAACACATGCAGAAAGAAGAAATGTAACATTGAAATGGGGTTCAGTGGGGGACCTAGGACAGGGAATGAAGAAAAGACATGAGAAGGTACAGCAGGAAGAGAGGCCTGGTAAGAGGAACATGAGGCAATGGGAAATGGGATTGAGAACGCAGGAAGAGGGGTTGAGGGGAGTGAAGGCCCAGAGAGGTCTCCCCTCAAGTTCCCAGTTGTCGGAATGGCGCTGTTCTGAATATCTGTAAACAGTATCTCACAAGGAGTGGGGCTTGGCAGTCTATGCTGATACCTCGCCCAACCTGCTGAGTTAGTATCTCTACTGCTGCCTTCCTTGAGCTGCTAAGTTCTCCATTGAAAAAAATCGCTTACATTAAAATTTATCCACTGAAGTATAATTAATTTCAGATGTTGGATCCTGACAATATTTCACTTTTCTTTCTGGGAGGCCGAACAAACTATCTTTCCCAAATTGATTATTTTCTAGTCTTTAACTTTTCATCTCGAAATGATGGTAGTGACTTTTCTATTCTTTAATGCCCAATTTTTTTCAGTATACAGAAGGTGTAAGCAAGGTTTTTGCACTGTCTTGTGTGTTTTGTTTAAAAGAATGGTACACGTGTCCTTGTGGGTAAGTGGTTGTATTTATTTTTATGCAGACTGAGCTACAGGTGAAATTTATAAAGCTGCTGTATCTGGATGGTAAAGCTGATGCTCTCTCCCTTTACAAATCCATTAAGAAATTCTATGTTGAGCACCAAATCTGTCTACAGTCTATGGCTATGATAACAACAAATGGTTCGCCCATTATGATGGGATCAAAAGGAGGTCTTCATGTCAAGCTCAAGGTAAATCATTGTAATATTCACTCTTAAAACCAGTTATTTGATTGTGATAGAATTTTCATTAAGTTAACAGCACGTGGAGTATTTGATCATTCAATCTTGACAATTTGATACAAATTATATTTTAGTTGTAAAAAAAAAATGGGCTTCTGTCTCTCTAGAGTTTCAAGATGGATCTTATTCACTCATCTGCATTCGGACATTAGGTAGTTTTCGATCTGTTCAATTTACTGGTTCAACCTAATAATGGAGGAATGGTGAAGTTGTTTGGAAAAGTTCAATGAATAGAGAATTGTTGATGTGATTCACAATATTAATCACTGAGAATTGTGTGTGAGAGGAGGTGGAAAATAAGTTTTATATTTTGTTTTCTATTCCAGCATCATTTTGGGAGTAATGATTTTCATAACACCATTTACAAGTGTGTTGTTATCCAAAGTCTTAGTAATGTTTCTTGTACTTAATGGGTAATGGATATGTTCTGGGTTAATATTCCTGAGGCCTGGCTGAATAACTCGGCAGCGTAAGTTCCAATCAGTGAATATAAGTTCTATTTATATGTCAAATATGGAATAAAAATCTGGTATTCTGAGTGGTTTTTGTGGAGCTGTTGTATTGTTAGAGAAACCAAACTGTTTATTAATGACCTTCAAGTAAAGAAATCTGCCCTTTTCAAATAACTTGTACGTGACTCCTGATCTAATGCACTGTCTCCCTAAATGTCTTCTAATATGGCTACAAAGTAATGTCGTAAGAATAAAATCAAAGGCCAATCTGACGTAAATTGGATGTGGATAAGATCACCAAAAATAAGCACACATAACTCATTTCTCTTCTCCCAACTAGTGCTAATGTTCAGAATGCTGTCCCATTGAACAGTCAAACAACAGCAATGATGTAATCATGCTTGCAGATCATAGGCGGCATTCCTTGCTTCTCAAACCCTTTCTCCTGTGACAGGAAAGGTCCACCAGAGATGGAATGGTTTCATACCTCATGGATTCCCATTGCCTATGTTTAACCTGATGTAATGATGCCTTCTGATTACTACTTGCTACTGTCAATCTTCTCCTCCATGTTCTGCATTTCTTGGAAGAAGTTTATCAGGGGGATTTTGTTGTTCTTTACAAAAAGTAGCTTAGTAGTACAAACCAGCATGAGGAATAAATATATTTGAACTTATCTTCAATTGTGAAGGTGCATCTGTGTATCACTTGGTGGGAGTGACCACACCACAATCCTGTGAAGATCATGTTCCACCTTCATACAGAGGGATCTTAAAAAGGAGAGTTAAACCATGAGATGAAACGATACTGGTAGGTAAAATAATGGGAAGTTCTTGGCCATTTTACAGGCACATTAAAGGTAAAAGAGTAAGTGGTTGTATTTATTACCACATAGGACCACAGTGGTAATTTGTGCCTGGAACCAAAAGATGTAGGTAGGGTTCCAAATGAATACCTTTTGTCTGTGCTGACTGGTAAGGGGCTATATGAGTACAGAAACTGGGGAGAGGTCTTTGATATAACTAAAGAAATTAGCCAAGACAGGAAGTTCTGAGTGGTCTGGCAGACTTAAAAGTAGATAAATCTCCTGGGCTGGATGAAATGTATCCCAGCTTGTTCAATGAGACAAGGGAGGAAATAGCTGGGGCACTTGTTTTTAAAAAAAAATTCAATTCCTTTCTGGCCACAGGAGAGATGTTGGAGAACTGGAGGACAGCCGATGTACTGTTGTACAAGAAGGGAGCTAGGGATAGAGCAGGAAACTACAGGCCTGTCAGTCTAACCTCAGTGGTGGTGAAACTATTGGGAACAACTCCTGAGGGACGAAATTAATCAGAAGGTGACTAAGGAGGTGGACGAGGGGAAAGCAGTAGATGTGGTGTATATGGATTTTAGTAAGGCGTTTGATAAGGTTCCCCATGGTAGACTACTGCAAAAAATACGGAGGTATGGCATTGAGGGTGAGTTGGAGGTTTGGATTAGGAG
>NC_057727.1:59530433-59585467 GCF_004010195.1 Chiloscyllium plagiosum | reverse complement strand
GGGGGGGGGTTAGGTATAGGACAGATGTTAGGGGTAGGTTCTTTACTCAGTGAGTCGTGAGTTCATGGAATGCCCTGCCAGTAGCAGTGGTGGACTCTCCCTCATTATGGGCATTTAAGCGGGCATTGGATAGGCATATGGAGGATAGTGGGCTAGTGTAGGTTAGGTGGGCTTGGATCGGCGCAACATCGAGGGCCGAAGGGCCTGAACTGCGCTGTATTCTTCTATGTTCTATGTTCTATTTAGAGAGGTAAAGCTTTATCAAGAACAGTAAGTATGATTTTCTGAAAGGGAGATCATGTCTGACCAACTTGATTAAAGCTTTCGAAGAGATGATGAGGTACATGGATGTGTGTGTAGCCTACTTGGACTGCAGTAAGACCTTTTGATAACGTCCTGTATGGGAGACTGATAGCAAAGGTCACAGCCCATGGAATCTAAGGCAAAGTGGCAGGAAACAGACGGTGATGGTTGAGAAGTGGTTTGCTGACTGGAAGTCTGTTTCCAGTGGTGCCCCACGCGGGTCAGTGTTAGGGCCCTTGCTGTTAGTGTATTTTTAATAAATGATTTCGACTGAATGTACAGGGATGATTATTTAGTTTGTAGGTCGGACCTAAATTGGGCGATAAATAGCAAGGATAGATTTAGATTGCAGGCAGGTATAGATGGGCTGGTCAGTGGCAAATAGAATTCATTCCGGACAAATGAAGTAACGTATTAGGGCATTAGATTCTATATTATAGTGGTGCTGGAAAAGCACAGCAGTTCAGGCAGCATCCGAGGAGCAGGAAAATCAACATTTCGGGCAAAAGCCCTTCTTCAGGAATAGAATTACCCAAGGGAAGGGAATACAAGATGAATGATGGGACCTGAGAACCACCAAGGATCAGAGGAACCTTGATGTGCATGGGCACCAGTCCTTTAAGGTATCAATACAGATGGGTAAAATGGTTAAGGCGGCGTAGGGGATTTTTTTAGTCGAGGCATGGAGTTTAAGAGCTGGAACTGTGTAATATGTTGGTTCGGCAACATCTGTAGCATTGTGTGCAGTTCTGTAATCTGCATTAGAGGAGGAATGTGATAGTACTGGGGAGGCTGCAGAGAAGACTTATCAGGTTGTAAAAACAGAAATTGCTGGAAAAATTCAGGTCTGGCAGCATCTGTGGAGAGAAAGCAGTTGTCATTTTGGGTGCAGTGACCTCCAGACCAGGTAAGGTTGCAGTATCCTTCCCTAAAGGATGTTAGCGAACCAAATGAGTTTTAATGACAATCCGTGGTGATCCTGTGGTTACAATTGGCCTAGCTTTTAATTCCACATTCTTATTATTTTTAGTTTTTGTCATTTGCTGTGTTGAGCCCGTGTCAAATTCATGTTCCCATAGCAATCTGGGATTCTGGATTATTGATTTTACTGATATTTCCACTACTCCACTACCATGCTCAAATTTCAGACTATTCAGTAGCATTGATATTTCCTCAGTTAGTGAAGCATTCTGTGCCTAATTGCTGGATAACAATCAGGCTCTTAAGCAGCAAGAGCTGGCACCTCCTCATCAAAGCAGCAAGTAAGAAATGTCGAGCAATGACTGTTTCAGACGAGGCAATTCATCCACCTCCCCATATCATTCAAAGATATTGCCATCTAACTTTGCATTATCAAATATGTTAGATTTCACTATTGAACATAAACTTAGCTATTTATGCTGCTGATCCAAGCTGCAAGAACAGAGCAGAGAGTGGGAATCCTGAAGCCATTAACTCACTTCCTGACTTCTCAAAGCCTGTGCCATCTACGAGACACCGTTGACAAGGTACAAGTCAGGAATATAATGGAATACGTCCCAGTTGTCTGGATGAGTGCAGCTCCAACAAAACTCATGAAACTTGATATGTCTAGGGCAAAGCAGCCCACTTGTCTACCACCTTCAACACTTGCTACCTCTCCTGCCTTGACTGTAGTGTTTACCATCTATAAACTTCACCATTGTCTTCTCAAAGGCAAATATAAATGAGTAGTAAATTCTGGCATTGCCTGTGATGCCTACATTCTGAAAAGGAATTACAAAAAAGACTGCCTTAATTTTCAGAGTATTCCATTATCACTGTTGGCTCAATTTCAAGATTGACCATATTGAATTCTGTAGTCTTATGTTCCAATCTTATGAAATTCACACACACTTCATATTTCCCTCTCTATAATTTAGCCTGTACCACAGCATCATGGTGATGAATCAGAATTGATATGCTTTTTGTTTGGTAGTGATTTGATTAATATCTCGAACATTCTGACAATGTGAAATAGGTGGCTGGCATTTATCAAAAGTCTTGCATCTGCTTGGCTATTTCTTTTTGATGGGGAGCAGGCTGTCCAATTCTATGCATCACCTTATGCAATGAGCCCTGAATACATAGGCTCAGCCAAACCATAAAGCCTGTTTTCAATTGGCAGACTGTCCCATCTGTAAACTCATGCAATGTTCCCCAATGTGAGCAAATTTAATCATAGAATCCCTACAGTGTAGAAACAGGCCATTTTGAGCAAGTCCACACTGACCCTCCGAAGAGTAATCCACCTGTTCACCTACCCTATTACTATAGATTTCCCCTGACTAATGCATCTAATCTACACATCCCTGAACATTGGGCAATTTAGCATGGCCAATTCACCTTACTGCACGTCTTTAGATTGTGGGAGGAATCTGGAGCACCCAGAGGAAACTCATGCAGACACGAGGAGAATGTACAAACTCCACAAATGCAGCCGCTGAGGCTGGAATCAAACCTGCGCCCCTGGTGTTATGAGGAAGCAGTGCTAACCACTGAGCCAATGTGCTGCCCCAGGCTTTAAAGGGAACAACCAATCCGTAGTAAGGCATTAACTAAAATGAAGCATTCCTGGAGATCTGAAACAGAAGCAGAAATTGCTGGCAAAACTCAGCACGTCTGGCAGCATCTGTGGGAAGAAAGCACAGTTGTGATGAAGAGTAACCAGACTTGAAAAGTTAACCCTTCTTTGTTCCCACAGGTATGCTGAGTTTTGCTGGCAATTTCTGTTTTTGTCTGAGTAGTGAAGCATGTTATTGCAAGATTGTTTTTAAGTCATAAAAGGGGAAAATAATGATTGCTATTGTTTTTAAGTGGAACTATCAACATAGCACCTGTTTTCAATAGGGAGTGAAAGTGGATCAGAGGGAAATATAGAATAAGTTGCTGGTGGACCTATTGCTATCTCACCATTCCTCTACTCACCCTCCCTCCCCACACTCCTCCTCTTTATCTGTAGCTCTCCCTACCCCCATATCTAGCCTTGAAGAACGGTTTACACCCAAAACATTGACTTCCCTGCCTGGCTTGCTGTGTTCTCCCAGCCTTCTGTTGTCTACTTTTGGATTCTAGCTTTTTTGACTCTATCCAATCATATTCAGACTGAGCATGATTATCTCTTCCTCTCAAGTGAATCAGAGATTGGCTGTGACCTTTTGTTCAGTTGACACGTGACCTCTAGGAATTTATATTGGTCTTAAAAAGTATATTATTAGACAGAAGTGTGCATTTATCTTTTTCAATGTATTAATCTCCACTGGTCACAATCGCAACAACTTAATGTTTGTGGTACCTTGTAATATATTAAAAGATTACTTTCAAAAGTTGCCTCTCGAAACATTGCAAATCAAGGTATGACAGTCATATAAGAGGATATTGGACTGGATGTTCAAAAGCTTAGTTAAAAATAAGATTTTAATGACAAAGACAGAAACTGCCACAAGTGGTAATATTTTGGGTCCCGGTCAAGAAGCATTAACTCTGATTTCTCTTCACAGACACTGCCAGACCTGTTGAGCTTTTCTAGCAATTCCTGATTTTGTTTCTGCTGTCCAGCATCCCCAGTTCATTCAGTTTTTATAAGATAGATAAGGAGTATCTTAATGGAGTGTAGAGGTGGTTGAGCTGTTGAACATTTTTCAGGCTAAGTTAGTTTGAACCTTGCATGATAAGGGAGTAAGAGGGTGAGGAGTTAAAGAAAATGGTGTTGAGAGCTACAGTCAGATTGACACGATCAGCAGGCTGAATTGCCTAATTCATTTACAGGCTGTTCTGCTATAACGCGTAGTTTGTTAATGTGAATTCACTGAAACGCAATTGATGAGTTGGGGGCACTGTTTCTAAAGTGCAAACTTTTAAAACATAAGTTGGCTGTAATGCGATTACATCGCTAACCGTTTAAGCGCTGCTTCTTAAATGTGATTTTTCTATAACGCGGAGTTGCACAAGAATGCAACCGTTGTGTTGCAAAAGAATTGTATTCAAGTGTGCATAGAGTTGTTTTGAAGACAACTCGTCTTCCGCCTAGGAGCCCTCCAACCACAAGGGATGAACTCAGATTTCACCAGTTTCCTCATTTCCCCTCCCCCCACCTTGTCTCAGTCAAATCCATCGAATTCAGCACCGCCTTCCTAACCTGTAATCATCTTCCTGACCTCTCCGCCCCCATCCCAGTCTGACCTATCACCCTCACCTTGACCTCTTTCCACCTATCACATTTCCGACGCCCCTCCCCCAAGTCCCTCCTCCCTACCTTTTATCTTAGCCTGCTGGACAAACTTTCCTCATGCCTGACCTGCTGCGCTTTTCCAGCAACACATTTTCAGCCCTTGTTTTGAAGACAGCAGAACATAGAGTTGTTAGCAAAGCAAGTCTTAAAGCAGGCAGGTTTTGTTGAAGTTGAGCAGTTCTGGTTTTTGTATATAATTGTTTCAATAGGATGCTAAACACCTAGGAGTCAAAAGGCACAACAGGATCATAGAATCAAACACCACAGAAGACGCCCTTCCACTTATCCCATAACCTTGAAAGTTATGATAGCTGAAGTGCTCATTCAAGTACATTTTCAAACATTGAGGTTTCACCCCTCAACTACCCTCCGAGGCAGTGATTCTAGATCACCATCACCTCCAAGGTGAAAAGGCTTTTCCTGAAATCCTCTCTAATCCCCTTGCCTTGCACTTTTAAAATTTATGTCCTCTTATTATTAAGTTTTTAACTCAGGGGAATCAGCTGTTTTCTATTCACCCTGTTCATAGCATTCCTAATCTTGTGCACCTCTGTCAGGCCCTCTTCAATCTTCACTGCTTCAGTGAAAACAACCTGACCCTATCCAGTGTCAAATGATTCCATTGATTGTCCTGCTTCTATTTCCATGTCTATGATCCTGTGGCCTCACCTGAGTTTATACAGCCTGTCTTCATTGCTGAAATGTTCCATTCCAGGAAAACGTGTGATGAATTTCCTTTGTCCCCTCTTCACTGCAATCACATTCTTCCTATCGTGTTGTGACCAGAATTTCTCTCAGTACTTCAGTTCTGACCTAACCACAGTTCTGTACAAGTCCAACATGATCTTCCTACTTTTATAATTGGGGCCAAACATCTGGCAATGATAACGGATATAGATGTTGTAAACTCATAAGAAGGAATATCAAGGTCTTTGAAAAGGCACAGATATTTATCAGGATAACCCCAAAATGTGGGATTTTGCTACAAGAGCAGGTTAGAGAAATGTGGATTGTTGTTATTGAAGTAAGGGAGTTAAGAGATTGATGCGACTGTATATAATTGTGCTGAGTTTCGACAAGGGCAACATGTTCGCATTAGCTGATAAAAGAGCTGATCACTGTGGATTTAGAAAGGTTATATCGATGAATTAGAAGCAGGAGTAATCCACTCAGTAATGTAATGGCTGACTTTATTATAATCTGAAATCTGCATTCCTGCCTACCTCTGCACCTTTCACACTCTTGCTTAACAAGATCCTATCCACCTCTAACATCAGAATTTTAAAGGACTCTGCTTCCACCACATTTTCAGCAATTGAATTATAAAGACTTGTGACCTTCTGAGAAAGAAGTTCTCCTCTTCTTTGCTTTAAGTGGGTGATTGCTGAATTTTAAACATTAATCTCCAGATCTCCCTTCTCCCATATGAAGAAACATCCTTACTACATTTAACTTCTCAAGACCTCTCCGAACCTTATGTTTCAATCAAATCATCTTTTAATCTTACGAATGCAAGTGAATATAAGGCTAGCATGTCCAAGATTATCTCATAAGACAGTCTCCCCACTTCCAAGTATTCGTCTAGTAAGTCTTCTCTGAACTATTTCCAACGCATTTACAACCTTTGGGAAATAAAATTATATTGTGCACACTACTCCAGTTATAGTTTCTCTAGTGTCTTGTATACTTGAAGCATAGTTTCCTTACATTTTGTGTTTGGTTTGCCTCTCAATAATTGTTGGCATTCTATTGATGTTTCTAATTACTTTGCCTGCACAATTCACCTTATGCATTTTCTGCATGAGTACATCCTGACCTGTGTCTCCAAGCTCTGCACACTCTCACCATTTAATTAACACAATTTCCAGCAATTTACCCCGTACGACTTCTTTGTTTTTCACATTTTTTTGGAGTTCATCTGTCCTTTCCAGTTCCTGATTTATGGGTGCTTCTGGGATGTTACTTGCGTCCTCTAAAGTGAAGACTGATGCAAAATGCTTGTTTAATTCATCTTCCATTTCTTCTTTTTGATATTGATAACTTGCTGTAGAAGCAGCAGTTTTAAATATTTATAAAAGCTTTTGCTGCCATCTTCATTTTGGCTGGCTTTGTGAAATTCACTAATTTTCCTTCTCTATCAATTTTTTGTTTATTCTTTGCCTTCTGTATTCCATCCAATCTTCTGACCTGATACCTGGCTTTGCATAATATCTTTCTCTTTAATTTTACACTACCTAATGTCACATTTCTAATTAACCGCAGGTGGAGAGTCTATCTGTTGGAGTTTTTATTGCAAGTTAGAGTATATCCAGTGTGTACTTTGAAATATCTCCTTAAGTGCCTACTGTTGTATCTCTATTGACCTTTAACCCAATTTGCCAATTCACTTTAGCTTGCCCTACTTTCATAATTTATCTTGGTAAGTGACCATTGTTAAATTTTGTGAAAAAACTGACACCCATCTCTACCTCAAACTGAATGTAGAATTTAATCATTATGATCACAACTAGTCAGGGGCATCTATACTATGCAATCTTTAGTCCTATTTCATGGCAGAATATCAGGTATAGTGAAGCTTGCTTTCTGGCTGCAGAGCATGCTGTTTTAAGTTTGACGATGGTGCCACTTTAACAAGGTTATTTTGTCCTTGGGATTTTTTTTTGAGAGGTTGCAAAGACTGAGGTGCTGAGGGGTCGAGAAAGTAAAACAAAAAGGGTTTGTCAGAAAGGCATTGCAATAATCATGGCGATATTAATCTACATAGAAGGTGGAAAAGTAAGGTGGGTAAAGATAGAAGAGCTGAGAAGTTCATAAAATGTTTCAGGATGGCTTCTGATGTTATGGACCAGGCCAGACTCCCCTAAAAATATTTTCATAGATCATAGAATCCCTACAGTGTGGAAATGGGCCATTTGGCCCAAAAAGTCCACATTCACCTCCCTATTACTCGACATTTCCCTTGACAAATGCACCTGATCAACTCATCCCTGAACACTACGGGCAACTTAGCACGGCCTATTCACCTAACCTGCACATCTTTGGACTCTGGGAGGAAACTTCAACACCATGAGGACACCAACAAAAAAAATCTCAGGCTCTATTTAAGTTGTCAATTAAGGTCAATCTTATAGCATAACATCAGAAGTCACACAGCACCAGGGTATAGTCTAACAGGTTTATTTAAAGTCACACGCTTTCATAGCACTGCTCCCTTGTCAGATGAAGTGACTTCACATGTATATTGATTAGTGAAGGTAGATTTGTGATAGATGGTGGTAGAAAACTCATGGCTAATATCTCAACTGGGACAGTGTGGAAGGGATCACGTTTGTGTTGCATTTCAACCATGAATTTTAACACTGGTTCATTCCTCAAAGAATATTCTGACCAGTCAGTCAACCTTCCTTGTTCAAAATTGAAACAAAGTCTTCCTGTTAATGTGAATCAGCATTAATAGGTACCTTCTCCTTGACAATTGCCTCTACTAATCCGAGTGCAGTTGCCAATCTATCAGCATTCCCCTCTCATACACAACTAATGTTGAATTTGCCAGTGAATTGTTATGTTTGTGAATTTTCCTGATGAGATGAAAAACTTCCACAATATGTATTGTTTTCAGTAATTCTCAAGTTCTGTGCTCCCAAATAAGTATTATCTACTTTTGTGTTATACGAATGCAAATTATCAACTTGGAAAACTTACTTGAAATGGATGTGTGTAGAACCGCTGGAAACAAGCTATAAATTATTGAGAGCAGTTAACTTGTAAAATATCTCAAAGCGCTTGAAATTACCAAAACAGCATTTAGCACTCCTCCATGTAAGGAGGTATGAGGACAGAAAGCTTGGCATATCAGAAATGTTTTAGAGTAATCTTGTGAGACAAACTGAGAACCAAGATGACAGTTGGAATTCAATAGCTTTCATCCTTGCCAACTGAAGATACAGCCACTAGTGGAGTACAGGTTGTTCTGATTAGATTACATTACAGTGTGGAAACAGGCCCTTCGGCCCAACAAGTCCACACCGACCCACCGAAGCGCAACCCACCCATACCCCTACATGGCCAATTCACCTGACCTGCACATCTTTGGACTGTGGGAGGAAACCGGAGCACCCGGAGGAAACCCACGCAGACACGGGGAGAACGTGCAAACTCCACAGTCAGTTGCCTGAGGCGGGAATTGAACCCGGGTCTCAGGCACTGTGAGGCAGCAGTGCTAACCACTGTGCCACCGTGCCGCCCACATTTGATGTAATGTACATTTTCTTAATGTGAGGTGGGGCACTGTTTCTAAAGCACAAACTTTTAAAGCGTGTATTTGGTTATAATTTAATTCCGATCCGATCAGTTTAAATGGTGCTGCTAGTATGCAACTTTCTTATAACATGAGATTACGTGAGAATGGAACTACTGCATTATAGCAGATATGGCTGCAATTAAAATTAAAATCCAGATACACAAAAGGCCAAAATAGGAGGAGAGCAGGTACCTTGGATAGATGTTAGGCTGGAAGGAGAACACTGGTTTACGGGGCCAGGCCAACGAGGGATTACAGATCAGGAGTAGAATTTTAAAATTCTAAGTGTTGCTTAACCAGAAACAATTGTAATTCATTCAGCACAAGTTTGAATGTACAGGTTAATGGAGAAGAACAGGGAGAATGGTACAAGAGGATTTGTTCATTCGTAGGGCCATTGCTGACACAATGGGCTGCATGCACTCAGTTCTGAGATTCTCGGAGGAGGAAGCAACTAGGAGCGTGTTCTAATAGTCAGCCCACAGGTAACATACCGTGGATAAGGCTTTCATCAGATGGCCTGAGACTTAATCAGGCATTGGGATATGATAATTGGGATGGAGGGAATAGGATTTGTGGTGGAGACGGAGACAGTAGCATAAATTCTCCCATATTGGAGGAAATTTCTACGGTAAAATGGAGTTTTTTTTTGTTTCACCATCCATTAGTGATATCCTTTTAAGGTTTGGGATGGTGCTGCAATGATTTTTACTTTAGCAATTTCTTACCTGTATTATAGGTAGACATTCCCTGGCTACTTGGACAGCATTTTGTGGTACATTCAGAGGCTTTGGCCATGAAGGATTCGTACAATGAAATTGCACTCTTTCAAGAAATAGATGGTTGCTTCAAAGCTATCTATGCATACATTTCCAGGTAAAATAGGTTTTTTCTGCTGAAATTGTAATGGGTTTTCAGTTGTTTGTGGACAGAAACCTGTTTCGCAAACCTTCAGTGTGGAAATTTTCTAGAGTTACTAGCTAAATCCAATGAACTGCAGAAGTTTGAAAACTAATTTAGAAAATGCAAGAAGTCACTCCACAAGTGTGAAAGTGAAAGATTTCCAGAAGACCACCAACTGCTCTCTGTGTGAGAAACCAGTGGTAGTGAGTTTCACTCAAGAGTCCCCATGCCTTTTGGCAAGAGGCAAGGTTGAGAAGGGAGCGCCTTTGTTGGTGACCTCAGCTGGTATGAGAATTGGGCCTGCACCATTAGTGCCACTCTGCATTGCTAACCAACCCCCATTGTAGCGTATAAACCAGCTCTGTTTTCTGGTGAGAGCTGTGCTTGCAGAACTTGGAACTTCAGCTGATCTCTTCTCTCCACAGATGCTCCCTGAACTGTGAATGGGCCAGGTAACGTTCTGGCTGCTTCAAGCAGGGCTTGTGTCCAAAGTATTAGTCTAACATTGCACAGAGACTTTGCTGTGTTTCTACATTTTTCTCTCTCAGATTAGCAGTAAGTTCTTTAACTTTGCCCTGCATTATATCTAGGACTTTCATAATCCATAAAATTTAATTGAACTTTAGTGTTTATGACTCCATTTTAGAGAGTCTGTTTCCTACAGTTTTCCATTTTTAATGCTATGTGTACACTGCAGTCAAGTTTCCTCTTGACTGTTCAATACTGTTGTGTTCTGCAACATAGCCCCTTCTGTTTCCAACATCTGCAAACTTTTAGGCATTTGTTTTTTTTAATGACTACTTATTTTGCAGAGTTATCCTGGATTACGTTGAGATTAATATGACTCCTTTCAGTTGTCTTGACCACTATCTTTGAATAATTAGAATTATATCCTCTCTGAGGAGTATTAGAATCCTAAAATGGATCCCCTTTCTTCAGTCCAGTTTCTGTACCATAGCATTCTGGTGTATTATTAAAATTATTTGCTAAGACCAAATATTGATGATTTATGTTGAGGATGATTTTTGAAATCAATCAGCAAGTTGGAGTTTGGTTATCCAATATTTGGATGTTAGAAGCTGGTTATGTTGGAAGGTGGATGAAAAGTTAACTATTTCATGTAATTTTTTTTTATTTTGTAAAAGATCCACTGTTAAACACAGCGGTTTGGAAGAGGTTCTTCATGTCCTGGAGACAAATGCCATCAAACTGGCAAAGGCTTGCCACCTCAAATGGATAAATCGAGGCAGGGCAATCCAAGCAATTTGCAAATCGTACCAAACTCTCATCATATACTTTTCTGACATGAGTTACAGTGACCATGATATCACAGCAGAAAGCATCCTCCTCAAACTTCAACAGCCTCGGTATTACATTCTTCATTTTTAACATGTATTTGAATTTGAAAGTGTTTTTTAAAGTTGGTTGTTATGAGCTTTGTAATTTTACTACTTGCAGACTGCAACAAGTTTAGTTTATTGCCATCATTAGTGAAGGTTACTTTATGAACAGATAACAACTTAGTTTTTAGTGCTGCTGGGGAATAATTATTGGCCAGAATACTAAAGCAAAGACACTTGGTTGTTTTCCCATCTGAAGTCTTTTTTGTCCCACTAACCTGAGAGGGCAATGTGATGTAACACCTCATCTAAAAGGTGGCACCTCTGATCCTGCAGCACTTCCTGTGGTCTCGGCTGGCCTTTTAATTTAGATTTTGTGCTGAAGTTTCCGTGTGGGACTTGAACCAGCAACCTACTGATTTAACAGGCTGAAGTGGTACTAGCTGAGCCATTGCTAAAGCTGTCAATTACACTGCAAGTTTGCAACTAAGATGACCAGATCCTCTGTTTGTGAAATGTCTCTCTTTCTCTCTTTATGTTTACAGCATTCTACTTGCCATTTTCTTCTTGAGAGATCTCCTCCACCACTTGGACAATCTGTCACTATTTTTTCAAGAAAGATTTGTGAATCCAGTCAGAGTACCTGAAAGGGTTCAAGCTACAATCAATCTCCTTGAGTGCAAGTACCTTGGAAACAACATACTGTGGGAGAGCAGCTTTCTATTGGGAATACAGCTACTGGAAAGTGGTGCTCTTTCTCGGCCACCCATGACCAGGAAACCACATGGACCTATACTTCATAAGACAGCAGCTAAAGCTACTGATGAGATAGCTCTCTCTGTTAAAACTCTGGTTAGTATATTTTAAAAATAATGCCACTACCAAGAAAAGATAGAAGCAGGAGTATAGTGTATTGACTTTCAAGCTTACTTTTGTCATTCATTGTAACCTCACAACTCCACTTTCCAGCCCACTCCTAGCTGCTTCTATTCCCTGGGACTGCAAAATGTCTCTCTTGCCTCAGCCTTTAATATACTCACTGTTAAGCATCTACACCACTCTGGTATAGAAAAGTCCAGAGATTCTCAGCTGTTCTCAGTACTGAGACAGGCCCCTGGGTTAGTTATAGTTCAGTAAAAACTGATCATTAGCAAAAATGGGTTAATGGAGTTGATGTTTTACTGTAGAACAGCTCTTTAACTTGTCTTGATTATTGCTTGTTTTGTTTTTATTAGGTGAAGAATATTGTTGACAGTCTGAAGGAGAGGTTCCCTGATAATGCAATCATCAGAGCTTTTCGTATCCTAGATCCAGATAGGATTCCTTCTGATCCAGAGAAACTGGCTCAATATGGCAATAGTGAAGCAGCAGCTCTCCAGAGTCATTTTTCAGACCTACTTTCGAACGATGGAAAAGATCTGGTTGCAGAGTGGGATCAGATGAAATACTTAATTGCATCCAGAAAAGGAGAGAGTTTGGATGAAGTAAGCAAAGTTTTAGAATATCTTTACATTATGTAGATTAAGTACTTGTATTAATTCTAGTGTAATGTAGTATTAATGTTATGTTTATTGCATGCAAAGTATGAAAAGAGAGGAAAATTATATTCTAGACCTGCTACTGAGAAATTCTGATCTAGAGTTTTGTAATATTTGATATCTTTATAGAAATGTGGCTTTGTATGATAAAGAACAAGTCCATTTACAGCTCCCACGTGAAAAATATTGTCAATTCTTCACAAGATATTTGAATAACTAGAGAAAGAGTGAACTTTTTTCATTATCTTCCCTGTCCCAATCCTTGTTTCTTTTTCCCTCCACCCCCCTCGCCCCCAAGGTTTGCATTGATTTGGCCCATTCTGATATGTGGAGAAAAGAATATCCGAACTTCTCAATACTATCCGAAGTTTGTGTAGTGATGTCTGCATCGACTGCTGAACCTGATACAGGGTTTACGTCTGTGAACTTGATAAAAAACAAATACAGGTAACAGTCGGGTTGCAATTGACTGGCAGTTATTCTGTATGTGGTTTATTAGTATTTGAAAATTTTAAATTTTATTTCTTGGTTTCTCCTGAAGGAATCGGCTTACGTCAGACCAACTGGATCAGTTGCTCAGGCTTTGCCTGGAAAAACCTGAAGACAGGCAGGATTATTTAGATGCAGCCTATGCTGCATGGCTACAAGCTGAACAATGGAGGCTTCTTCTCAAAGAATGGAGAAGAGGGGAAGAATCCAAAACTGAATCTGATTCAACTGAATCGGATGCAGATCCTTTGTCTGACTCAGAGTGAAAATGAGTGCTGCTGACCAGTGTCCTTGGACATGCATGACAGAAAGGGAAAAATCCGATTTCTTTGTTAACTCGTGATTCTCTGTTGGTGCTATGTTGTTTGTAATTGTATTACAAAGAAATGTACATTTGCCTTACATTACATTACATTTGCCTTACATTACATTACATTGCCTAAAATAAAAGGCATCTCCCAGTATTCTGTATACTGTTCCTTTATTCCCGATTGATAGTCCAACACAACATGCTTCCATGTCATGGCATGTCAACCATACAATAAGGAATTAATAAAATGGGATTTTTATACGTTAGTTTAAATACAGCTGGGTTATCATAACTCTGGCATTTGGTACCTTTTTAATAAAAAAAAAACCCTTGACACTCACTAGCTTTCTGAGATGCTTAAACAGTCATTGACTGTAAAATGACTGGATGTGATAAGTTCAAGGTGTATTTCAGCTGCCGTGGTATGCAGGATTGGTGCAGTGAGGCTTGAACACAGATTAGGTATGAAGTGGCAGCCTATAGAATTGTGATCTAAATCTCCTTGGAAAGCTAATGTGTCTAATAGTACACTAAAGTATTTGGGGATTCAAAGTCAAGATCGGTTTTTGTACTTCATACTTTCTAAAAGTATGATACAAAGTGTTGGGAATGTTTGTGCAAAGAGTGAAACTTCATATTGGATTATTCAATTTGAGTGATGCTTTAAAATGTAGCAGTTAATATGATTTTCAAAATATCAAAAGCTTGTATTTAATTTTATTTTTTGATGAGGCAGCTGTACACTACTTCAGGGAGTTTCAGAGCTCTGCTTCCTGTATATAATGCAGAAAGGGGAAGCTCTGGCTTTTATCTGAGCAGTCAATGCCATTGGCATCGGCAACTTTTTTTTAGAAACAAATACTTTTTACAAAAGGTTTCACTTTTATGAATGTTCAGATGTCTTGTGTGCATAGATCAGTATAAAAAAACCCTCTGTACTTTTATTATTTGTAGTACAGTACAGGTTATGTATCTCAAAGAAGCTTACAGGAAACAAACCTCCCTAGACAGGGTCTATGTCAAACCTTTAAATAAAGCTAGAGCTGTAATTTATTTGTATTGACAGGTCAGTGGGGCTCATTTCCTATCCTGCCCTTCCGTGATTTAATCTGTTTGTATCCTGTGCAGTAAAAGACTCCTTTATTTATCATTTATCCATTTCGCTTTCTCATTAGTTCCAGTCTTTTGATCCAGGCTACTCTGCTACTTTTGGAGAACTCAAGAATTTTGAGTGCAAATAATTGCTAATCATTCGTCACCCCTTTTCACTTTGCCTCTGCTGATCTTCCTAATATTACAGCTTGATGACCATTGTGTACTTGTGTGGAGTTGGTTATTTATGCGATCTCTAATAGTAGCCCAGGAACTGGGGAAAAAGGAACTGTGAATAGCTTAAGTTCCATGCACTGCTTCATGTGAAGCAGGTCTCATTGAGTCTTCCTGCAAAGGAGATCCATTAGGAAGAGTCTGTTTTTGAAGATAAAGTGAAGAGGGTTGTGTGATTCTTCCAACCTCTGTTGGATGTACAATGTATCATACAAGCTCCACTTGGATTATAAAGTGCATGCTGTCAAATTGTAATCTCAGATGGTATAACCTTCTGTGCAAACTGTTTAGTTATTTTCCCAAATCAGCACACTTCTGAGCATCTTCACTTTACTCCAATGATGAAGTCAGAACAGGGTTTTTGATTGTAGTCCACGTCTGTGTGATTATGTTTTTATTGACTCTTCTTTTTCCATACACTGTTTTTAATTACTTGATCTCTTTTGTAATTGGGCACCTTATTTAGTGTTGCACTTTTACTTGTGAAATGATTGGACTGATACTTGTTCTTGGATATCCTCATCCCATTTTATTTTGCTTTCCTTATGTCTATTCCTAAAGTACTGCTTTGGCTTGCTTAATATAAACTGGTATAGCACATTGGGTTTGGTAGTAAATGTGTCCATTATTTTCTGATGCTGCTTACTTAAGTAAATTCTAGTTGTGAAAATCTTCAGTTTATGACCTATGTTCAGTGTCACTTTAAAAATTATGCAGATAGTCACTATAACACTAGGTTGCCAAAAATTTACTGTAGCAAGATTTCTATAGACTGCATGATCCATTTGTAGTATTTTTGCCACAGACCATTCATTCGATCATTGTGCATTTAATACTAATCTGAACATTGCACATTTACACTTAAGTGACAAAAGAACTTTATTCAAGAAGGTGCTAATGTGGTTTTCATTGAATTACTAACGTGTTGTTGTTTAGGTGAAAATTGGAAATGGATTGACAGTATACAGTGTGCTGAGCACTGAAAATGGATATAATTGAGGAAATATTATGCTTGGAGCAGGGTGATGCATTTTAAAATTATGCTTGGGATTGGTATTCTGTTTATTTGGGAGATGGAAAGTGATGTAATGCGTTTAGAATTGTGCTTGGATCAAAATTACACTTGGACCAGGTATGTGGCTGTGCTTCACTGGAATTGATTGTATTGCGTTTTTGTACTGTATACAGGCTGCTGTTGGTCTAAAGATAATAAAGATGTTAAGTTTGTTAAAGGAAATCCTTTTGGATGTGATGAATTCAAGCTGCACACACATGCTTTTTTTAAATGACTCCCTAACTCTCGATCCTGGCTGATGGAGAACCAAGCCTGATGCACTGTCAGTGATCTGATAAATTTCATTTTTGTGCCTTGTGTTTAAACAGTTCATCTGGTTAGGCCATTAAGGCAATTGAGTGAATACTGCAGTCTAGGTAATGCAAGTATAATGGACTGAATGGCCACTTTTTGTGTCGTCATAATCCTGTTCTATCTAGTCGTCATAATCGTCTACCTCCTGTTTCTCAGCCATGAAACTCTAATTGGTTTCTCTCAACCTTTTATTTTTCATCTGGAGAAGAATGTGATGTGCTCATTGAGCAGTTTTAAAATGAATAAAAAAAGTGACTAAGTTTTCAATGTCTGTTGTAGACAGTACATATGTTTTAGAAAGTTGGTAAGACATTTTGCCTTTTTGATTAATATGTCCTTAGTTCAGTAACTATTTTAAATCTTATGGGTATTTTCATAGTCTTTGTAAAAAGTTCAACATTTTAAGCATCTTTAGTATTACGAGGATGGATAAACAATTGGGATTTATACCCACTGAGGGCATTACGTAAGCGTAATTACTTTGTTCACATTATTTGTAGGATGTTGCTCAGTTTGGAGTCTGAAGAAAAATTTAGTGTATTTTGTGTCAGCACTGAGGGAAAGTAATAGGTGCAAACAATATGAAATTTAAAACCACTACAATTTGAAATGGGCACACACTTGGTGTATTTTGAGAATTACAGCCTTCAAATGTGGGTATGTGATGGCTGGTGTCAGTGGGGCTGCACATATTGGACTGGGGCCAGGTGTGAACAGTGACAGGTTGGTACTGGAAGTAAGTGTGGGCAGTGACAGGCTTTATGCTGGGGAGGAGGAGCGGGGTTAGTGCCGGGGGCAGATGTGGGCGGTGAGGGGTTGGTGCCAGTGCATCCAAGGATAGTTGAAGCCCTTCATTGGCATGGTGGAATTCAAAACTGAGATTCGGGTGCGGTCAGACATTTCATAAATTTATTACTAATCATGGCACAGTGAGTTTCAAAGAAAGGTTTCTTCAGCGTGCTGCTTTGATATGCAGAGAGCCTCCGTTTTGGTGAAGTAATAATTCTATGTGAACGAGTTCTGATTTAAGATTTTGAGAATTCTCCCTTATCCTCTGTAGCATTTTACTCAAAGCTGAATTTTAATTTCTATTTCTTTCATGTGAAGTTGCCTTAGTTGGGGATGGCACGGTGGCTCAGTGGATAGCACTGCTGCCTCACGGCACCAGGGTCCCAGGTTCGATTCTCAGCCTTGGGTGACTGTCTGTGTGGAGTTTGCACATTCCCCCCGCGTTTGTGTGAGTTTCCTCCCACAGTCCAAAGATATGCACGTCAGGTGAATTGGCCATGGTAAGTTGCCCATAGTGCTAGGGGCATTAGTAAGAGGGAAATGGGTCTGGGTGGGTTACTGCTTGGAGGGTCGGTGTGGACTTGTTGGGCCGAAGGGCCTGTTTCCGCACTGTAGGGAATCTAATCTTGTCTGAACATTGTCAGCAGCCAGAAATCATTAGGGTTTGGAATACAAAATGAGGGGAAGGATTTATATGCACAGGTTCAAAATATTGCATGCCATTATGCTAGAATAGTTCTCCGGAAACATCTATGGTATTTCAAATGAATAATTTTTACAAGTTTACTGTTGTTTTGAATTGGTGAGCATATCCATATAGTTCGATATTGACCAGGGCCATTTCCATTATTTCAATGTGGGCAGTAATTTATATTGTAAAAGCTGGCACAAGTAGCTGGCAAAAATGAAATAAAGGTTTTACAAAACATGAAAATATATAAGGGTTTTTTAACATCATATAATTTTGTATAGATATAATATACTTAGTCTTGAATTCTAATAGCTGTGCACGTGTGAGTAATACTGCAGAGGTGCTGTTAAGTTACAAATTGCACAAAGTAAGGAATGATGTATGGTTTATTTTTGGGACAAGCATGCCAGTCGAACTTGACTCCTGCTGTAGCAAATGGTAAAATTGAGTTAAATAATCCAGAAAGTTTGCATCTTTGGTGAAAACTAACCTTGTTTTCACCAAGGGTGGACAACAAATGTGATATTGCACTGATTGCATTAATTCCTGAAGAAGGACTTATGCTCGAAACGTCGATTCTCCTGTTCCTTGGATGCTGCCTGACCTGCGCTTTTCCAGCAACACATTTTCAGCGCAGATTGCATTAATGTTGATTATCCACAGGAAGATTGTTGATTGATCCGATCTTGCCTTTATGGGAGACAGAAGTGGACAGTGAAGCGAGGGGAAAAAAAAATCTCCTATGGTAGTATCATGTTGCTGAGGAGAGCCAGCAGTCCATGGAGGAATGAGTGTTCCAAAATCTCCTGCTTTTTCCCCCATATCTCCGTACATCATTTCTATCCAAAGAATCATCCAATACCCTCTTGAATGCATGAATGGAATTTGCCTCCACTGCTTTTCTGGTCCACTGTATTGCTGGTTGTATCTGCTAGTGTATTCCTTCCCCAAAACTGGTTGTTTTTCCTGATTCAGCCTCTCAATTTGTCTTGCTTCACAGTTACTCATCACCCCCTTTAATTTTATATTGCCTATCTCTTCTTTATTTGTTCATCACAAGTACAGTATTAGCAGTAAGAAACTAGAACCTTGCGCTCACTTGTGCAGCCTGACTTTTTAATTTGGGCTTTTTGGTTCAAGGTAACAACGTTGGAACAAAGACAAATACTGTTTGCCTTTCTCATAAGCATTCTTTTCTACTCCTGAGCAGTTTGAATTTATAGATTTCAAGTGTAAGCATTTGGACTAATTTACCCCTTTAACTGTCAATACAGTACAAGCAAAATATGGCTTCAGAATTCAGTGTGTTTTGAAAAATAAACCAGGTGCATGAACCAGGTGACTTCCAAGAGATGACTTAGTGTATGTTTAGATTTGAATTTCTAGATGTTTGTATCCATCTCCTCTTCCAGTTTTCTTGCTTTTCTCAATTACATAAGAATAGGGATGAGTTGTAAATGAAACTGGTTTCTCTATTTTGAGAAATTGGGATACGTTATACCAACTCACTGTACAGTCCTGATCCTGTTTTGTGTCATAAGTCTATGGAAAAAATATATTGACTGCACGCTCAAGCCTTTAAAATGAAGGACAAATTATCTTTTGTACCTGTTCAAAATTGTTTCTTAAACCTATACTTTCAATAGTTACAGTTTGTTTTGCAGAGGGCAAAGTTTTTAGGAGCTTTTGGAGTGACTAGTGTGGAAAAACGTGAAAATCACAACATCAGGGTATCGCGGGTTTATTTGGAAGTACACCTGGTGTTGTGTGCCTTTTAACTTTGTCCACCCCAGTCCAGCGCCAGCACCTCCACATCACAGTGTAGAAAAGATAACCCAACATGACACAATGACCAGATTCTGAAATTGCAAACTGGTATTTTTGTGGTGAGCTCCATTACAAATATAGAGCAATTTTCATAGCCATCGAAGTACTTTATTAAAGTATAATACTGGTTACACCCTTATAATGCAGTTAATGATCCTTCTGTTTCACATGGGTGCAAACTAGGCAGAAGTACTACAGATGCTGGAACACAATATGAATTTACTGTGGATAGAAAGTTGAAGTGTGTTGGCCAAGAACAAATAACTGGAAGTAAGATTTTTATTTCAGGAATGCAGTTTGTGCAGAAAACCCTTTTTGAGATATGATTGTCTCTATGTTACACAGATCTGAGTACTGGTGCATGAGAACAATTGATGAGCAAAAGTTGATGAGCGCAGATCTGTTGACTGCAAGGGATACTGAAAGTTTCCAGAACGCAAAGAATGGAATGCAGATGTGAGGCACAGTGCTCAGTTAGAAGATCCAAGAATGATGATTGTGATGGTTTAGACTTGTTTCAAAACAGAATCACAACAGTACAGCCCCTTTGGCCCCTTGGCCCTTGATATTGTGGCAGCAAGCCTCTTAGTTCTACTTTGAGATCAGACTAACCTACATAGCCTTCATTATCTTTCATATGTCTATCCAAGACTGCTTAAATGTCCCTGATGCATCTGACTCTACTACCACTGCTGGCAGTGCATTCCACCCACCCACCTCTCTGTGTAAAAAAAACCTACTTCTGACATCTGTAAACCTTCCTCCAATTACCTTAAAATTATGCCTCCTCATGATAACCATTTCCACCATGGGAATAAGTCTCTGGCTATCCATTCTATCTATACCTCTCATCATCTTGAACACCTCTATCAAATCACCTCTCATCCTTCTTCTCTTGAATGAGAAAAGCTCGAGCTCCCCCAACCTTGCTTCATAAGACATGCCCTCCAGTCCAGGCAGCATCCTGGTAAATCTCCTCTGTACCCTCTCTAAAGCTTCCACATCCTTCCTATAATGAGGCAACCAGAACTGAACACTATATTCCAAGTGTGGTCTAATCAGGTCTCTATAGAGCTGCAGCATCCTCCTGCTAATAAAAGCCAACACACCATATGCCTTAACAACCTTATCAACCTGAGTGGCAACTTTGAGGGATCTATGGACATGGACTCCAAGATCTTTCTGTTCCTCCACGAATCCTGCCTTTAACCCTGTGTTCTGCATTCAAATTCGACCTTCCAAAGTGAATGACTTCCCACTTTTCCAGGTTGAACTCCATCTGACACTTTTCAGTCCAGTTCTGCATCCTGTCAATGTCCCATCATCTCTCATCCTTCTCTTGAATGAGAAAAGCTCTAGCTCCCCCAACCTTGCTTCATAAGACATGCCCTCCAGTCCAGGCAGCATCCTGGTAAATCTCCTCTGTACCCTCTCTAAAGCTTCCACATCCTTCCTATAATGAGGCAACCAGAACTGAACACTATATTCCAAGTGTGGTCTAATCAGGTCTCTATAGAGCTGCAGCATAACCTTGCGACTCTTAAACTCAACCCTCCTGCTAATAAAAGCCAACACCATACGCCTTAACAACCTTATCAACCTGAGTGGAAACTTTGAGGGATCTATGGACATGGACTCCAAGATCTTTCTGTTCCTCCACGCTGTCAAGAATCCTGCCTTTAACCCTGTGTTCTGCATTCAAATTTGACCTTCCAAAGCGAATGACTTCCCACTTTTCCAGGTTGAACTCCATCTGACACTTTTCAGTCCAGTTCTGCATCCTGTCAATGTCCCCTTGCAACATACAACAGCCCTTCACACTATCCACAACTCCACCAACCTTCTTGTCATTGGCAAACTAACTAACCCACCATTCCACTTGCTCATCCAAGTCATCTATAAAAATCACAAAGAGCAGAGGTGCCAGAACAGATCCCTGCAGAACACCACTGGTCACCGAGCTCCAGGCTGAATACTCTTCATCAACCACCACCCTCTGTTTTCTGTGGACCAGTCAATTCTGTATCCAGACAGCCAGATTTCCCTGTATCCTGTGCCTCCTTACTTTCTGAATGAGCCTACTATGGGGAACCTTGTCAAAAGCCTTGCTGAAATCCATGTACATCCCATCCACTGCACAGCTAGGATAATTTTTGTTCTGCAAACAGAATTAAATGGAACAAGAAGCCTGGAGCAACAGAAGATGCTTTGAGGGTAGTCTATTGCCAGCAGTTAACTGTCACAGTAAGGTATATGGATAACTGTGGATTGCATCCATTTGACCACCTTGTCACTGCTGAACTGAGAATGGGCTCACGATGGTAATGTAGACTTTGAAACTGCATCCTTGATTAAACAAAACAGTTTGTGGTTCATGCAGCAAACTGTTATTTTGAGTTGTCTTCCTTTAGTTTCTCTGTGAAAGTTAAATTGACTTATTGTACCTTTTAAGAGTTAGAGGTAACTTGATTCAGACCATCTTGGCTTATGTTATTGAGCTCCAACTAAATAATTCTGCCCTGAAGTATTTGTTGGATTTGGATAACTGAGTTATGGTATACATTCCAACATTAGGTAGATGGTATAAGTAACATTGCTGCTTCCTCAAGTTTGGAGATGATAAATACTCTCTCATTTTGTGTCAAACCTGGAGTTATCTTTACTCAGACTTGATGTATGGCAATATGTGGGGCAGGGGGATGAAATATAAAGATATTATTTGGATTGTTTAATATGCATCTGGTCCAGGAATGGGAAAATAGAGTGTGATATGTGCATATTGTCTAAATTCCAAATGTGGTGGTGATTGTGGTGCATTTTGCTGTTCGTGAAAGTGAGATATATATGTTGATATAACCATTATCTGTTTATGTTTTGAGTTGAAAGGTCAAGGGGGGGACCGCAGGCAGAAAAACTAATGTGAAATTATTTGTTGAGGCTGGACATGTAATTGCATCAATGTCATTAGTCAGTCTTGACCCTGCACATCTGACTAGTTTTGTGTGCCAAGCTTGTGTAAATGCCTGATGTCGCAGTTCAAAAAACTGGGCATTTGTAAGCATTTGAGCAGAGTGTTTGTCTATTTATCTCTTTCATCCGTTTGAAAGATTGTACAGTTATCAGTGCAAGCATTGAGAAGAAACTGTATATTGGGGATGAATTAAATTTCAAATCGGTATATAAAACAAATCTAGATGGAGAAAAATAAAATGAAAATAGCAATAACATTTTCTTGATTTAAAGAAAAAATCATCAGCACTTAAAACCAAAGGTATGAGGTGCCACAACTTTAGTGCCAATGAAGTTGACTGGTATAAATTAGCACTTTTCACATTATTAAAAACGTACATGGATTGGAATAGACAGCATGTGACTCTGCCAAGCTTAGTTTGCATCTAATGTGCAAATGCAGCAACTTCAAGCTGCTAAGTGCATTTCAGTGGTGAGACAAACGGTGAGATGCCTTTTTTTCATAAAGCTTGCGGCAGAATATCTCCTACAAATACCCTTGCATTAATGCATTTAACCATGTGTAAAGGGGAATAAACAAATAGTAATGTAACGAGAATATCACAATTAAATGGCCGTCTTTAGTAGCAAAGATCCAGTAGTGTCCTCCAAGCTTTGGCATATGAATTGCGGCAATGACCTGAGTATTTTGATGAAATAGTGGAAGCTGAGGCAATTTATGAACCAAGCACCTGATGAGCTTCATGTAAAGACATCTATCTGAAAGAGGTTGAGGGTAGCAAAACTTTTTAAAATCCTACATTTCTTTCATAGTTAAAAAATTGCAGGTCATATTGTGGTCTGTTGCCCTTTTGAAATGTACAGATACAGCACGAAAATGAGATGCCCTAACTTGGCTTTAAAGTGTACACCTTCTTATGTCCTGTCTTTTTTTCCACATGATGAATTGATGCCATTTTGGATTGAAGGGGCAGTGGTGCCAATCTGTGCACAGTTGCCTCAGTGCCATTTTTGATCATTTTAAAAAAAATCATAGGATACGAGTGTCACTGTCTCGATCATTCTGGAAATTGCCTTGTTGAGTTGGTGGGCTGCTGCCTTGAATAGCTGCAGACCATTTGATGTATGTGGCCCCATGATGCCATAACAGAGAATTCCAGGACTGACCTAGTGACAGTGAAGGAAAAACAATATATTTTCAAGTTAGGATGGTGAGGAGCTTTGATCTGTTGCTGTTCCCATTTATCTGCAGTTCTTGTCCTTCTAGCTGGTAGTGATTGTGGATTCGAAAGTGCTGTTTAAGGAGCTTGAGTTGCTGCTGTGCAGCTTATAGATACTGTACACTACATTGTGTGTCAGTGTTGAGGGTGGTTATGAGGGTACCAATTGAGCAGGTTGCTTTGACCTGGGTGATGTTGGAGCTTACTCATCCAAGCAAGTGTGACTTGTGCTTTGTACAAGGTAGACAGCCTTTTGAGGCTCGGGTGGTAAGTCGGCCTCTGACTTTTAACAGTATTTATGTGATTAGTCCTATGAAGTTTCTGACCAATGGATAACCCCAGATGATGATTGTGGAGGATTCAGTGATGTAAACACCATTGAAAGACAAGGGGCAATAGTTAGATTCTCTTGTTGGAATTAGTCATTGCCTGGCACTTGTGGCGTGCGTGTCATTCTCACTTGTCAGCTAAAACCTGGATGTTGTCCAAGTCTTACTGGAGTTAGACATAGACTGCTCCACTGCATGAGGATTTGTGGATGGTACTGGACATTGTGTAGTCATCAATTTAAAAAAAAATAAAAAATCCCAGCTTCTGACCTTAAAATGCAGGAAAGGTAATTGATTCAGCAGCTACAAATGGACTGTCTTGAAAACTGCATCCTTGATTGGAGATGGTTGACCACCAACAACCACAGCTGCCATCTTTTGTACTTAATATGTCTCCAGTCATTGAAGTCAGTATTAATGGAACCGCTTTCTGCTACTTGTTATTTAGTTGTCTACCCCCATTCAGTACTGGATATGGTAGGACTCCAGAGTTTTGATATGACCTGTTGATTGTACAATAGCTTAGTTTCATCTGTCACATGATGCTTCTCCTTTTGGCATGTAAATAACCTTGTGATACTTCGACAAGTTTTTTTTTTAGATTTAGATTTTTTTTTAGATTACTTACAGTGTGGAAACAGGCCCTTCGGCCCAACAAGTCCACACCGACCCGCCGAAGCGCAACCCACCCATACCCCACCTTTACCCCTTTAACCTAACACTACGGGCAATTTAGCATGGCCAATTCACCTGACCTGCACATCTTTGGACTGTGGGAGGAAACCGGAGCACCCGGAGGAAACCCACGCAGACACGGGGAGAATGTGCAAACTCCACACAGTCAGTCGCCTGAGTCGGGAATTGAACCCGGATCTACAGGCGCTGTGAGGCAGCAGTGCTAACCACTGGGCCACCGTGCCGCCCACTAAGTTGAAACATTTTTCGGTATGGCACTGCTTATGACATTTGCCATTCCCATCAGGCAAGGGGATCAACCTTGGTTCATGGCAAGTTGGAAGAATGGGGGAATGTGCTGAGGTATGCAGCTACAGTTTGTTGAATATAGTTCAGCTGCTGCTGACGACTCAGCATCTCAGATGTTCAGTCTTGAATTGCGAGATCTGTTCAAACTCTATCCTTTTCAGCTTGGTTATGTTGCCACATAATGCAGTGCAGAGCAATCTCAAAGTGAAGATGTGAGTTTTGTCTCTATAAGCACTCTGTGATGCTAACTGCTACAGTCATGACCAAATACATCTATGGCAGACAAATTGGTAAAGGTGAGGTCAAGTATATATGTTTCTAACATCTCCCCTATTTCCTTCTCCATCCCCGCCACAAAAAAAAAACACTACCACCACTACCTGGTTAATTCCCTCATATACCACAGGCCTAGTCTAGCAGCTACATTTTTTAATTTGGTCAATAGTTATGCAGCAGAACCACTGTTAAAGTCTCTCTTTTTCTCTGTTTCTGTCTCTGTCTCTCTGTCTCATGCTCTTAAAGTATTTTCTTGTTTTGTACTCACCATTGTAATGTCCTTAAGCAACATGGCTCAGTAGTTAGCACTGCTGCCTCTCAATGCCAGGGACCTGCGTTTAATTCCATCCTGTCTGTGTGGAGTTTGCACGTTCTCCCCAAAACTGCATGGGTTTCCACTGGTGCTCCGGTTTCTTCCCATAGTCCAAAAATGTGCAGGTTAGGTGGACTGGCCGTGCTAAATTACCCATAGTATCCAGAGATGTCTAGGTTAGGTGTGTTAGCCATGGGAAATTCAGGGTTGCAGGGATAGGGTAGAGGGATGGTTCTGGGAGGGGTGCTCTTCAGAGGGTCGGCGTGGGCAAGTTGGGCTGAATGGCCTGTTTCCACACTGTAGGGATTCTATGGTTTTCCTGTCCTTTCCTCTAAGGAAGCTACGTATACTTTAATCTAGCTTTTTAAAATACCCAGACAAGCTTTTATTTAACTCTGGCTTGGTTGATCTCATTCTATTTTCTGTTGCTTTCACAATTTCTTGTGAATGTGTTGCATTTTAAAGCACTCCCAATTTTCTTCATCCGAAATTTTCTTTTTATTGTTCTTGTTAGTCATGGTTAGATTGCTTTATATGTAGGTTTATGGGAATGTATAATTGAAAATTCTTTAAGCATTTACCATAGCCTTGCTTTAAAAAGTTCATTGTTTAACTGTCATGTCTATAGTTTCCTTGGCTTGAATTTAAAATCATCAATATGACCCTTTCACTTTATGATTTTTCCCTGTAAGGTCTTTTACCACAAGATTATTAATTTAAACCTAAATAAAAACCAATAAAACTACAGATGCTGTAAATCAAACACAAAAAAGGAAATTGCTGGAAAAGCTCAGTAGATCTGGAAGCATTTGTGGAGAGAAACCAGGCTTGACATTTCAGTCAAGTGACCCTTCCTCAAAACTGATGGTAGCTCGTAGAATGTTGGTTTATGTGCAGAAGATAGGATGGGTAGGGGGAGAGCCCAAAGAGAGAAAAGAACAGTTGCACAGACAAAGTGAATAACGATCTGACTCGGAGAGCGAGTGGATCAATCTATTCATGGATATTTAGTGGCTAACAGTGGATTGTGTATAGTAGCAACCGTGGTAACAAGGCCTGGTGTGTGGGAGTGGAGTTATTGAACTCTATATTGAGTCCAGAACGCTTGGGGACCTTCCTGCCTTTTAGATTAGATTACTTTTCCAAATTTAGTTTGCCAAGTCACCATGAAGATTATGATGAAAATGTCAGAAGTACCTTTTAATTTCCTGGTTGATTCTGACTGACACTAAAACAGTGTTATCGTGACTGTCATCTACTACCATCATTATCTCTATCTCAGCTTTCCGTCTATCTGTCTTTAATTCCATCCAAATTGACTCTATACCTGGTTTTCTGAACCGTGATTTTTTTCTATCTCATTCCAGCCCTCAAGCCACCCTCTTCTTCCATCTGCCATTTTAAAAAAACAATTGTCCTAAATATTTGATTTCGCTTATTGATCAGTATGCAAGCATATCTCTGTGACAGTAATCTATTGACATTCAAATGCTGTCTTTGTGGTTTTGTATTGTTCCCTGATGGCACCCTATCTGTTCCTGATACACTCTTTATTTTTCCCCAAGTTTATCTCTGCAGCCTTCACACATTGTTCTTTTGGAAGGTCATGAGTCTGAACAACTACCTCTGCTTTTCTCTCCCATGAACGCTAACTGCTCTGCTGAGGATTTCCAGCACGTTCTATTTTTATATTGGATTTATAATGCTCTTGCTACTTTAATATTTACTTTTTTGCACTGCCTGGTTTCATTTTGCTCTAGTACTCGTGCCGGCACATCATGAATTGAAACCCTGTCTCTGCTCTCGCGTTCTCCCTCCCTCCCTTCTTCCTCCTCCTCTCTCTCTCTGTGCCTCCCTTTCTCCCCCCCCCCCCCCCCCTCGCTCAGTGCTCCCTTCGCATTTAAACTCCCTTCTCTAGCTATGGACTCCATCTCTCTCTTTGTTAATTGTCTGAGCTGAAGCAGACTGTCTGGAACTCTGGTGTTGTGTTTGATTCATGATGACCTTCCAAATATGCATTTGTGCCCTCACTAAGATTCCCTATCTCCACCCACTCCCGTTCCTTGACTGTGTCTAGTGCAATTATCTGCAGAAACCTGTGTTTATTCCTTTGTAACCTCTACACTTGATTTTCCCATGCAAAGACTGGTCACCTGTATTCTACTGTGATCTAGCAGCCAACCAACACTTTGCTTCTCATGTTTAAATGAGCAACAAGCGCCCCATTCACTTATCACTCCATTGTTCACTGACCTGCATCAACTCCCTGTCAAGCAACTTCTAAAATTCCCAAAAGTACCAATGAACTGCAGATGCTGGAAATTAGAAACAAAAACAGACATTGCTGGAGAAACTCAGCAGCTCTGGCGGCATCTGTGGAAAGAAAGCAGAGTTAATGTTTTTGGTCCAGTGACCGTCCTCCAGGACACAGCATTACCCATCCATCCTTGTTTTATGGCTGAACCAAAGCCCTATACAACTGGAACATGACCTGTCAACTCCGTCTGATAAAGGAAAGCAAGCCATATGTCGTCTTGACCATGCTATTGACCTGCATTGCCACATTTAGGTCCATTGTACCCTGAAGACCCTCATCTCTCTCTCCATCAGTTTTCTCCAGGACTTTTCCATTTACCATATAATTTGCTCTCAAATTGGATCTTCCAAAATGCATCACCTCGCATTTGCCCGGATTGAACTCATCTGCCATTTCTCTGCTCAACACTCCAATTGATCTGTATTCTACTGCATTCTCTGACAGCCCCCTTCTCTATCTGCTACAGCACCAATCTTAGTGTCCTCTGCAAACTTGCTAATCAGACCACCTAAATCTTCCTCCAGATCATCTATGTATGTCACAGACAACAGTGGTCCCAGCTCAAATCACTGTGGGACACCACTGGTCTCAGTTCTCCTTTTTGAAAAACTCCCTTCCACTATTACTACCTGATTCATGTTGCCCAGCCAGTTCTCTATCCGTCTAGCTAGTATACCCTGGACCCCATGCTACTTTGCTTTCTCCATCAGCCTACCATGGGGAACCTTATCAAGTGCCCTACTAAAATCCATGTATATGACATCTACAGCCTTTCCCTCATCAATCAACTTTGTCTCCTCCTCAAAGAATTCTATTAAGTTGGTAAGACGTGACCTTCTCTGCACAAAACCATGTTGCCTGTCACTGATAAGCCCATTTTCTTCCAAATGTAAATAGATCCTATCCCTCAGTATCTTCTCCAGCAGCTTCCCTAACCGGTCTATAATCACCTAGTTTATCCCTGCTACCCTCCTTAAACAAGGGGATAACATCAGCAATTCTCCAGTCCTCCAGGATGTCACCCCTGAGCAAGCATGCTGCAAAGATATCTGTTAAGGCTATAGCCTCTTCTCCTCTCGTTTCCCTCAGGAATCTGGGATAGATCCCATCCGGACCTGGGGACCTGACCATCTTAATGCCTTTTAGAAAACCCACCACTTCCTCCCTTCTCATGCCGACTTGACATAGCGCAATCAAACGTCTATCCCTAACCTCAACATCTGTCATGTCCCCCTCCTCAGTGAATACTGACACAAAGTACTTATTAAGAACTTCACCCATTTTCTCTGACTCCGCATGTAACTTCCATCCTTTGTCCTTGAGTGAGCCAGCCCTTTCTCTTGTTACCCTCTTGCTCCTTATATACGAATAAAAGGCTTTGGGATTTTTCTTAACCATGTTTGCTAAAATAACGCTGCACTTCCCATGGCTAAGACACCTAACCTACACATCTCTGGACACTATGGGTAATTTAGGTGAAAGTGAGGGCTGCAGATGCTGGAGATCAGAATGGAGAGTGTGGTGCTGCAAAAGCACAGCAGCTCAGGCAGCATCCGAGGAGCGTGGAAAATCGATATTTCAGGAAAGAGCTTTTGCCCGAAACGTCGATTTCCCTGCTCCTCGGATGCAGTCTGACCTGCTGTGCTTTTCCAACACCACACACTCAACTGTGGGTAATTTAGTGTAGCCAATTTTGAATTGCCCCCACTCTTACTATCCATCTTGTCGATGCCCTTCATGGTTTTATAAATCTCTATAAAGTCGCCTCTCAGCCTCCTATGCTCCAGTGTAAAAACTGTCCCAGACTATCCCCAACCTGTCCTAATAACTATTTCAAACCAGTATGCTGTTTTGGAAAAAGTCGGGGGTGATTGATTCTTAGGGGAATGTAGTATAAACAGTCAAGTTTCTGGTATTGAGACTGGCTCTATTGCAATGAGGGGTACGTTGGGTTCCGAGAGATCGCTTTTGTTTACGATATTCTCTAATATAAAAAAATCAGAACGGTGTGTTGCTTCCCTGGTGTCTGGATCAAGGATGTCTCAGAGGGTGCAGAATGTTCTCAAGGGGAAGAGGGGCCAGCAGGAGGTCATTGTTCACATTGGAACCAACAACATAGGAAGGAAAAAGGTTGAGATTCTGAAGGGAGATTACAGAGAGTTAGGCAGGAATTTAAAAGGGGGGGGGTCCTCGAGAGTAGTAATATCTGGATTACTCCCAGTGCTACGAGCTAGTGAGGGCAGGAATAGGAGGAGAGAGCAGATTCATGCATGGCTGAGGAGCTGGTGTATGGGAGAAGGATTCACATTTTTGAATCATGGAAGTTGTTTTGGGGTAGAAGTGATCTGTACAAGAAGGACTGATTGCACCTGAATTGGAACGGGACTAATATACTGGCAGGGAGATTTGCTAGTAAGGTGTTTTTATTTTGCGGGGGATCCCAGGGAGATAGTGAGGAAAGAGATCAATCTGAGACTGGTACAGTTGATAACAGAAGCGAGTCAAACAGTCAGGGCAGACGGGGACAAAGCAGAGAACAAAATAGGACTGAAATTAAACTGCATTTATTTCAATGCAAGGGGCCTAACAGGGAAGGCAGATGAATTCAGGGCATGGTTAGGAACATGGGACTGAGGTATCATAGCAATTACAGAAACATGGCTCAGGGATGGGCAGGACTGGCAGCTTAATGTTTCAGGATACAAATGCTTACAGGAAGGGCAGAAAGGGAGGCAAGAGAGGAGGGGAGTGTGCCCTTTTTGGTAAGGGATAGCATTACAAGTGTACTAAGGGAGGATATTCCTGGAAATACATCCAGGGAAGTTATTTTGATGGAACTGAGAAATAAGAAAAGGATGATCATCTTATTGGGATTGTATTATGCACCCCCTAATAGAGGGAAATTGAGAAATAAATTTGGAAGAAGATCTCAGCTATCTGTAAGAATAATAGGGTGGGAATGGGATGGGATTTTAACTTTCCAAACATAGACTGGGACTGCCATAGTGTTAAGGGTTTAGATGGAGAGGGATTTGTTAAGCATGTACAAGAAAACTTTCTGATTCAGTCTGTGTATGTACCTACTAGAAAAGGTGCAAAACTTGACCTACCCTTGGGAAATAAGGCTGGGCAGGTGACCGAGGTGTCAGTGGGGGAACACTTTGGGGCGAGTGACCATAATTCTATTAGTTTTAAAATAGTGTTTGAAAAGGATAGACCAGATCTAAAAATTGAAGTTCTGAATTGGAGAAAGGCCAATTTTGACGGTATTAGGCAAGAATTTTCAAACGCTGATTGGGGGCAGATGTTCGCAGCTAAAGGGACGGCTGGAAAATGGGAAGTCTTCAAAGAGACCAGAGAAAGTATATTCCTGTCAGGGTGAAAAGAAAGGCTGGTAGGTATAGGGAATGCTGGATGACTAAAGAAATTGAGGGTTTGGTTAAGAAAAAGAAGGTAGCATATGTCAGGTACAGACAGGATAGATCGAGTGAATCCTCAGAAGAGTATAAAGCCAGGAGGAATATACTGAAGAGGGAAATCAGGAGGGCAAAAAGGGGATATGAGCTAGCTTTGGCAAATAGAGTTAAGGAGAATCCGAAGGGTTTTTACAAATACATTAAGGACAAAAGGGTAACTAGGGAGAGAATAGGGCCCCTCAAAGATCAGCAAGGCGGCTTTTGTGTGGAGCCACAGGAGATGGAGATACTAAACAAATATTTTGCATCAGTATTTACTGTGGAAAAGGATAGGGAAGATATAGATTGTAGGGAAATAGATAGTGACATCTTGAAAAATGTCTAGATTACAGAGGAGGAAGTGCTGGATGTCTTGCAACCCATAAAAGTGGATAAATCCCCAGGATCTAATCAGGTAGACCCTAGAACTCTGTAGAAGCTAGGGAAGTAATTGCTGGGCCTTGCTGAGATATTTGGATCATCGATAGTCACAGATGAGGTGCTGGAAGAGTGGAGGTTGGCAAACGTGGTGCCACTGTTTAAGAAGGGTAGTAAGGACAAGCCAGGAAACGAGCTTGATTGAGTTTTCTGAAGAAGTAACAAAGAGGATTGATGAAGGCAGATCTGTATGAACTTCAGTAAGGTATTCGACAAGGTTCCCCATGGGAGACTGGTTAGCAAGGTTAGATCTCATGGAATCCAGGGAGAAATAGCCATTTGGATACAGAACTGGCTCAAATGTAGAAGACAGAGGGTGGTGGTGGAGGATTGTTTTTCAGACTGGAGGCCTGTGACCAGTAGAGTGCCACAAGGATCAATACTGGGTCCTCTATTTTTGTCCTTTACATAAATGATTTGGATGCGAGCATAAGAGGTACAGTTAGTAAGTTGCAGATGACACCAAAATTGGAGGTGTAGTGGACAGCAAAGAGGGTTACCTCTGATTACAATGGAATTTTGACCAGATGGGCCAATGGGCTGAGAAGTGGCAAATGGAGTTTAAATTAGATAAATGCAAGATGGTGCATTTTGGGAAAGCAAATCTTAGCAGGACTTATACACTTAATGGTAAGGTCCTAGGGAGTGATGCTGAACAAAGAGACTTGGAGTGCACGTTCATAGCTCCTTGAAAGTGGAGTCGCAGGTAGATAGAGATAGGATAGTGAAGAAGGCGTTTGGTATGCTTTCCTTTATTGGTCAGAGTACTGAGTACAGGCATTGAGAGGTCGTGTTGCGCCTGTACAGGACATTGGTTAGGCCACTGTTGGAATATTGCATGCAATTCTGGTCTCCTTCCTATTGGAAAGATGTTGTGAAACTTGAAAAGGTTCAGAAAAGGTTTACAAGGATGTTGCCAGGGTTGGAGGATTTGAGCTACAGAGAGAGGCTGAACAGGCTGGGGCTGTTTTCCCTGGAGCATCAGAGGCTGAGGGGTGACCTTAGGCATCTGGATGGGTATATGATTAGGAAGGGTTTGGAGGGATATGGGTCAGGTGCTGGCAGGTGGGACTAGATTGGGTTGGGATATCTGGTCGGCATGGACAAGTGGACTGAAGGGTCTATTTCCGTGCTGTACATGTCTATGACTCTATGAACTCAAACCCTCCACTTATAGCAAAATCCTCATACAGCTCCCTCTAGCAGGGTGACCAGAACAGTACACAGTCCTGCAAATGTGGCCTCACCGATGTTGTTTACAACCTCAGCATGACGTCCCATACTCAATGAATGCCCAATGGTCTGTGGGGCCTCTTTGTACTGATCAATGAAGGCAAGTGAGGTAGACACCTGCTTAACCCCCTGTCTACCTTTGACGTCACTGCCATCTAGTGGAAAGAGGATCTTGAGAGATAGCAAGTTTCATGTTGATGGGGAGTTTGGGACAATGGCGGGCATGGGTCAGGATCAATCGAAACAGGAAACCAAGGCAACTAAAGTTGCTGTGTTGTTGTTGAAGAAATGTATTGATAGTTTGTCTTCTGTGGATGTAAGTTACGGCTGTTTTTGAGGGCTTTCGGGAGAGACTTGCCATGGAATCTTTGGGGAATGTTAGAGCTTAACATGGGTGAGTTAATTCCCCTGAAATACAGAATGCTGTTTACCTGTCGATTGTTTGTCATTTTAAGCAATATACAAAAGCCAATGTGCTGGACAAATGATCCTTCATAATGGAGCCACGACGGTTTCTTTGTCGACATGAGTTAGATTGAATAGCAGTCTTTAGCACTGAGCCTCTCTGTGAGTTTGTAACCTGAGCTGGGGAGATAACCACTGCCATTTATAGGGAGCCATGATATGGTGGTCCGGTGTTGGACTGGGGTGGACAAAGTTAAAAAATGTCTCAACACCAGGTTATAGTCCAACAAGTTTATTTGGAAGTACAGGCTTTCCAAGCACTGCTCCTTCATCAGGTAGCTAGTGGGGCAGGATCATAGGGCACAGAATTTATAGTAAAAGATCAAAGTGTCATACAACTGATGCGATGTATTGAACAAATGTAAATTGCTGTTAAGTCTATAATCACTTAGAATGGGGATGCAGGTTTCGAATGTGTAAATCTCTGAACTTCTTTCAAGTTACAGTCCCGAGATAACTTAAGGTTTTATCAGTATTAAAAAAAAAGACACCTCGGCTCAGACAATGCATTAAAAAATGTGAGGTTCAAATCTGTCTGGATCCCAACGTTGAATCAGAGTAGAACTGACTGGTGTTGTCATTTTGAAATTTATAGCGAGGACGTATGGTAGGAACATCTTTGCAGCAATCAGGATTGCATAGTGAGGGAAGTGAAAACTTGGACAATCTGTCACTAACATCATCCAGTGCTATGAATGCATTTTTCTTTAAATGAAATATATTTTGCATTCTCTTTGAATTTTTTTCAGACCAAGAGGAATGCTAGATTTAACAAATTCTAATAAGCAGTTACCATCGGTTTATTTAACTGTTAATTTTGCGAATGCAATGTAAATGAATCTGATATATGTAAGATCATGCACCTGTGCGCTCTCTGATATTATGTTTGGTTGGTAAAGCTGTGCTGTCTGGGTTGGTATATTCCAGCTGTGTACCTGCACTCCGGTTGGTATGTGCAATACTCTGTACCAATGGTCCAAGTACTTGCACAAAGCAATGAATATTTATAACTCGCTGCATCTGGAAATCTGATTATGTTAATTAGTTTTCCTCCATGAGACATTTTTGATGAAGTCATGTTGCTTATAATGAGGAGGGCAGAAACATATTAGCTGAGTGAATGCTGGAAGTAAAAGCCAGAGTCATGGAATTGTGCAGTAGGAAAAGAAAGAGACCAAAGGATTTGGAGTGACTTTCGATTAGTTGAATGAATGTGTTGTCTGGAGTTGTTTTATAATGGCATTGTTTCAGATTGTATGCAATACAGCATCATCAATTCTAGCAAGTTTTTAAAAAAAATTGCATTAAAATTTGTTTCTTTGAATATCATGCAATTTTAAAATATGATTAATAGTGTTCCCAACTCAGTAAGTCTGACTATTGCTTTTGTTATTGTTCTCCTGGTCTGGTGTCTTCAGCAATGTTTTTTTTAATGCACTATGTAAAACACTCAGAGAGCTGGAGGCTCCTCTATCATATTGCCGGACTTATTTTGCCTGTTGGATCCCAGGCATCCTAACGAGTTCTTGCAAATCTTGGGCCACTGTCAGTACTGATAACTCCATCTCACTAATGCTAACATCCTGGTTCTTGCAAAATCTTCTGACTTGCAATAATCAATGCCACGGGGCTAGGAGTTCATAGTACCATGAGAGGTTGCATTAAAAATTTGTTGTTTAGCGAGATACATGTGTACGTATGTTGAAAGAAGCACTAATAAGTTGATCAGAATGTGAATTGGATGACTGGCATCGGAGATGGGACAAGTAATGTTACTGGGGTTTGAGAAGAAATGAGAGAGGTCTTGTCTCTGGGAATTATTAGAAATACATCATGAAATTAATGTGAGGGGTAAGTGGGCAAAACCTGACATTAGCCAATGTCTGATGGTAAATTTAGATCAGCCATCCAAATGGATTGATAGTACTAATCGAGGATTTTGAAAGTGTAGGAAGCCAAACTGGCTGAAATTAGAACTCGGATTGGCCACTGAATGATGGAGCAAGCTCAAAGAGTGTGCCTTCTCCTGTTTCCTGTAAGTACTATTTGAAGTTTGGGTAGATGGACTGAAGGTCTTCTGCCTGAAATTGTTACTATGTTAATAACAGATAATTATCCTCAATGAACAATCTGATGTGCCCTATCTCGCCATGCAACTCCTCACCATGAGGTGGTAGATTAAATTCCACAGAGTATTTGACTAGATATTTGCTACAATGTACTTCTATTTCCTTGAAGCACTTTCCTGTAGTGTAAGGCCAGGGAAATTTTCACGAGAGGTGTGCTTTCACATGTTTTCTCCATCCGTTTTACAAAGATTCCTTCAATGGGAAACAGCAGATTAATGTAATGTGGCATCATGGACTACAGCAGATCACTCTGTGGTATCACTGCAATATGTTAGATCAAAGGCACAAATTACTTGTTATTTGCATTGGTTGCCATAGCAAACTCCATTCTCTGACTTCAAGCTCTGCAGGAAGAAATCATTTAATTTACTGGTGTGCAATTTAATAAATTAATTTCCCCTCAGAAATGTGCTTAAGTGTTTGTCAAGCAACAAGTGCACTGTATATTCTTTTAATGATGTGTTCCTGTAAGTCTGCTGTAATGAGCAGACCTTAGCTTGTAAAGGTTACTTTTTATGTTTGCATCATTTGAAAGATAGATAGTCTTTATAAATGTGCAAGACAGAGAGAATCTCTTGTGCACACAGCCAGACAAAATAAGTGTCTTTTATTTCATGATCCCTTTAGAATGTTTCAAAGTACAGAATTGTGTTGATAGTTTGCAGTTTGGTATACTGTGGCTACCTCCTGGACGAAAATGGAGCTTGCGTAGTCCTGTAGATTTGTGTGAAATCTGTAAGGTTACATGCTAACTTAAATTTTAAAAAAAAGCAAAGAACTGCGGATGCTGCAAGTCAGAAACAAAATCAGAAATTGCTCGAAAAACTCAGGTCATATAACATCCGCTTGTGGATAGGAAGCAGAGTTAAAGTTTCAGGTTTGGTGACTTTCTTCAGAATTTCAGCTTAAAACACAACCTGGCCTACAAAAATGCATAGCCACCTAATGGATGTTCAGAGGGAGACTGTGGTGTCATGGATTTTCTGGCAGCACGGTGGCTCAGTGGTTAGCACTGCTGCCTCACAGCGCCAGGTACCCAGGTTCGATTCCTGGGCGACTGTGTGGAGTTTGCACATTCTCCCCGTGTCTGCGTGGATTCCCTCCAGGTGCTCTGGTTTCCTCCCACAGTCCAAAGATGTGTAGGTTAGGTGAACTGGCCATGTTAAATTGCCCGTACTGTTAGGTGCATCAGTCAGAGGGAAAGGGTCTGGGTGGGTTACTCTTCGGAGGGTTGGTGTGGACTGGTTGGGCCGAAGAACCTGTTTCCATCCTGTTGGGAATCTAAGCTAATCTAATCTAGTCCATTTAGCTAAAAGCAAATTACTGCAAATGCTGGAATCTGAAACCAAAAGAGAAAATTAGGCGGCACGGTGGCACAGTGGTTAGCACTACTGCCTCACAGTGCCTGAGACCCGGGTTCAATTCCCGCCTCAGGCAACTGACTGTGTGGAGTTTGCACGTTCTCCCCGTGTCTGCGTGGGTTTCCTCCGGGTGCTCCGGTTTCCTCCCACAGTCCAAAGATGTGCAGGTCAGGTGAATTGGCCATGCTAAATTGCCCGTAGTGTTAGGTAAGGGGTAAATGTAGGGGTATGGGTGGGTTGCACTTCCGCGGGTCGGTGTGGACGTGTTGGGTCGAAGGGCCTGTTTCCACGCTGTAATGTAATCTAATCTTAAAAAAAGAATGCTGGAAAATCTCAGCAGGTCTGGCAGCATCTGTAAGGAGAGAAAAGAGCTGACGTTTCGAATCTAACTGACCCTTTGTCAAAGCAGTTAGACTCAAAATGTCAGCTCTTTTCTCTCCTTACAGATGCTGTAGTCCATTTGGCTCTTCCTTTGGCTATCAGTATGAACAACGTGTTCAGTATAATTATAAATATCCTTCAGATGACCACTTTTAAAACATTCCCACAGTCTCTAAATCCCCTTGGTCTTAATTAAGTGTTTTTAAACTATTTATCAGTGTGCCTTTTTGTTTAAAATCTGTAAATGCGTATCCTTTTTGAGAAATGGTCTGGGAACCTCTGTGAATGGCGACACAAGGAGGTAAATCTGTATAAGAAAAGCAGCTGGAGCATTTCACTCGAACCTGCTCCACCATTAAATAACAATGTGGCTGCTTTGCTTATGGCCTTAGCTCCCAAGGTTCTGCCCGAACCACCAACCACTCTTCTCCACCCCCCTCCCCAACAACCCTCGAATCGCCTGTTAATTCACAATCTCTCCAACTCGATCCTGAATATGTTCAGTGACCAAAGCGTTCATGAACCTCTAAGAAGAAGAAAAATCAGCATTGTCTAAAATGGCCAGCCCCTTATTTAGAAACTGTACCCTGTAATTCTTTATTCCCTGTGGGCAGTGACCTCTCAGCCTCTGTTAAACCCTTTCAGAATCTTGCATGATTCAATAAGATCCCCTTTCCTCCTCCCAAACTGCAATCTCAACACAACTGCTTCATCCCTTCATTAAACTAGAGATGATTCAGAAAAAGATTTACCAAGTTGTTGTTGGGAATGGAGGGTTTGAGTTGTAAGGATAGGCTGGATGTTTTTCACAGGAGAATAGAAAGTTGAGGGGTGACCTTGCAGATGTTAAGAAAATCATGAGGGGCATGAATTAGGTTAGTAGGAAAAGTCTTTTCCCTAAGGTGGGGGGGGGGGAAGTTCAAAACTAGGGGGCATATGGTTAAGGTGAGAGGAGAAAGATTTAAAAAAAGAGATGAGGGGCAACATTCTGTTTATAGTGTTGTTAGTGTGCGGAATGAACTGCCAGAGAAAGTGGTGGATGCAAGTAGGGTAACAGCATTTTAAAAGATAATTGGATAAGTACATGAATGGGAAAAGTTTGATTAGATTTAAGATTAGATTCCCTACAGTGTGGAAACAGGCCCCTTCGGCCCAACAAGTCCACACCGACCCTCCGAAGAGCAACCCACCCCTGACGAATGCACCTCACACTATGGGCAATTTAGCATGGCCAATTCACCTGACCTGCTGTTTTAAAAAAAATTCTCAAGGTCAGGTTCGTAGGAGAGTAGTCTGACACAGAACAAACGACCAAGAGGCGAGTCTGCTAGAATATGAGCATTTTATTCCCCGCAGCGTCGCCACAACCAGGTCTCATACTTACAACGGGTCTGGCTTATACTCACTCTACATGTTACCGGAACTGGGAGCCGTCAGTTCTCGTAGAGCGGTTGCCAACAACCCACGCTCGGCGGTTAAACGTAACCCCGGAGCAGACTCACCGAACTGGAGACTTTTCCAGCTGATATTCATGTGAACAGCAGAGCAAGGCTAAAAAACACATTCCATTCTGGTTACATACAGATAAGAAGATTCACACGGGGAGGTGTGTAATAAGATTCACACGGGACTAAGCAACACCTCCATTCCGGTTAGATTCACACATGTATTGGGACATAATTTTTAACCGTTTCACCACACCTGCACATCTTTGGACTGTGGGAGGAAACCAGAGCACCCGGAGGAAACCTACGCAGACACGGGGGGAATGTGCAAACTCCACACAGACAGTCACCCGAGGCTGGTATCGAACTTGGGTCCCTGGTGCTGTGAGGCTGCAGTGCTACCCACTGAGCCACCGTGCTGCCCTTGGAAGGATAATGATCAAATGCAGGCAGGTGGGCTTAAATTTCGTCTGGGGAATATGGTCGGCATGGACGAGTTGGACCGAAGGGTCTATTTCCATGTTCTATGACTCTATCTCAGCACTCTAACAACTCTTCTCTGAACTGTCTCTAATGCAAAAAAAGTCCCTCCCTAAATAATGAGAACAGAACTGCACAATACTGTGCACACAGTCCTCTCTGTGTAGTCTCTGAAAGTCCTGTGCAGTTTTAGCAAAACCTCATACTTTAATAATTTAACCCCACAAAGACTTATTCTTTTATAAGCCATTTGGCCCGTCGAGCCTGCTCCACCATTTATTAAGATCATGGCTGATCTATCTGTTGTCTGAGCTCCTCCCACCTGCATTATCCCCATAACCCTTAGTTCCCCTATTATATAAAAACCCATCCAACTGTGTCTTTATATATTTAATGAAGCTTCCTCTACTGCTTCCTTGGGCAGAGAACTCCAGAGATTCACTGCTGTCTGGGAAAAGCAGTTTCTCCTCATCTGTGTCCTAAATCTACTCCCCCTAATCTTGAGGCCATGTCCCCTAGTCCTCGTCTCATCCACCAGTGGAAATAACTTGTCTGCCTCTATCTTATCCATCCCTTTCATAATTTTATATGTTTCTATAAGATTCCCTTTCATTCTTCTAAATTCTAAGAAGTACAGTCCTAGGCGGCTCAACCTGTCCTCATAGGGAAACCCCGTCATCTCCCGAATCAACCTGGTGAACCTCTTATGCACAGCCTCCAAAGTCAGGATATCCTTCCTCAAGGAGGTGCAGCCTTACCAACACCTTGTACAATTGCAGCAGAACTTCCCGGCTCTTAAATGCAATCCCTCTAGCAATGGAAAACCAATATTCTGTTTGTGTTCCTGATTACCTGTTACTCCTGCAAAGCAACTTTTAGCGATTCATGTACGGGCACTCCTAAGTTCCTCTGCGCAAGAGCATGCTGCAACCTTTCGCCATTTAAATAATACTCTGACCTCCTAATTGTACTTCCAAAGTGAATAACCTCACATTTACTAACCGTGTACTCCATCTGCCAGACCCTTGCCCACACATTCTCTGCAGTTTGCCTTTCCTGTCAATTTAGTGTCATCAGCAAACTTGGATATGTTATACTTTGCCTCCTCTTCCAAATCGTTTATACATAATCATGAACAGTTGTGGGCCCAACACTGACCCCTGCTGCACCCCGCTCACCACTGATCTCTAAGCAGCGGAGCACTCGTTTATCCCAACTCTCTGCTTTCTATCGGTTAACCAGTCCTCTACCCATGCTAGCACATTCCCCGCAACTCCATGTATTCTTATCTTAAGGATGAGCCTTTTATTGGCACCTTATCGAATACCTTAGGAAATCCAAGTATTCAACATCCATCTGTTCCCCTCCATCCACCGCGTTTGTTACAACCTCAAAGAGCTCCAGTAAGTTTGTCAAACAAACCTTGCCTTTCGGAATCCATGCTGGGTCTGCCTGACGGAATCCATCCAGATGTTTCACTACTTCTCCTTTTAATGATAGCCTCCAGTATTTTCCCAACTACAGATGTTAAGCTAACGGGCGTATAGTTATCTGCCTTTTGTCTACACCCTCAATCAGGGATGTATCATTTGTTGTTTTCCAGTCTGCCAGGACCTGCCTGGAGTCCAGTGAATTTTGGTAAATTATCACCAGCACATCTACTATAACTTCTGTCATTTCTTTCAGCACTCTGGGATGCATTCCATCAGGACTAGGGGACTTATCTACCTTTAGATCCTCAAGTTTGCTCAATACTACCCCTTTAGTGGTAACAATTGAATTGAGGTCCTCACCTCGCATCATATCCTTAACATCATTCTTCAGCATGTTAGACACTGTGAAGACTGACAAATAGTTATTTAAGGCCTCAATTGTTTCGGCATTACCCAATATTAATTCCCTTTTCTCATCCTGCAAGTGATCTATGTCCACTTTAGCCACCCTTTTCCATTTTACATAATATATAAAAACGTTTCCTACCTGTTTTTATATTCTGTGCTAGTTTACGTTCGTAATCTATCTTTTCTTTCTATATTGCTTGCTTTGTGGTTCTTTGTTGCTTTTTAAAGTTTTCCCAATCTTCCTGTTTCCCACTACTCTTGACTTTTTTGTAAACCTGGGCTTTTAATTGGATGCCTTCTTTTGTTTCCTTGGTGATACGAGTCTGGCCCTTCTACCCTTGCTATCCTTGTTTTTGACCTGAATATACTTTCCTTGGGCACTGTGAAAAATCTCCTTGAAAGTCCTCAACTGTTCCACCATATCATTTGTGTTTCCAGTCTAGCCAACTCCTTTCTCATCCCATTCTCGTCTCCCTGGCTTTAAATGCTACTATTTCATCTTCCTTTTATATCCGAAATTCGATTATGCTGTGATTACTCTTTTCCGAGAGTATCCTTAACCATTCGACCATTAATTTTACCTGTCTCATTATACAGAACCAGATCTAAGATTGCACACTGCCTTATAAGTTCGGTAAATGCTGTTCAAGAAAGTAATCACGGATGAGTTCTATGAACTCCTCTTCAAGACTGCCTCTCCTGACCTGATTCGGCCAATCAACGTGCATGTTCGAGTTCCCCATGACAACTGCCGTTCCATTCTGTAATGCATTAGATATTTCTTGATCGATCGACTGTGCCACTGTAGCATTATTATTGGGTGGCCTATAGACTACTCCCACCAGTGACTTTTCCCCCTTACTATTCCTGATCTTCACCCAAATGGATTCAACATTTTGCTCCTTAGATCCTATATTGTTTCTGCCTATCATCCCAAACTCATCCTTAATTAAGAGCATGACCCTACCTTCCTTACCTTCCTGCCTATCCTTCCTAATTATCTGATACCCTCGAATATTTGATTCCTAGTCATTGCTACCCTACAACCATGATTCTGCAATGGCAACTAAATCATACCCCTTTGTTCAGATTTGCACAACAAGTTCATTGACTTTGTTTCAGACACCATAGGCATTAAGAAAAAGTGCCCTCATATTCATTGTCCCTTTTAGAATCTAGCCATCTCCTTGTCTTTTGCATAAGAGTCTGTTGCCCAATTTTACTTTTTTCTTTTCTCCCTTTTTCTCTGGTCTTTGCATTGCTTCCCTCTGCCTGGACTCCCATCCCCTTGCAGTTTTAGTCTTTCCTTCCTCCCAGTCTCTCTGCTCATTGCATCTACCTTAACTGCTGCATCTTCTGACCTGACGCTGTGGTTTCCACCCTCCCTGCCAACCTCGTTTAAAGCTTCCTCAACAGCTCTAGCAAACCTGTCTGCAAGGATATTGGTCTCCCTCGAGTTCAGGTGTAACCCGTCCCTTTGGTACAGGTCATACCTTCCCCAGAAGAGAACCCAGTGATCCACAAATCTGAAACCCTGCCCCTTGCACCAACTCTGCAGCCATGCATTTGTCTGCCATATCTTCCTATTTCTGCCCTCACGAGAATGTGGCACAGGCAGCAACCCTGAGATTACTACCCTTGAGGTCATCCTTTTAGCTTCTTTCCGAACTCCCTAAATTCACTTCTCATGATCTAATTGTTTTCTGTAACTAATTTTGTGATTTATGAGGTCACTTCAATCCCTCTTCAGCATTCTGCAGTTTTAAATAATATTTAGCTTCTCTATTCTTCAGGTTATTCTCAGGTTATACTCCATCAGTGAATCTTTTTGACCATGCATTTAAACTATCAAAGTCCCTTTGTAGTCTCTTTGAACAGTCCTTGCAACTTGTTTTCCTAATGATCTGTGTGCCATCTACAAGGTAGAAGTCAGGAGTGTGATTGAATACTCTCACTTGCCTAGATGGTGCAGCTCCGACAACACTTGACAAAGCAGCCCGGTTGATTAGCACCACATCCTCAGACATCCACTCCTTCCACCACTGACGCAGAGTAACAGCAATGTGTACCATCCACTAGGTGCACTTCAGAAATTCATCAGAGCTCCTTTTAAACAGCACCTTCAAAGTCCACAACCACTACCATCCCGAAGGGCAAGAGCAGCAGATACATCCACTTTCTCAACGCTGTAACTACAGGAGGGCTACAGGGATCAGTGTTGGGTCTTCATCCAGATCATTTATTCCAGTTGAAAATAGTTGGAGATCATGTATTGTAACCAAATGCGCTGAAGATATGAACATAATTAGGAAAACAAGTTGGAAGGAGTGTTCAAAGAGACACATTTGGGAGTTTGATAGGTTAAATGAAAGGGCAAACATTCACAGATGGAGTATAACCTGAGATTATCCAATTTGCAGGGAAGAATAGAAAAGTTAAATATTATTTGACAACTGCAGAATGCTGCAGGAGAGGGATTGGAGTGCCCTCCTAAATCACAAAGCTAATATTGAGTTAGAGCCAGCAGTTCAGCCTTTCTTGGGATAAATGATTGGGGTTGAGGTTGCGCTAAAACTGAACAGGACTTTGAGAGACTACACAGAAAGGAATGTATGTGTAGTATTGTACAGTTCTGTTCTGTTCTCATTATTTAGGGAGGGACATTTTTGCATTGGAGACTGTTCAGAAAAGGATTGCTAGCTTGTTCCCTGAGATAGTCATAGAGCATGGAAACAGACCCTTCAGTCCAACTCGTCCACGCCAACCATGTTCCCTAGATTAAACTAGTCCCACCTACTGACATTTGGTCCTTATCCCTCTGACCTTTCCTAATAATGTACTCATCAAAATAGCTTTTAAACATTGTTAGTGTACCTGTATCCACCACTTTCTCTGGCAGTTCATTCCGCACACAATCATGCCCACGCACACAATTACATACACACTCTTGCCTGAAGTTTTAAAATTGTGTCCCCAGTCCTTCTGACATCAATGAATGAGGACAGTTTTTCCTTCTCTATCAAATTAGTAACAATACCATAGGCCAGCACTTCCTGAAGTGTATCTGAATGATTTTCTGGAACCAACTTGAGAACAGGCCACCCAAGACTGGGTATTGTGTAATGAGAAAGGAATAATTTGGAATCCAGTTGTTTGGGGTTTCTTGGGAGTAGTGACCATAACGTGATAGAATTTCTCATCAAGGTGGAGAGTGACGGAGTTGATTCTTAGATTCGGATCCTGAATCTGATCAGGGGAAACTACAATGGTGTGAAATGCGAGTTGGTTTTGATAAATTAGGGAATGTTACTTAAAAGGATGATATTGGAAAGGCAATGGCAAATGTGGATGAACTGCAACAATTGTTCATTTCTGCAATTGTCAAGCAGACAAGGTGGCTGTGTATTAAATCCAAGGAAGACATATACAAACTGGCCAGAAAATAAAAGCTCTGAGGAATGGAAGTAATTTAGATTTCAGCAAAGGAGTACAAAAGAATTGATTAAGAAAAGGGAAATAGAATGAGTGTTAATTTGTATGGAACATACAAACTGCCTGTAAAAGTTTATAAAGATATGTGAAAAGATAAAGTTTGGTGAATACAAATGTATGTCCCTTACAGTCAGAAACAGAGGAATTTATTGGAGTGGTGAGGGGAGGAACTGGTTGATCAACTAAGTACATGCTTCAGTTCTGTGCTCACAAAGGATGACACAAGTAACATAGCAGATAATGGGAAATACGGGGTTTAGTGAGCGGAAAGAATTAAAGCAAATTACTGTTAACACGGAAATGGTATTGGAGAAATTGATGGAATTGAAGGCAGATAAATCACCCGGATTTGATAATCTACATGCCAGACCATAAGATAGAGGAACAGAATTAGGCCATTCAATCATGGCTGTTAGATTTGTTAACCCCACTCCCCTGCTTTCACCCAGTAACCATTGATCCCCTCATTCAAGAACTCTGTTTTCCCTTATTAGCCAGAGCACTTAAAGAAGTAGCCCTTTCAATTGTGGATGCATTGGTGGTCATCTAAAATTCTATAGAATCAATAAGTATGGTGCTGGAAAAGCACAGCAGGTCAGGCAGCATCCGAGGAGCAGGAGAATCAATGTTTCAGGCCCAAAACGTCGACTCTCTTGTTCCTCGGATGCTGCCTAACTTGCTATGCTTTTCCAGCACCACACTTTTCAACTCTGACTCTGCAGCATCCGCAATCCTCACTTTCTCTGAAGATCCTAGAGACGCTGGAATAATCCTGATAGTTTGGAGGTAGCTAATGTAACCTCTATGGTTAAAAAAGCAAGTAGAGATAAAGCCAGGTATGATAGATTAGTCAGCTTGATGTCGGTAGTGGGAAAAATGTTCGAGCCCATTATAAAAGATCTAATAGTTGAGCACTTGGGAACCCAATTGCAGGATCAGAAAGGGAAAATGTGTTTGACAAATGTACTGGCATTCTTTGAGGATGTAACTAGTCGAGCTGATCAAAGGGTGCCAGTGGATTTTGATTTCCGGAAGGCTATTGACAATCATACCCCTACAGTGCAGTAGCAGGCTATTCAGCCCATCGGGTCCACACCAACCCTCCGAAGAGCATCCCTGTAACCTTGCATTTCCCATAGCTAGGTGAAAGTGAAGACTGCAGATGCTGGAGATTAGAGTCAAGGTTAGAGTGGTGCTGGAAATTCACAGCAGGTCAGGCAGCATCCGAGGAGCAGGAAAATAGACATCAGGAATTTCCCATAGCTAATCCACTTAGCCTGCACATCCATTGATGCTATGGGCCAATCTATGTAACCTGCACATCTTTAGACTGTGGGAGGAAATCAGAGCACTCGGAGGAAACCCACGCAGACATGAGGAGAATGTGCAAACTCCACACAGACCGAGTCCTGAGGGTGGAATTGAACCTGTAACCCTGCCACTGTAACACAGCGGTGATAACCACTGATACATTGTGACACATGCGCGACAAAGTCCTACATTTTAAAAAAATCATTCACTCATGGGACGTGGGAGTCACTGGCTGGCCAGCATTTATTGACTGTCCCTACTTGCCCTTGAGAAAATGGTGGTGAGCTGTCTTCTTGAATTGCTGTAGTCCATGTGCTGTAGGTTGACAGTAATCTGAGGGAAGGAGTTCCAAGATTTTGACCCAGCAACAGTGAAGGTAAGATGATAGATTTCCAAGTCAGGATGGTGACATTCCCATGTATCTGCTGCCCTTGTCCTTCAGAATGGGAGTGGTCATTGGTTTGAAAGGTGCTGTATAAGATATTTCGTGATAAGACTATAAAATTAAAGCGCATGGAATTGTGGCAATGTGTTGAGATGGTAGAAAATTTGTTCCCTGTCTGACAACCAAGAGTAGGAATATGCAGGTCTTTGTCCAAATGGTTGGCAATGAATAGTGGGGTACGGTGGGGATAAGTGCTAGGACTCCAGCTATTTACAACATATTATTGATTTAGGTAAGGGATCTAAATGTGATATCTCAAAATGTGCAGATGACACAAAACTGGGTGGGAAGGTGAGCTGTGAGGAGGATGATGCAATGATGTTTACATGTGACTTGAACAAGTTGAGTGAGTGCATGGCAGATGCAATATAAAACATTACAGCACAGTACAGGCCCTTCAGCCCTCTATGTTGCGCAGACCTGTGAAACCAATCTGAAACCCATCTCACCTAAACACTTCCATTTTCATCCATATTTTTATCCAGTGATCATTTAATTGCCCTTAAAGTGGTGCGTCTACTACTTTTGCAGACAGTGAGTTCCACGCCCCTACTACTCTCTGAGTAAGGAAACTACCTCTGACATCTGTCCTATATCTATTATCCTTCAATTTAAAGCTATGCCCCTCATGTTAACCATCACCATCCGAGGAAAAAGGCTCTCACTGCCCACCCTATCTAACCCTCTGATTAACTTATCTGTCTCAATTAAGTCACCTCTCAACCTTCTTCTCTCGAATGAAAACAGCCTCAAGTTTCTCAGCCTTTCCTCACAAGACCTTCCCTCCATACCAGGCAAAATCCTGGTAAATCTCCTCCTGACTCTTTTCCAAAACTTCCATGTCCTTCAGGAATGCGGTAACCAGAACTGCACACAATACTGCGCCAGAGTTTTGCACAGCTGCAGCATGACCTCGTGGCTCCCTCGCTCGACCATGGTTTAACGTAAATAAATGTGAGTTGATCCACTTTGGGAGCAAAACAGGAAGATAGATAATTGTCTGGATATAAATTGGGAGGGGAATGTGCAATGAGGCCTGGGTATCCTTGTGCAGCAGGCAGTGAAGAAGGCAAATGATATGTTCTCCTTAATAATGAGAGGATTCGAGTACAGGAGCAGGCAGATTTTGCTGTAATTGTACAAACCAATCCGGAGTAGCGTGTACAATTTTGACCTCCTTATCTGAGGAAGGATAAGGAAGAACAAAGAAAATTACAGCGCAGGAGCAGGCACTTCGGTCCTCCAAGCCTGCGCCAATCCAGATCCTCTATCTAAACCTGTTACCTATTTTCCCAGGACTTGTATCCCTCTGCTCCCTGCCCATTCATGTATCTGTCTAGATACATCTTACATGATGTTATCGTGCCCACCTCTATCACCTCCGCTAGCAATGTGTTCCAGGCACCCACTCCCTCTGAGTAAAGAACTTTCCATGCATATCTTCCCTAAACCTTCCCCCTCTCATCTTGAACTCGTGATCCCTAGTAATTGAGTCACCCACTCTGGGAAAAGGTTTCTTGCTATCTACCCTGTCTGTACCTCTCATGATTTTATAGACATCCATCAGGTTCCCCCTCAACCTCCATCCTTCTAATGAAAATAATCCTAATCTACTCAACTTCTCTTCATAGCTGGCACCCTCCATACCAGGCAACATCCTGGTGAACCTCCTCTGCGCCCACTCCAAAGCATTCACATCCTTTTGGTAATGCGGCGACCAGAACTATACACAGTATTCCAAATGTGGCCGAACCAAAGTCCTATACAACTGTAACATCACCTGCCAACTCTTGTACCAATACCCAGTCTGATGAAGGAAAGCATGCCCTATGCCTTCTTGACCACTCTATTAACCTGCGTGGCCACCTTCAGGGAACAATGGACCTGAACACCCAGATTTCTCTGTACATCAATTTTCCCCAGGGCTTTTCCATTTACTGTATAAGTTCACTCTTGAATTGGATCTTACAAAATGCATCACCTCGCATTTGCTCGGATTGAACTTCATCTGCCCAACTCTCCAATCTATCTATATCCTGCTGTATTCTCTGACAGTCCCCTTCACTATCTGCCACTCTACCAAACTTAGTGTCATCTGCAAACTTTGCTATTGAGGGAGGGCAATGAAGATTTACCAGACTGATTCCTGGGATGGTGGGAATGATGTGTGAGAGGTTGTGTTGGTTAGGATTATGTTTCCTGGATTCCAGAAGAATGAGGTGAGGTCTCGTAAAAATCTTGAAAGTTATAACAGGACTATACAGGGTAAACGCAGGAAGGATGTTATCAGTGACTAGGGAGTCCAGAGCAGCAGTCATGGTTTAAGGATATTGGGTCACCCTTTCATGACTGAGGTGAGAAATGTCTTCATGCGGAGATTGGTGAGCCTGTGCAATTCACTATCAGAGAAAGCAGTTGAGGTTAAAAAAAAATGTACGATTTCAAAAAGGAGTTTGATGTCGTCTAAAGAGGTCAAAGCAGATGAGGAGAAACAAGATTAGTCAACCGTGATCAAATTGAATGGGGAGCAGGCTCAAAGGGCAGACTGGCTTAATCTTCCTATTTACTATCTTTCAATGTATCTGTCTCAGACAGAACTGTCATGGCCTTGTATTATCAGAAAAAAAAGCAGCAATTGCTGGAAAAGCTCAGCAGGTCTGGCAGCATCTGTGGAGAGAAATCGGTTGACATTGCAGATTGAGTGAGTCTCAGCGTGGTATTATTTCTAGACTGTTAATCCAGAGACCCAGGTAATGTTCTGGGGACCGACATTCAAATCCGCCATGGCAGATGGTAGAATTGGTATTCAATAAAAAGTCTGGAGACTAATGATGATCGTGAAATCAGTATCAGGAAAAGTCCTATCTGGTTCACTAGTGTCCCTTAGCAAAGGAAATCTGCCCTCTTTGTCTGGTCTGGCCTACATGTGACTCCAGATCTACAGCAATGTGGTTGGCTCTTAATTACCCTCTGGGCAGTTGAGGATGGGCAATGATTGCTGACCTAGCCACTGATGAATTTTTAAAAACCTTGATCAAATCTGTCCTTGAATCTCCTCTTCAAGGAGAATGACCTTATGTCCCCCAGCCTTACGTCAGACCTAAAGTGCTTCTTCCCTGGAACTAGCCTGATAAATCTCCTCTGCGTCTTGTCAAGGCTTTTCCTACAGTATAGTGGCCAGAACTCGATGCAGTACTCAAAGCTGTTTGTTGATTACAGCTATATCCAGGTTGTTACAAGATGAGGAGATTTGTTCAGGATATCCTCATCTTTTCCTACTTATTGTTTGTTTTTGAATTTTAAAAAGTGCACTTACAAGTTCAGCATGTACTTAACTGTCAATGTGTGTGATTACAAAGAACCAGTCAGTTTTTTTACTTAAGTTAGGGGTTAGTTTTATTAAGATCAAAGGATGAAAATGTGAAAATGCGTACTGATTTCTGTGACCTGCGTGCGTGTGCACACTTTCCAATCCCACGTGCAAGTATATAAATTACAGAGCTGAACAAGGTAACTTTGCCCAAATGGTACTCTGTGGGAGAAACAAAGAAAGACAGAATAGCTGTTGGTCCGGCAGAGGTTATTCAGAGCCTGCTAATGTGGTCATCTGGAAGGGCTGTTGTCGGAATCGATGTCACTATTTGAAACCCCTGCTTGCAGAAATGGAGACCCCAGCACTTGGCAAACCGGGCTCAGCCTTAGATGGAGAAAGGGCAAGTTCGTAGCAAGCGTTCTCCCTCAGCTGCCAAAACCATTTGGAACACACGATGCCAACCTGTTTCTGCCCTCTTGTAGTCGGTATCAACCTCACTATTTATCTTCCTTCAAGTTTGGTGTCATCAGCAAGTTAACAATGTTAGTCTGCTTCAATATCTAAGACAACTGTGAAGTTAGGAAGACCCTACTTTCTACCATCCTTAGTCTGAGAAACAACCACTTTACGTGGCTTCTGTTGTTAAGCCAATTTTTTAAATCCAGTCTGACTCCCTTATAGAGGAGCTTCAATTTTGTAACTAGCCTTTGTGATGTTTGTCAAATGTTTTCTTAAAATCTGTATAGGCTTAATCTGTCTCTTACAAATCCATGGTGGTTCCTCTTAATTCACTCAAACTTGCCTGAGTGCCTGTTAATTATTCTTTTCCCCCACTAGTTATTTATTACTTCCATAATCTTACCCATTGCTGATGGTTAGCTAATTCGCCTGTAGTTCCTCACACCCTTCCTTGAGTGAGGGTGTCACATTTTTGCCTTTCTCTAATCCTCTGGCACCTTCCCCCATATTTCAGGGAGATTATTGCAAACCTTCTGTTGTCTCCCCTCTCCCCTCCAACATCCCTTAGCCACTTGGGATGTCAACCATCTAAGTTGACTTGTGAAGTCTCTATACATATCTTTCTACTACATCCCACCAATCAATTTTCTCTTTGATCGTCTCCGCTATCTCTGCTTCTCCCAATATTTTGTCAGATTCCTCTTCACGTTGCAAAATATTCATTAATATTTAGTGAGTATTTGAGTATTATAATGAGTGCGGCCGCACTTGGAGTATTGTGTACAGTTCTAGTCACCACATTATAGGAAGGATATAGAAACTTTGGAAAGGGTGCAGAGGAGATTTACTAGAATGTTGCCTGGTATGGAGGGAAGGTCTCATGAGGAAAGGCTGAGGGACTTGAGGCTGTTTTCATTAGAGAGAAGATGGTTGAGAGGTGACTTAATTGAGACATGTAAGATCATCAGAGGGTTAGATAGGGTAGACAGTGAGAGCCTTTTTCCTTGGATGGTGATGGCTAGCACGAGGGGATATAGCTTTAAATTGAGGGGTGATAGATATCGGACAGGTGTCAGAGGTAGTTTCTTTACTCAGTAGTAGGGGTGTGGAACACACTGTCTGCAACAGTAGTAGACTCACCAACTTGAAGGGCATTTAATTGGTCATTGGACAGGCATATGGATGACAATGGATTAGTGTAGGATAGATAGGGTTCAGATTAGTTCCACAGGTCGACGTAACATCGAGGGCTGTACTGCGTGTAATGTTCTGTGGGCTGTGAGTACAAATAATTCAGGAGGCAATGGCCTAGTGTTATCACTCGACCATTAATCCAGAAAGTCAGCTAATACTCTGGAGACCTGATTTCAAATCCTATCATAACATATGGTGAAATCTGAATTCGATAAAAAATCTCGAATTAAGAATCTACTGATGACAGTGAAACCATAGTTAATTGTTGGAAAAACCCATCTGGTTCACTAATGTCCATCAGGGAAAGAAATCTGCCACCCTTTCCTTGTCTGGGCGACAGGTGACTCCAGACCCACAGCAAAGTGGTGGACTCTTAACTGCCCTCAGGGCAATTAGGGATGGGCATCAAATGCTGGCTTGGCCAACAATGCCCACATCCTCTGAAAGAGTAACAAAAAAAATGTGTATTCTAACTTTGCTTTGAGTCTTCCGTGTCAGCTCTTTGTCCCAAATAGCAATATTCTATGCTTACTGTTTACAGGCAAGTAGGAGAATTTTAGATTCCCTTTTATGTTGACTCTCATTCTATTCTTGGATTCTCTTCTGTCCATCTTATTTCCCTTTTCTCTGTTAATCTATTGCATTTTGACCTGTTTCACGTGTGAAGCATTCACCTGCCATTCATCATGCACAGTCTTTCCTTGACACAAAAAAAATCACATTCTCTATCTCCCTCAATGACTCCGTTACCTTTTACCCTTGTTGGAATTCAGCTGACCTGTACCTGAAATAACAGATTCTTAAAGATCTGGTCTGCTAACAGAATTTCCTATCGTCTTTGTAAGGACTAACCAGAATAAAATGGGACCAAACAGACATTTTTCAAATTAACGTATTCAGCCATGCTATGTCAAACCTGTTGAACGGGTGGGACTTGAACCTGTGTCTGATGATCCAGAGCTCAGGACTCGACTGCTACCACCAGCCCCGTGCTGAGTCATAGTCACAGAGATGTACAGCATGGAAACAGACCCTTCAGTCCAACCCGTCCTTGCCGACCAGCTATCCCAACCCAATCTAGTCCCACCTACCAGCAGCCAGCCCATATCCCTCCAAACCCTTCCTGTTCATATACCCATCCAAATGTTGCAATTGTACCAACCTCCACCACTTCCTCTGGCAGCTCATTCCATACACTTACCACCCTCTGCGTGAAAAAGTTGCCCCTTAGGTCTCTTTTATATTTTTCCCCTCTCACCCTAAACCTATGCCCTCGAGTTCTGGCCTCCTCCACCCCAGGGAAGAGACTTTGTCTATTTATCCTATCCATGCCCCTCATGATGTTATAAACCTCTATAAGGTCATCCCTCAGCCTCCGATGCTCCAGGGAGAACAGCCCCAGCCTCTCGCCATAGCTCAAATCCTCCAACCCTGGCAACATCCTTGTAAATCTTTTCTGAACCCTTTCAAGTTTCACAACATCTTTCTGATGGGAAGGAGACCAGAATTGCACGCAATATTCCAACAGTGGCCTAACCAATGTCCTGACAAAGACATGAATGATAGGAGCCAGCACAGTGGGACAATCAAAAATCACAGCAACAAAGGCAGGAGTATGTTGGGCGAAAGACACACACAACACATGCTTATCTCACCCCTGACCCCAAACACACTCGCAACTGACCACTCCCATTTGTCACAGTGTGGAGGATGAAAGACCATCCCACCAACAGCAACATTTAGCTTCTACCCCAACAGGGTTGGGGTAGAAGCTATACGTGTCCAGAGGGATTAGAAAGTAAAGCTGACATTATCATCAGTTTCAGAACTGTCACCTACAAAGTGGATACATGGCCTTCCCTAAGGACACTGGGAAGTTGGTGTCATGTCTATTGAGTAACTATTGAACTGCACCACAATAACTTAGAAACAGCTGTAGGCCCTTTGGCCCCATGGGACAGCTCTCTGATTCAATAACAGCATGGCTGACCTGAAAGTCTTAACTGTACTTTCTCACCTCCTCCATTAACTTTCAACTCTTTTAATTCATTCATGGGTCGTGGGCATCAATGGCTGGGCCAGCATTTATTGCCCGTCCCTAGGTGCCCTTGAGAAGGTAGTGGTGAGCTGCCTTCTTGAACCACTGCAGTCCACATTCTGTAGGTTGACCCATAATGCCGTTAGGGAGGAAATTCCAGGATTTTGAGCTGTGAAGGAGCAGTGATATATTTCCAATTCAGGATGGTGAATGGGTTGAAAGCAAACTTGCATGGGGTGGTGTTCCCATGTATCTGCTGCCCTTATTCTTATAAATGGAAGTGGTCGTGTGTTTGGAAGGTGCTGTCTGAGGATCTTTGGAGAATTTTGGCAACATACCTTGTATGTAGTACACAATGCTGCGACTGAGCATCGGTGGTGGAGGGAGTGGATGTGGCGCCTAACAAGCGGCTGCTTTGTCCTGGAGAGCACAAGGTTTTTACATGTTGTTAGAGCTGCACTCATCCAGGCAGGTGGAGAGTATTCCAGCATACTCCTGACTCGTGACTTGTAGATTCTGGACTTTGGAGATTGAGGAGGAGAGTCACTTACCGTATGATTCCTAACCTCTGACTGACTCATGTAACCACTGTATTTACATGGCTGGTTCAGTTTCTGGTTGATTGTTCATTCCAAGATGTTGACAGTGGAGGACTCAGTGATCATAATGGTATTGAATAGAAGGAGTGATGGTTAGATTCTCTCTAAATAAAGATGATCATTCTATGGCACTTGTGTCATCGAGTCAGAGAGATGTACAGCACAGAAACAGACCCTTCGATCCAACCCAATCTAGTCCCACCTGCCAGCACCCGGCCCATATCCCTCCAAACTCTTCCGATTCATATCCCCATCCAGATGGCTCTTAAATGTTACAATTGTACCAGCCTCTTCCACTTCCTCTGGCAGCTCATTCCATACATGTACCACTCTCTGCGTGAAAATGTTGCCCCTTAGGTCTCTTTTATATCTTTCCCCTCTCACCCTAAACCTATACCCTCTAGTTCTGGCCTCCCCCACACCAGGGAAAACACTTCAACATTTATCCTATCCATGCCCCTCATGATTTTATAAACCTCGATAAGGTCACTGCTCAGCCTCCGATGCTCCAGGGAAAACAGCCCCAGCCTATTCACAACTCTCCCAATAGCTGAAATCCTCCAACCCTGGCAACATCCTTGTAAATCTTTTCTGAACCTTGTCAAGTTTCACAACATCTTTCCGATATGAAGGAGACCAGGATTGCACGCAATATTCCAACAGTGGCCTAACCAATGTCCTGTACAGCCGCAACATGACCTCCCAACTCCTGTACTCAATACTCTGACCAATAAAGGAAACATACCAAACACCTTCTTCACTATCCTATCTACCTGCGACTCCACTTTCAAGGAGCTATGAACCTGCACTCCAAGGTCTATTTATGGAGTCATAGAGATGTACAGCATGGAAACAGATCCTGAGTCATAGAGATGTACAGCATGGAAACAGATCCTTCCGTCCAACCCGACCAGCTATCCCAACCCAATCTAGTCCCACCTGCCAGCACCCGGCCCATATCTTTCCAAACCCTTCCTATTCATATACCCATCCAAATGCCTCTTAAATGTTGCAGTTGTACCAGTCTCCACCACTTCCTCAGGCAGCTCATTCCATACACTTACCACCCTCTGTGAAAAAGTTGCCCCTTAGGTCTCTTTTATATCTTTCCC